>NW_027397092.1:7680706-7831676 GCF_003265705.2 Callorhinus ursinus | reverse complement strand
CTGATGTGGGACTCGATCCAGGGACTCCAGGATCATGACCTGAGCTGAAGGCAGTCGCTTAACCAACTGAGCCACCCAGGCACCCTAAGATTTTATTTTTAAGTAATCTTTACACCCAACGTGGGGCTTGAGCTTATGACCCCGAGATCAAGAGTTGCAAGCTTTAGCAACTGAGCTAGCCAGGTGCCCCTGAATAGAACCTTAGAGAGTGTCTGTGGGCAAGAAAGGGAAGAAGGGGCAAGAAAAACCTGGTTGGCTAAAAGATGTTCTAGGGACTTTCAATTAAACATGGTGGATTAAATACATACGTTCATCACCCTATTCTTACAAAACAACACTAAAAGGAAAGTAAAGAAATAAAAAAGGCATAAACCTAAATGAATAAGGCAAGTGAGAGGGGATGATAATAGACAAAATACCAACACTATTTCAGAAACAGGAAGGTGGATGGGCATGTGGAGTTGATTTAGCAGAGTTGAAGATGCAGAAATCTAAGCCTATAGGCAGGGAACCCAACAAACTGATTTGTCCTGCAAGATGCAGAAACCAAAAGCATCATGTATTTCTGAAGGTGACAGTGGGTGCTGAGTGGGTGCCGAAAATCGGAAGATTATCTGAAAAATTTTTGGAAGTAGCAATTCATATCCCAGATTACCTCCCTGATCAAATGTAGCTGGGTATATATCTCTTTCCCACTGAAAGAAGACTGGAGGTAACAATTTACAAGGCATGAGCCAGAGAGACTCTGAATTCAGCTGAAGGGGGTGGAAACCAGAAGATTAAATGAAAGTCTCCCTAAGTGAGAAAGTGAGAATATGATTCTCAACCCATCTCCCTTTAGTCTGACTCATGAATGCTTGGCATTCAGGTTATGGGCCCTAGCAGAAGACTGGAGTTTCCCTAACTTGAGAAATGAACTGGCCAAGAGAAAAGACCTACAAATACTGACAGGGACTTCCCCAACAAAGAGCCTTGTCCTCACCAGTTCGGGTGAAGCAACATCTACCAGTCCATAAGCCTCACCCATAAAGTCGGAGTTTCCATTCAGCTTTAGTGAATATAAATGAGTTGGAGATCATCAGGTATTTGAGGAAAGTGCTACTATGAAAGACAGGACCAAAATAAACAGAGAAATGGAAGTCAAAGTGAACAGAGATAACATAGGGAGACAATGAGAACTTTGAACATCTTTAACAAGAAAAGAAAAACTGGGAAAATGTCTGTAATTCATAATACAAAGGGTTAGTCTTCCTAATAGGTAACATATAAAGAGCTGTTATAAGTCATAAGAAGGTGAGGATCTCAATAAAATGAAGGGTTAAAAATAGGACATTCATACAATGAAATAATACATAGCTGTGTAAAAGAATAAAGAAACTATATACTAATACATAAAGACCTTCATTGTGTTAGGTGAAGTAAAGCAAGAAGCAAAACTGTATCAGACACCACTTTTACTGCAAAAAGGAAGAAAAGAAAAAAATATACATTTGTATTTGTCTGTAAAATTTAAGTAAGTCCTGCATGTATAATGCTACAAAGAGGAAACAGAGAAAACCAACAAAGTACTTCTAGAAATTAACACTATTATAGCAAAAATAAAAAATTAGAAAGGTTGGAAGGTACACGTCAGTTCTTTCCTAAAGGAACTAGAAAAGGCAGAAGTATGGATAAAGATAGAAAAATAGTTAGCAAATCTGAGGATTGATTCAGTGTGTCCAACATTACAATAACATGATTTCCAGAAAGAGTGATCAGAGAAATTGGAATGGAGAAAACTTTCAAAGAAATTGTACAAAAACATTTCCCAGAACTGCAGCACATAGGTTTCCAGATTGAAAAAGCCTGCTGAGCGCCCACATGTCAGGAATGAAAATGGCATCATGACAAAGCATCAGGAAATCAAAATACTGGGGATAAAGAGAAAATCATAATAGCTTCCAAGGGATTTGCAGTTAGAGAGGAATAGAGCTTTGCAACAGACACATTAGAAGCAAGAAGAAAATGAAACAGTGTGTTCAAGATTCTGAGGGAAAATCGTTTCCTAGGTAGAATTCTATACCCAGCCAAACACACCTAATTCAGAATGAGGGCAAAATGAAGATCCTTTCAGACAGACAAGGTCTCAACAAATTTAGCACCCATTCACCTCCTAAAGATGGGAAGATGTGTTTACCAAAACAAGAGCATAAACCCCAAATGGGAAAAGACAGATTCAGGAAATAGGGCTCTACACAGGAGAGAAGCAGAAGCAATTCCCAGAATAATGTATGGGGGAAACACCAGGAAGACAGCTCTATAGCCCTGCCAGATAGCAGCAGTCCAGACTGGGGCAGGAGGAAAGAGGTTGCTCCATGAACAAACTCCGAGACACCTGATTTGTCTGAATGTGCTGAAGGAAGGATTCTGTCTCCTGTGAAGTGTTTAGAAACGAATTGTAAACTGAGAAGCAAAAATTACTTTCTCCCCTCAAAATGTAGTTATAATTAGAAAGGAAATGCACGGACCTAATGTGATTAATATTTAGACAGCCATAGTAATAATAAACACCAAATACTAATTTAACCCCAAAGAGAGATACAACTGTATTAATAATGGTGGGAAGAGGAAGCAGGTGTGTGTGTGTGTATGTGTGTGTTTGGGGGTAGGGGGCAGTGCTGGGTGCTAAAATAGAGCTAGACAAGTTTGTTTCTTTGTGGAGAATATAGATTTTTGGAATCCTGGCTCCATAATTTATTATTATCATTACTGTACAAACTTGGGCAAGATACATAATCTCTCTTGGCTTCCAATCTGCAAACTCTGATAATAATAGTATTTACCATATTTTGTTACTGTGAAGGTTAAAACAGTTAATATGCAGATGGCATCTAGAATATTCTTTGGTACACTGTTAATGCTTTATAAGTGTTAGCTATCATTTTACCTTTTATAGTGGAAAGCCAAGAGGTAACAGAGGGAATATCTAAAGTTGAGTATCTGTATGAGCATGTGATCTGGCAATACAGAATACTAGAGAATACATCTGAAAGAAAGCCAAGTGGTTGATTCAGGGGAGTGGGAATACAGAACAGGGTAGGTTGGGCAGAGGAGAGCCAATTTTTGTTAGGACGCTAGCATTATTGTTATATATACCTATAGCACTTTGACAAAAAAGTAAACAAAAAATCAATAAAAGTTAAAAAGAAGGCTTAGGTTGTAGTTTAAGGATGATATCATCATTTAGACATTAACAGAGTATTTTTGCTTTAATATAAGGGGTGTTGTGGTCAAGAACACTAAAAAGGAACACTTTCTGCAGGACAAAACCCAGCATGATTAGAGCCGAGTGTATATTTGAGGCATTTATTTGAATAATATCAGGATAAGCCTCCCTGAATCCCTCAATTGCCTAGTCCTGAATTACCAGTATTCAAAAGAACAAAAGTGTTTGGGTAATTGTGGCATGAATTATTCAGATAATTTGCTGTTCCTTGATTTCATTTTTGGATACAAAATCACATTCTCAGTGACCAAAATTGGGAAGAAGAAAAGGCTTAAATTTAAATAACAGTTTTGCAAGTAATCTAACTTGCTGATTCATCCAGGCAGGGATTCCACATTTCCATAGCCCATCGTGATCAGACAGCAATTTACTTGGAGGATTAGTTTAAAAGGGTCCACGGGCATGCATTACACTTCCACTGATCACCAAAACAGGGAGATTTTGTTACTTTCCTGGTCTCCTTCAGAACTTCACTGAGAGCAAATCTCTAAATCCCATCTACTAAAAAATGGGATTCAGGTTCAAAGAATGAACAACTTGCCCTCTAAGTACCCACACTAAAAACTCACTGTAGGTAGGGAGGCTTGTAATCAAAGGGCCTAGATTTAGATGGAGGACACCGTTGTTTCTTGGGATAACAAACTCAGTCCTTTTTGTTTCTCCTTTTCCCTCTTCTTTTTCCCTTTCCTCCCTCCACTCTCCCTCTTGCCAAATATTTATGAAGTCTCTAGCATGTGCCAGGCACCAAGCTGGACACTGGGGTACAGATGGGGGGTGTAGGGAGGCTGTCAAGGGTCCCCACTCTCATGAAGCTCCTCTATGTTTCATGGAGTTTACTGTGTTATAACTCTATCCTCTTAATTCTCCCTGGATTCTGATCTCTTTTAGGAAGGCAGCATACCTTGTGCCAGCACAGCAAAATGCCTGGCTTAGAGAGAAAGACGGTGGTGCAGTGAGTGCACTGGCAAACCAGGGATGTGGCATCCAGGAGGGTAATGTATCTGCAAGGTTCTCAGTGTGGGAAGGAAAATCCAAGATGACTGTGGTTGGAGCAGGGATGCTTGGTGAAGGTACTGGAAGTTGTCTGGGTAAAGTCTCTAGCTGGTACTTTTATTTTTACTTTTTTTATAATTTTTTTTTATTATGTTATGTTAGTCACCATACAGTACATCATTAGTTTTTGATGCAGTGTTCCATGATTCATTGTTTTCGTATAACACCGTGTTCCATGCAGTACATGCCCTCTTTAATACCCATCACCAGGCTAATCCATCCCCCCCACCTCTAAAACCCTCAGTTTGTTTCTCGGAGTCCATAGTCTCTCAGGGTTCATTTCCCCCTCTGATTTCTGCCCCCCTTTTTTCCCCTTCCTTCTCCTGATGTCCTCCAAGCTATTCCTTATGTTCCACTAAGAAGTGAAACCATATGCTAATTGTCTTTCTCTACTTGACTTATTTCACTTATTTCCCCTTCAGTTCCATCCATGTTGATACGAATGGTGGGTATTCATCCTTTCTGATGGCTGAGTCATATTCCACTGTATATATGGACCACATCCTCTTTATCCATTCGTCTGTTGAAGGGCATCTGGGCTCCTTCCACAGTTGGGCTATTGTGGACATTACTGCTATGAACATTGGGGTACAGGTGCCCCTTCTTTTCACTACATCGGTGTCTTTGGGGTAAATACCCAGTAGTGCAATTGCTGGGTCATAGGGTAGCTGGTACTTTTAAACCTCAAATCAATGGCTGCTTCTTGGAAACTCTAGTCTTCCTCAGAGCTTATAGACAGGCACTGCTTTTTTAATGTTCAGAGACACCCCCGTGGTGGCAGAGATGGTGCCCAGAGGACACTAACAGGGCAGTTTCCCTGGGGGCATTTCACAGTTCAAACCAGGACCTTAGAGGGGAGAGAGGAAAGGAGGGTGGAGGTGGGAAAAGGGAGTAGTCTGTTCTTCAGTTTCGTGATTGCATTTAAGCCAGGATTCACATGCTGAAAGAACGTTATTTCTGGAGGGATGGTTTTGGTTTTGAAGGAAGGTCTTCTCTCTGTACCCTCCTACTTCTCATTCATGGCTGTTCCACATGGTCATTTCCTGCCTTCCAAGGGCAGTGCTTGAAGACTGAACGTGGGATCTTAGTCGCAATAGCTTTTTCTATGTCTCAAATCCTCATACTTGGAGACTCAACTCTGTTTCATTGTCTTCCTGTGGCAGCATATACTTTCTCTTTTTCCCAGTGGGTGTACGGCATGTATGGAAAGAAACTCCATTTGTGAATCATGCCCTGGTCAACCTTGGGAACTCTGGCTGCTTTTATAAAGAGCTTGCGAAGTTGTGCCGAGACTTTGGGAGGGTCTGGTCATTTTAACTATCCCTCATCACATGAGTATTTCCCTCCACACACAAGATTCTGCTATGCGATAGCCAAGGACAACGCAAAAACCGTGGCCTGAGCAAAGGAGAACCTGCCTTTGGAGAAATGTTCAAGACTGGGGTCTCTTCTCTCCTCTAAGTCATAGGGACAAAAAAGCTCAGTATGAAATATGGGTTTCCCCTCTGAAACTAATATGAATACTAAGGAGGCAGAGGTGAGGGTGGGAGGGACAAGAGTTGTACAGGGAACACAGAACCTGGGGACACACGGAGGAGGAGTGGGGGGGAAGGTGACCAGGGGGGTTCTAGGGGTTTCTGGAGTAGAGGAAGGCACCTCAGGGACCTGGTATCAATTCCTGTTAATGGGCTGGCTCTAGACCCCAGAGCTAATATATTACAAATGAATATCCACTTCTGATCAGGGCTTAGAAGCCAAAACTGTAGTTTTTGAGTGATAATGCTAATGTCTGTAATCGCTAAATCCCCTTTTTGTATTAGCCCTTGAACCAACTTTTCTGAACTGTTATACTTAAGACTCTGTCTGCCCTCGGGGAGGTCGCTCTAGAACTATGTCCTCAGCATGGATCAATGATCCGTGGTAACATAACAGTGACCAAAAAATTACAGACACATCCCTTCAAGAATTCTTAAAAAGCATATGGGTTAAAAAATAGATACTTTAAGGTAAAAAATTAAAGACAAGATTAGAATGTGGTTATTTTCTCATATCCAGAGAAATGATGGTGAGGATGCCTTTGTTCAACAAGACTGGGGCTCCTTTTTGGCACCGACTGGATTTTTCCATCATGAGTCTGGAAGTGCTCATCAGTGGGGCTGAGGATAACACACTGTACTTGGGAGACAGCTTTCTGCCAGGGCCTCACCTCTACTTTTCCAATGGCTTCCATATCTTTGATCATTTTTCTGATTAGCATGATATCCTGACAGTAAGGACATAATGTGTGTGTGTGTGCGTGCGTGCGTGTGTGTGTGTGTGTGCTGGTGGGGGTGGGCACCCTCAACTCTGACCTCCTACTGGGCCCAGCACATGACTACCACACCTCACATCGTCTCAGGCCAAACGTACGACTCCTGTTGAAGTGGTTAGTGAACATCCTTGACATCTATGCAAAATATCGGATACCAGAGCTCTTGGCCCTGCATGTATCATTTCCTGTGTGGCTAATTCCTTGGCAGTAAAACCCACACTAATGGTGTTTATTACTTAATGTGTTTTGAAGCCGTCTGCTCTGGTGTTGGGGCTAGGATGAGGGTTTCAGGCCACAGTGGCACTGTGGTCACAGAGGGTGTGAGTGGTGGTGGCCAGAGGATGATACCCTCTGCCTCTAGCTAGCTGGACGCAAAGCTCACGTCATGTGTCCCAGGCCTCACTTAGACTTAAACTCTGGGAAATGAATGTCTTATTGGCGTTTTAAGACAAGTAATTGCAAACATTCCCTTGGAGTTGTAATAACTCAAAACCAACTTGTCCTTGATAAGAAAAAGTAAAGATAAATCTGCTTGTTATAAACAAAGTCATTGTGGGCTGTGGAAACACTCCGGGAAAGCTGTCCAGAGTAATGGAGTCCAATCTAATTTTAAAGGGCACTGAAAAGAAATTTAGATTCTTTGCTATCAAGCTGTGACCAATTTAGGAAAATAAATAGCAAACAGAACCCCCACACAGAGGTGATGTTCTTTCAAATGTATTTACTGCCCGTATTTTCCCAGGAAAAATAAACATTTCTTAGGAACTAAAATGGGACTCCAGCATATGTCTGCAACTAGGTTCTGGGGGCCCACTCTTTCTCCTAGGGCCATAGCGATAGGGTAATTCGGTGGCATTAATATTTGGAACCAACCTCAACCCAATGACTGCCATTGGATTCCAAAGTTATATAAGCCTGGGGAATCGCTGCTACCCGGGAGGAGCGGTTTAGCTTTCAAGCAAATTCTTGGGCCAAGATTTGAAGGCATCACTGAGGGATGAACCCTTGGGTTCCTTTCTATATTGTATCTTTCTGTGGGATGTTCCTTCAATGGCTCCCTGAGGCAAAATGAAGCAAGCACTAGAGTCAATTAGGTGTTTTTCATGCCCACAATCTCATGCTGGTGTTAATTTCTCCGAGGAATCTTCATTTCCACTATAACCGTCCACCCTTATTTTATCTGAGGAGTGAACTTGGCCACGTTCTCTCTGCCTCTGTGTCATTATGAGTGAATCCGAGAAACCTCCCCTCTCCAGCGCGAGCCAACGAGGGACTTCTCACTTTATGTGGAACACACGCTAAACGGAAACCATGATAAAGTAGAGGTTAATTTATAAGGTAGGGAGGGGAAGGGTGGCCAAGATGCTTATTTAAATACACTAAGTATTTTTATTTTTGGGTTTCTAGTTTATCGCTGAAATCAAACTCTGTTAATATGCAAACCCAGTGACTCTGAGGTTCAAAACTGAGCCTTCAGAAGGATTGTTCCCTCAACTGAGTAGGAAAGAGTTAACCTAGAGTTGGATAGCTCAGGAGCCCCAAAACCTCATTTGGTGCTCTGACTTTTGTAATTATATTATAGAAAATTGTTCAGCTTTCTTCCTTTGCTTGTAAAAAGACAGGACGAAATATTTCTGGCAGGACAATCCACTGTGATACTAACTGTCTTGTTTCCAGGTACTATAGGAACCTTCGAGAGATGAGAGGTGTTTCTCCTTCTCCCTCCCAAGAGTTTCTCAAGTCTTTGTGCTGCCTTTCCTGCCTTCTTAAACAGAAGTTGGTGACTTCTGTTTAAGGACAGGAGCAGAATTTTCCAGGTACCAGAAGACACACCCAACCTCACCTGGGACTGAGAAGGGTATGGGGATGGGGAGGTGGGTTGGGAGGAAGAGAGGGGGTCCAGTACCAATGTCTGGGAGGGGAATGCACATTTTTTTTTTCCCTTCTATTTCCTTCCTATCCCAGGCCTTGGGTTCGAAGAACTGGCTGAGATTCCCTGCCCCAGGGTGGCCGGAAGCAGCCCAGACTCAGGCACCGTGTGAGCCTGACCCAAGTTGAATGCTGGTGACCAGTAAATACCTAAGCTCCAAGGTGCTTCCTTCAATGTACTGAATTAATGAGACCCCTAGGGGCACTCCCTGAAATGCCTGAGATTTACTTCTCCTCTGGGCTGACCAGAGACCTGGAGCAGATTAAATCTGATTTAAAGGGTCAAGAAAAGGACGTTTCTTGCACCTTAGTATTCTGACCTAAAAATTTATACTCACAACACATACACTCTTATTTGGATGTGTTTATCATTATATAGAAACAGACGCACATTCACAAAACAGTGCGGAGGATTTTGGAAGGGTGCTGCAAGGCGTAACATATTTTTCTTTTAATTTAAATAATTATATTAAAGCAAGCAAGTTTAAATGATTTAAAAGTGACAGCCTCCCTTAACATGAATTTGGGGCTTTCTTCTGAAAGAAGCCAGTCACCGGGCACCAAGTGTAGGAAGTCACCCTCCACGGCTCTCCTTTCACTCCCCCCCCCCCCCCCCCCCCCCCCCCCGTTTCCTGCTTCCTCCAGGAGTAGGAGTTATGCACATTCCCCAGGGAGGAAAGAAAGCCCGATGCAGAAGGACTTTGCCCAGAGAGGCGCCTGAGCCACTGGGGACCTTCGAAGACGATCCTTTTCCGGACACAGTCCATGCATTTTGAAGCATAAACCTTTTGTTTGGGAAAGCCCCGCGTGTGACTGGTGGGCACACACAGACGGGCTGACCGCTGGGCACTGGGGTTCTGAGCGTTAAGCGAGAGCAATTTCAGAATGGCAGGGCCTTGCTTCTCCCCAGCACAGTGATGAAAGGAGCTTTCAGTGTAGGATAAGCAATGAAATAAAACCTCAGCTCTCCTTCACAGCTCTGATTCTGATCAGAGATCGACTCCGTCCACCCGTGACAGGAAATTTAATTTCTATACTTACTTGGTACTTGACTCCATTAAAACAAAGACTGAAAGCCAAAGTCAACCGGGAGACTCAGCATGTTTGTAAGGTGAGTAGATTCCTCTGCCCTCTGCGGCTGGAATAAAGCCCCGCCAATCAGGCACTTGATCCCTTTCTAAAGCCCCGTTATAAGCTTGGCTGCTTCTGTTGTGTGTGTGTGTGTGTGTGTGTGTGTGTGTGTGTGTGTGTGTGTGTGTGTGAGAGGGGAAGGTGTCATTTTCTTCTTTCTTGGTATCAGCTCCTGCTAAGGGTGCTCTGGGACTGTGGCTTAAAAGGTCATGCTACTGGAAGCAAAGGCATGGCCTCACTGCGCGAGGGACCCGCTAGCTAGCACCACGTACCGTGCATGGTTACGCAGAGGCTCTTCGGTCAGCAAGTTAGAAGAAAGGGTGATGCAGCTGCCGTACATCTCCTAGAGAGGTGCAATTAAACATCATCTGAAAACATGCAACAAAGCTCGGCACATGCACATGTCTCAATCAACAGGAGGCATGCAGGAGGCAGTTTAGTTGGACAGAAGCTTCATACCTACTTTAAGGAGCATGGGGAGCTGCAGTGATCATTCTTTCACTCCTGAGTGACAGAACCCAGTAAGTGACTTGGGAAAGTCTTATTTGAGCAAGGTAAGGCTGGCCGTGTGAAACCCAAAGGGGCCGGGGTTTGGGGCACGGGGGTGACTTTTCTAGCTGAAATACATACAACACGGAAGTCCTTTAAGACAAAGACAATTCACGTTGGGAATCAATGTATAGTTAAAACTGGCGTTCAAGTAATTAGAGAGATATTAATGGAAACTCGATTTCGGTATTGCAAAAGGAATCTGGACGGGTCTTAAACCTCACCGTAATGGAATTTCACCTTATGGCCAATAATCAATTACGCAGGTTGGGACTCTCTAGATTGCAGGATGGATATTCTGCATCCTTCCATTCCTTAGAGTTTCACATTTTGGATGCTATACCATTTTTTTGGGATGGCACGGCATGCACAGAGCACACGGCAAACATCGCCTAAAAAGATGTTCCTATCTCTTAGTCACTGGTTTTAAACCACAGATTACAGTGCATGGTTTTCCAGGAAATGCAATTATAAAATGTAGTTCATGGCACACTCCACCATCCCTCATGTACCGAGCACTCCAGACTGCCCCAGCATTATCCTGATTAACACTTACTGGTTTGTGTCGTAAAATGCCAATGTGGAGGTCCCTGTGGGTGTATTCATTTTAAAGGTCATTCCAAAGTTGAGTGGTTAAGTCTTTAAAAATAGAGTATTTATGTGCTCTTTCACTGGGCTTGAGAATAAACTAGCCAGTCATGTAAGGAGAACAAATTCTTCCTGAGGAAGAGTCAGTGCCAAGGAAGGGCCTGATTTCACATCAGCTGGTGGTCTGATCTTGTAGAAATGCCTCCCGGTTCAGGACTCCTAACACTCAGGGAGCCAACTATTTAGGGCACCTGGGGGACTGGCGTATAATACCCTGTGATGTATTTAATCTTTCTCTCTTATTTTCCAAAGGAAGAGCAAAGTGTCTATACTCCAATGTGAAATATCTCATTAGAAAACACATGGATTGGGCTTCCCGTGTATCCCTTTGGACTTTTTCCGGGGATTCCCTCGTGGTGGCAAAGGTCACCAATCTGTAGTGTGAGGAACAGCACAGTGAATTCAAAGGCAAAAAAGGGATAGTCTCCAAATAGCACTCACCGCCTTATTCTTTCCTTTGCTAGCAGAGCTCATGGGATTTCCCTTGGCGTCTGTTGTCTTCCTTCCAAGTGAGGTTAAGGGCAGTGTGGACGTCTTCAGCTGGTTGGCTGCCTGGTAGTTATTATTATTGTTCTGGTTGCCGCTGAGTGTCTCCATGATAGACCGGAAGGTTCCAAAAGGCCTTTTCAGTTGGTCCCCTGATTCACTACTCATGGAGGCCCTCTGGAGGGGCCTGCCTTTATCTCTGTCCTTCTCCCCATTTAGCTCCGGGCTAGTTTGCTCCATCTGTACCACAGGCTCCTCAAAGGTAACTCTGAGTTTCAAGTTCTGGGAGGTCCGGCGCTTGGAAGATGGAGACTTGAGGGCACTCTTGGGGCTCATGGCCACTTTCTGGGCGGCGGTGCTGTCGGGGCTGGGCTGAGCGGGGTCTCCAGAGGGCTGGCTTGGGGGATTGGTCCCTGAGCCGGGACACTGGGATTCCAAGTCAGGTTCGCTGCTCTCTGAGGTGGGGGATGGGCTATGGCCATCCAGAGATTTGGAGGCCTTGATGCCAAAAGGAAACCTACGTCCCGATGCCAAGGGGTGTTTCTTTATCATCAGGTGTAAGCTGTCTGCACTGTCCACACTCTCCACACTTCCCACGATGGGCGGTGGCCGGGGCCTGTCAGGCCTCCTCACGGGTGTGCTCTTGGGGTCCTCAGAGGTGTTGGAATCCGTGTCGGACTCACTCAGGGACCGCTGCATCAGCTGCCTCAGCCGAGCTAACTTGAGTTCCCTCTTCTCCGCGGGGATCTTCTTGGAGTTTCTAGAGGAAGCCTGAGCATCCTGGAATTCCAAGGACAACTTTTCCTGGGTGCAGACGCTCTCTGAGATATCTTTTCCCAGTAACTGGCGTAGGATTTTGTCAGAATCTTCGTCTTTTCCTTTGGCCCTGGCCCGGCTGGATGCCGACAGGCTTCCGAGAACCTGAAGCCCCTCTTGGACTCCAGGTTTGCTTTTGGCTACAGACTCATCGTCCACATCTGGAGATTTCCACTGGGACCTTCTGGAAGCTGGGGAGGATGGTGAACTGAAAGATGACAGAGAACACATGAGGGGATTTTCTATCACTGATTTCCTTCACTGCCACGAACAACTTACAACAAATCGACAGGACTGGAATAAGAATAATCCCTTAATGTCTGTGCAAATCAATCTCCATAGTGGCAACTATGACCAAAGTATAGTGCCTCATACCTAATGCCATGACAATATAAATGTGTCTACTGTTTTACTGTTTACACATCAATTTTGCTCTAATTCTATTATTCTCATCTTCAACAACCTTACAAGTCTACATATCCTTATTTCCATTTCACAGATGAAGAAATGAAGGAGTCCGAAAGAGTACGTGACTTGCTTACAAGCGGGGAAAGAAGAAATGACAGAGCCAGAGATGAACCCAGGTGTTCTGACTTTAGCCCCAAGGCCTTTTTCCCCTGAAATGTCTCAATTTTATTCCTCTTTACAAAAATGAAATATTGTGGTCTCCTTAAAGATATTTTTCCTAGAGGTCCAAAAGAAGGCTCAGAGACTAAAAATAACTAAGAACTCTAAGAACCCATGTTCTTGGTATTACCTGGGTGAAGAAAGGAGTGACTCTGATTTCTGAGCTTCCAGAAGTTGCTGGAGCTGGTTCTGCAATGTGACGCGTTCCATTGTCTGTCTAGAAAAAACAAATGGAGACACATGAGCTCTCTGATACATGGCCACTACTACAAATGAGTAGCTATAAACTTTTTCGTGATTATTTCAATAAATTGCAACAAATCCCAAAGCCTTACAAATGTGCATATTCTTCATTTTGCAATGCAGAAATTTTCCTAAGGACACAATCAAGTACCCAAAAGGATGCTTATTATTCACGCTAGCAAAAAACTGTAAATAACCTAAATGCTCATCAGTAAGACTAAGTGAATAATTTAGTTATTTCCATAAAGGCAGCTATTAAAAATGAGAATATATTTCAGTATCCATGACATAGGAAAGGTTTCCCTAATATATGTGCATATATAAAGTACACTTTATGTATACATATATGTATAGTAAGTAAAAAGGAAATTGCAAAATACTGTGTGTAGTATAATATCATTTTTAAGAAAGCTCCATAACGTGTATACTTATATAATTTACTCTTTCCAAATTGTTTAAATCTTTAAAGTAATTGAATTAATTTAGTGATCAGAAAAGAGCAAAATAGAGCAACACAACTATTTCCGTATTGAGTAAAAACCATTAAATAACTTGGTATTTTCTTACATGAAGGGAAACACAGTATGTCAACACTCATTTTCTTCTGGAGATAAGAGCATGTGAATGAGAATGTGCTTCAAATTTAAGAAAATCAGTTAAAAGCCACAGGTTACAGAAATTGAAATCAGTTTAGAAAGCCTATTACAGAACCTGAGAAAAGTAAAGCCAACTGATTCTGACTTTCAGAGAATAGCAGTATTTACTGAACTCTAGTATTAGTGTGCTGACGCTCCCACCTCAAGACGTCTATCACATTCTAATCCCTGGAAGGTGGGACTATGTTACCTTTGGTGGCAAAAGGGAATCAGTGTTGCAGACAGAATCAAGATTATTTATCAGCTGAGAGGAAAACAGGGAGATTATCCTGGATTATTATTATTATTATTATTATTATGGTTTATCCAATCGAATCACAAATCTTTAACAGTGAGGAGGAGATAGAAGATGAGGTCAGAGCCACTCAAAGTGTGAAGATTTCATCTGTGGTTACTGGCTCTGAAGACGAAGGGAGGGGCCATGAGCCAAAGAATGCAGTGGCCTCTAAGGACTGGCAATGACCCTTTGCTGACAGCCAGGAAAAGAAGGGGACCTCGGTCTTCTGACCACAAGGAACTGATCCTGCAACCAGACCCATCCTCGAGCCTCCAGAAACGAATGTGGCCTGTGGACATTTCGATTTTAATCTGGAGACCCATTCCAGTCTTTGGACCTATAGAGCTATAAGATGAATTTGTGTTGTTTTAAGCCACTAGGTGTGTGGTAATTTGTTATAGGAATAGAGAACTAATACAATTAGCATAAAAAATGGTAGGCCCTCTCACGAGCCAGGACATGGAACTAAATGAATGAGCATTTTGTTGTTGTTGTTGTTTTTAGAGAGAGAGAAAGTGTGCACGCATGTGCGCACTCGCACAGACACACACACACACACACACACACACACACACACACACACACAAGTGCGTGAGCAGGGGTGGGGCCAGAGGAAGAGAGAGAATCTTAAGCGGGTTCCATGCCCAGCACAAGCCCAACAAAGGGCTTGATCTCACAACCCTGAGATCATGACCTGAGCTGAAATCAAGAGTTAGACACTTAACTGACTGAGCCACCCAGGTGCCCTGAGTTGCTGGTGTTCTTAAAATGACTGCGGTACCTTAGATCTGGGCTTGAGGAAGCCCACTGTTCTCCTTGCCAAGTGTCACTGTACATACTCAACAACCATTGGCCACCTAACTCTAATTCTGTGAGATCAGACTGGGATGACACCCTTCCAACACCCCAAGTACTCTGTTTTTCAGACATAGTCAGTCTTAGTCCTAACATTTTACCCCTAAGACAAGAAATGTCTATGATTTCAATTTGTCTCACTCATTCTGTGACTCACCTACTGAAAACTAATTGTCTAAAGAAGGAGCCAGCAAACTTTTCCCTAAAGGTCAGATAGTAAATATTTTAGGCTTGTGAGTCACACGGTCTGTGTCATAACTACCCAACTCTGCTTTTGTAGCATGAAATCAACCCTACACGATAGGTAAATGATTGTGGGTGTGGCTGGGTTCCAATAAAACTTTATTTACAAAAACAGACAGTAGGCTGGATTTGGCCCATAGTCTATAGTTGGCTAACCCTTATTCTAAAGAAAGAATAAAAAACAAAAGTACATTCTACCTTTCCCACTTTGCAAGCTGGTATTGCCAGTCAAATTTTTAAAGAACAATAGTGAGGGGCTAAAGTAGATGAAGCAAGATTATAGTCTACTTTTTAAAGGGTTTGTTAAGTGTCACGGTGAATTATGGTACAGTTAAGAAAACTATTTGGGGGCGATTGGGTTGACTGATGATTGGAATTCCATGTATGAATGGGAAAAAAAAGGGACTCTACTGTCTAGAGTCTAAAGAAGCCCCTCAGCAAGGACTGCTCAATTTTAAGCACATGATCATGTGAAATATGATTATGTAAAAGTATATGAAACATGAGAACATAGATGGGTATATGCCATGCTGGGGCTGTTGTTAACCTAGTACCATCAGTTGGGTGGCTAAAAAACAGAAGTTTATTTTCTCACAGTTCTGGAGGCTGGAAGTCTGAGACCGCGGGGTTGGCAGTATCGGTTTCCTCTGAGGGCTGAGAGGGAGGCTGTTCCCTGCTTCTCTCCTTGTTTCCGGTGGTTTGATGGTGCTCTTGGCTTGTGGATGCATCACTCTGATCCCTGACTTCATGTTCACCCATGTGTTCTCCCTGTGTGTGTCTGCCTCCACAGCTAAATCCCCCCTCCCTTTTTAAAGATTTATTTATCTGAGAGAGAGAGCGAGAGAGATCACAGAGGGAGAGTCAGAGGGAGAAGCAGACTCCCTGCTGAGCAGGGAGCCCGACACGGGGCTCAATCCCAGGACCCTGAGATCATGACCTGAGTCGAAGGCAGATGCTTAACTGACTGAGTTTCCCAGACACCCCTAGATTTCCCCCTTTGATGACAACGCCAATGATACTGGATTTGGACACACCCTCATGACCTCATTTTAACTTGACTCCTTCTGTAAAGACCCTATCTCCAAATAAGTGGATATTCTGAGGTACGAGGGGTTAAAACTCTATCCTATTTTTTCGGGGGGGGATGGCATAATTCAACCCGTAATATCTAGGCTTGTACATCAGGACCTCTAACAGAGCTGAAGGTCGCCACTTTTTAAACAGTAGTTATGTTTATTAACTCTAAAGAGTTAGTAGAAAGGCTTTCTGGCAGGAAAAGGCACTCTGGAGTGTCTCTCACTCAGAACTTTGGACTGGAAAAACTCGTGGTTCTCATCGCTCCTCCTGTACCTTTCTGTGCTGGGGGGTGCCCTGGAGCCTGAAGGGCACAGGCTACAGTGGCCAAACACAGTGGATTTCCCGGTTCACTTCTAGCCCTGCCAATCTCACTGAGGCACACAGTAAGTAAAAGACCGGGGTCTCCAGCCTAACCTCTCATATTTTATCTTGTCACTGGCCTCACCATAATTGTCTAAAGCATTCAGCTTCGGAGACAATGGAAGAACTGTTATCTATTAGCGTACATGTGTATTTTATTCTGGGCCCATCAACAGAGAGGGCAGCCAAGACCCTGACCTTGAAGAGTTCACCAATAAAACAGCTATTATAGCTCATGAACAGCTCACAGACTCCACGGTACAGGACTGAGGACAGTGTTTTGCGATCTTTCCTCTGAGTATGAATCTTAAGGAAAAACAAAAACAACAATCTATTGGACCATTTTAAAGCTCCTCTGAATGGGTATGTCCATACACTACCCACGGGGGAAAGGATATTGCCACAACATTACCTGGAAGGATATTAGGCAACATCTATCCACATTTTAAATGTGTATGCCCTGTGTTTTAGCAATTCCCTTTCTAGGAACTTAACTTCAGAAATACTTACACATACACATAAAAACATATGTACAAGTGTGTTCACTGTGGAAAAGCAACTTATTGAGTTGTGAGTTTGTGTATATTTTCCCTTCAATTGCATTAAGTCCTTGAAGCTCATTTAACTCACCCGCCCCAGGGGAGTTTTGTGTAACTGGGCAGAAGACGCTTGGAGTGTCACTGCACATACTCAACAACCTTTGGAGGGAACCCCTTTAATATTTAATTTTTAAACCTTATTTGTGTCTAGTAAAATCCTAATCAACTCATTGAAGTGTGTACTCTAGTAGGGGGAGGGCGGGAGGGGACAGAGACTTGGTCTCTGGGGCGAGAGGGTGGAAGTGGACAGATGAAGGTTTCTCCCAGCTTAGAGAAGAGCCCAAGGGTCTAAGGGCTTGTCATAGTGTCGCATGATCAGCGAAGGCCTCCCAGCCATCGCAGGTCTCTTTTCAAAAGGAAAAAAAGTATTTTTTTATTTTTTAAGATTTTATTTATTTATTTGAGAGAGAAAGAGCATGAGAGAGATCATGAGCAGGGGGGAGAGGTAGAGGGAGAAACAGACTCCCCGCTGAGCAGGGAGCCCAACCCGGGGCTCCATCCCAGGACCCTGGGATCATGACTGAGCTGAAGGCAGATGCTTAACCGACTGAGCCACCCAGGCGCCCCAAAAAGAGTATTTTTTAAAAAGATTTTATTTATTTATTTGACAGAGAGAGAGACACAGCGAGAGAGAGAAGACAGCAGGGGAAGTAGGAGAGGGAGAAGCAGGCTTCCCGCAAAGCAGGGAGTTCAAAGCGGGGCCCGATCCCAGGACCCTGTGACCATAACCTGAGCCAAAGGCAGATGCTTAACGACTGAGCCACCCAGGCGCCCCCAAACAGAGTGTTTTTAAAAATAATTTAAGACACCCCCTATTTTGCTTCTAAAATTTAATTTTTTGGGGTTTATCCTCTTAATCGGTCAACATGATTTTGAATACCAATTGGGATTTTCAGTGAATCCCTCTCCAATATGCAACTGTACTTTGACTGGTGTGTTTGCCAAGGGCTGACCTTAGTCCTCTCAGGTGGTGTCGGCTTGATTCTTCGGACTGCTAGAGACCTACCCGATGACTTCTCCTCTGTCCCCCCCCCGTCGTCAGGCATATCATGACAACCCCCCAGAAATGCTCCCTGACAGCTCCTGATAGGCAATGGCTACCAGTTTGATAATCTCATCAAGAACAGAACTGACTCCATCTAGACCAAGAGGGTTTTAAGTAACATCACGCTGTCTGAATGCTATTTTCCATTCCGAGGACTCATGAATTGTTGGCTTCGTTTCTGTAAATCTTAACATTGGTGACTGTTGTCAGACGGCCTGTCTGTAATACACATTTTTTGTTTCAAAACCTGAGAAACTGGCCCATGTCTAGTTTTTTGTTTTTTCTTCTTCTCTCTCAGGCTTTTTTATGATTTCCTAGAATGTAAAGGACAGAAATTTGGGGATGATGCGTGTGTGTACCTAAGTCATCGGGCCGTGAGCCGCACACACGGAGAGAGGCTGTCTCTCATCCGGTGTGCCTCACATTCTCTGCTCACGGAGTTTGCTCTGCACTGTCTGCTTGTGGAAGCATCCTCCTTCCTCTGCGCAGATGGCACCCATTGCGTGGATGCCGGCTGGCAGGACTCGGGGTGGAAGAGGAAAAGGAGATGGGCAGAAGGCTGGGAATTCTCCAGACAACCGGCACCGGGCTCGAACCTGAGCCAAGTGAGGACCAGACCGACTTGGTTCGCAGGGACTTCCACTTACTCCTTCAGCTGCTTGGTTAGCTTCACCACCTGGGAGGCCAGCGACATGCAGGTCTCCACCACCACCAGGTACCGGGAGCAGAGCGTGTGCCCGTGGCGCTCGGCGCTCTGGGACGGCTTTTCCCCCGCATGGTTCTGCATGGTAACGTTTGCTCCGTACTCCACCAATGTCTGTGGGAACGTGCAGAGGCATGGGATCGTTACAAGACCTCCCTGGCGACATTTTGGAATGACGGGAAGAGAAAGGTGAATGGAACTTTTCCTGCTAGTCCAATACCAGTTACCAGAGCCCATGGCAGGGTGGGGAGGGGGGCGGAGGGTATCATCACATACAAAAGAGAGCCTCTGGTGGCTTTGTAGGGGTTGGTATCAGATACTTCCCTCGGAGCCTTCACACATGCAACAGATCCCGTCCCAAGGCTACCATCCCACCCAGCCTTGGAGGAGCCGGCTGTGAGGGGCAGACCCTGCTGCTGTCCTGAGGGGGCTGTCTCCTGGGTTGAGCTGCTTTGTTCCTTTCAGTGGGTGGGCCCAGAAAGTTGGGGACGCCTGCAAGGAGAGAGTGGGGTTTTGTTTACTTGTTCCTATTTGCTTGGGAAGCATATGTGGTCTATTGCTGAGCCTACCCCATCAGAAATAAAAAGCACTGGAGAGAAATGACCTGCAGGGGCTGTGTGTGGGGCAGCCCACACTCCCACCATGTGTCTGGCAAGGCTATGACCCATGGGTTGAGGAGACGTTGTAGAAGGGGGCTTGGGGTGAGCTTGCTATCACCCCACTACGGAAGGAGAGGGTTCCCGGCAGAAAGAGCAGTGGGTGTGACACAGGCGGAGGGACTGTATGGAGGAGGGCGTGAAGTGGGGGCCAGATCTCCCAGGTCAGGTGTCAGTGGGGAGGCTCCAGAGAGCCCCGTGAAGACCTCACCCATCAGGCCCAACAGAGGGTCAGCACCTGAAGGCTGCCATAGAGGACACCGGTGGCCCACCACAGTGAGCCAGAGAAGGAATGACAGCTTTCAGGGAGAGTGCCATGACCTCTGCCAGTTAAGCAAAGAGACGGGTAACTTTTCTCTCCTCCCTCCTCCTTGTCTCCAACACTGAGCCCAGCAGATCGAGGGGAACAGGAGTCAAGGTGAGGTGTACAAAGCCAATTATGGCTCGGTCCCTTGAACCCCGTGTCTCATCTGGGCTGGAGAGGAGAACACTTTGATTCAGAAGTAACACCAAGATTTTAAACTGGTTTGGAGTCAATGTTAAGGCACAAGCAAGCACAAAGTTACGGAATCTGACCAAGGCATCGTTAGTAAGGAAGAGAGACTTGATGGACCATGGTTGACATCGCTAATTTAAAAAAAAAAAAAAATCAAAATTCTTTTCTATCTATACTGTGGTGACATGAGATGCCACAGAAAGCTGTTACATCAATATTAATCAGCTGCCACAATCTGACACATCCGTTGACACTATCAAGATGAGACTGGACCTCTGGGTTTATATGAGTAAAAGGTACTATTGTTCCCAAAAGTAACACTTAGGATTTTTAAGTTCCCAGATCGCTTAAACTCAGAGGTCACAACAGCCTGCCCAGGATGTCCCTGTCAACACTCACTGATCCCACTCCCTTGACTCTGGCCTCCGCCATTTCCCTTCCAGAGTTTCCTAGACTCAGTTTCTGCCGCCCCTCAAAAGGGCCTTTGCTCACCTCCTGTTCTACTCTCAGTCTCTCTGTGTCTTTTCTTTGCTTTTTTTTTTTTAAGTCTCACACCCAGTGGATAGACCCGCTTCCAAGATTATCCAAGTTTCCACAGCCACGGTATCTAGTGCCAAAAATATCATTTGTGTTAAGTGGAGAGATGAATGGCCCGAAAGCACACACAGCCTCTCTTTGCATATAAAAGAAAAATGACTGAAATCTCAAACAGAATTAGTGCTATCAGCTGGTTTTCTTTGGCTTTCAGTCACTTATTAGCCGATAAAAAAAGTTCAAGACTAATAAATATTAGAGCGTTTTGTTAAAATGGAAAAAAAAGTGAAGTCTTCGGTTATGTTCAATTACTTTTCCTCCACAAAAAGTCACACTACTCCTTTCATCTTCCATAGATCCTGGTAATGATTTAAGTTTCTCTCTTTTCTCGGCTCTGGGTTCTCATCACTGCTTTTACAACGTGGTGCCTTAAATGAGAAGATGCACACGTTGCCAACATTAGTGGGGAAACGTTTGTCCAGACACGTGGAATATTTCCTATCCCTTCGTTCTCCAAAGGGCAAAAGCTCTAGAGAACGTTCTGCTGTTACCTCTGCCTTTTGCTTTTATTAGTCTCTTGCCTTTCACGCCGACAGCTTTTCCAGATCCTCTCCTGTCATTTTCAGAGTCTCTTCTACCTTCCTAAACCACCGGTTCTCACTGCCCAATTTTCTTTTTTGGATACAGTCTAGCCTGCGCACAGTAGGACGTCAGTAAGTGCCTGTTAAATCAGCACGCCGCGTTGTAATAAAAGAAACAACATATAGTAAAAGCAACAAAAAATGCTGCTTTCTTATCTGAACTGCATGGGCTCAGTGAGGTGAAAAGCAGTTTCTTTTCTCATGGCCTTCAGCTGTATGCGGTCAGTCAGGAAAGGGCTTTCCTACACCTCAGGCAGATGTGGGAACACATCCACAGATGCTGGGTCATTTTCCACGATAACAATGGTGTGACTGGTCTGACGCTGGTAATGCTGCATTCATAAATCAAATTCCAGGCTAAATCTAAATAGACCCTTTCCTTCCCACACACAGTCACTCTTCTTGCTCCTCCTCCTTCTTGTTGGTCACCTCCTCTCTTTGCTTTGTCATTCAGGGCCTTAACATTTTTTTTTTTTTTAAGTCTGCTTTTCATATTCACACGTGCCTCAAACTCCTGAGGACCCTCCCTGGGCTTTCGGCCATGTGCTATTATGACGGCGGCCCTGGGTTTGGTTCAGCTTCATGCACCAAGGCACTTGGAGGGGAGAGATTCCGACTCTTCTTGCGGGAACTCCACATGATCTAAGCTGCATGTGGATACTCTCTCAGGTGGCTGGTGGCAGGGGGCAGAACCCACCTCCCTCTCCTGTGGCTGTGCTCCCCAACCCCACACCCTTGCACACACAGACCATGGTAACACCTGTGAGGCAGGTAGGACTACAAGCAGGAGGCCACCTGAGGCTGTTGGCTGGACAGGCTGGCCACCCTGCCTAGCCTGCCTGTGGGCTGAGGGGAGCAACGGTAATATCCGAGGCCTCCCTGTAACCAGTTCTGGGGCTTTCTGAAGGCATTTTAGAAGCTCTGCCCTGCCCCAGAGAAAGGGGGGAACCCACAACCCTCCATCTGCTGTCCCTTCCGACATCCTGCAACACTCAACGAGAAACTCGTAGGGCTCCTTATGATGCCATTTTTTTGGGCTTCTGGAAATACGAATATATCAACTTAATTCCTTACGATCTACTACAGCAGAAAAAGCTGACTTAATCCACACACGGCTTCCAGGACACAAAATTTCCATTTTTTTGGTTTCATTACTTATAAACTCATTTGTCTCCTCAAAGCAACAGAGCCTGTGTACCTGGATGCACCCGAGGAAGCCATGCTGGGAGGCTACGTGGACGGCACTGTTGCCATCTTGGTCCACTTCATCCAGGGAGATGCCCTGTTCTTGCATAAACTGAAGAAGCCAAAGAAGAATTTTTTCCTATAAACACAAAGACAGTTGCAATTAATGGAATATTATGCAGCAAGTCTGAAATAAAGACAGAGGGAAACAAAACTCTGACGTGGGAAGCTTACATACAACCAGGTTTATCGTATCAGCAGAAAATACCCTTCCTTCTGAACTGAAAATCCATGCATCTCTCTGACTCAAAGTCCACGAAAGAGGAACGCTCAGAGAATTTTAAGAGCAGGGAGTTATGTCAGAAATGCTCTCGTGTTAGTTATCCCATAGATGTAAAAGTAGAACGTTTGAGTACTTCCTCAAAGTGACACAGCTAGACAGATCGAAAGCGGGGACCAAAATCTAAGTCTTTCGATGACAAGGCAATGTTTTTGCCACTTTGTTCTACTATCTTTAGGGTGCAGGAATATTATTATAAAACCTCAGGCCTTAAGAGAACCAGCTTCTCCTTTGAAGTTGATAATGCTTTGACCATGCCTTCATGATCCCAGACCTCCTGCACTCAATAGGCTGACAGAGAGAAGCAAGAGCTTAAGTTGCTAAGTATAAGATAACCTCACCGAGAGAAAACCAGGACCCTCCTGATTTTTCTGACCAGTTGTTGGTGGGGTTTTAAAGGTAAAGGCTTCCCGTATTGCCTGTTAAATGGAGGGTGCCCGACGCTCTGAAGGCAACCTTTCAAAAGCAAAGACATAGTGTGCTCAGCGTGTTGTCAAAATCCGTTTGCCTTTTACCCACTGAGTATTTTGTGGTATTTTCATGTTATGTTTGGCCTCAGGAGAAAGCAGGGGGATGGGATTTCACTGTTTTAAAATAGATGAATTAAATATAATGTTAAAAAAACATGAGAGTGGTAAAAACAACAGCATGAAGTTTAGTGAGTGGAATTTGACATTTAAAAAGACGATCATGTGTTTGAAATAGCCTTGAACCTCTCCTTAGCCTTTTAAAGGTTTCTCTTTTTTTCCAGTTACTTGCTCGGACTGGTCATGAACTTTTATACTTTTCTGGATTAAATTTGCCTTCACCTTCTGAACATGCCAACTAATCTGCTAAAAGAATGTTGGATAAACACAGCCAACTCCTTTCATGGTTCACCCCTCGTCGGGGGAGCAGGGCACTGTTTATGAAGGCATTGGCAACATCAGGGACAGAATGAACATTTGCACCACATTCTTCCCATGTGAGCAAGCAGGGAGTAAGACCCCCAAAGAACAAGAAGGCAAACGTGTAATCAATGCCTATCACCTATCAAGAAGGCACCCAGGGAACGCAGGGTGAGTGTCAGCTGCAAAAGCAGACAAGACCCTGAAGAACATGAAACCCTCAAGGTCCCTGGTGAATGAGGTGGAGCAGAGCCTGGAGGCCAGGGCTGGGAATGAGACTCTGGATCAGGGTATGCTGACGTGCTTGTCCTCTTCTTCTGAGGCAAACTTGGAGAAAGTTGGGGCTGATACTTGGACCAGAGTGGGTGGTGATGTTTCCTATGCACAAGGTAGAACAACTTTATTTTTCCTAATTAGGAAGGGGAAAAATGGTATGACTCTGACTTGGAGCCAGATGATTCTACCATGGGATCTTAACTCCTTAAAAGATCCGGGTGAGTGGACATATCTTAGGAAAAAAAAAACATAACCATTGAAGTCAATGGCGAAGATCTGGAAACAGCAAGAGGGCAGGTCACCATGACACAACCAGTGACAAGGACAGTCCTGCCACCCCAGTGGCTCATTCTCAAGCGTGTGGTGACTTGGCTTGCTCTGATATAAATCATAGAATCTTAAAATTGCAGAGTGGGAGAGACTTCAGGGAATTATCCAATTCAAACACCCTTGTTTTACATGTGAGAAAGCCAAAGAAGACAGGTATATATTCTCTGATATTCTAGCAGCTCTATTCTTCAGCAAGTCAAGTTCAAAGGAATGGAAGATAGTTAGGAATGTTCTACATGAACCTGTTTGTCAGGCATATTTTCATATTTTTCAGACTCAAATTAATAGTATAGTGGATAATGCTGTTCTACCTGGACAGAAAATGCCCTTTACTATCATTCACATTGTTTTGACTTTTAATAACAGGGTTGTAGGAAATGGAATACTGCCTTTCATAAGACTAGGAATTTTCCCCTTGCCGAAATATGGAGAAGAACCTAGAGACCTGGACTTTGCAGGGGCTTGAAGATCTGGGCAAACAGGCCAAGGTCTGTATGAGGCCAAGAGCTGCCTTGGCTCCCAATGGTCTTCCAAGTCAGGTTTAGCCCGGATCGTTCAATAACCTGCCTTTTTTCTTCTGATGGCATGAAAAACTCTTCCTGATAATTAAAGATCTTACCCAATTCAATACGCAAGACTTACATAAAGTAAAACCATTATTCTACTGTTCAGAACAGGCATGTCTTTGCCCAGCACCTCAAATTCAGTTTTGCGTTCTGCAGTGGGCAATTTACTTTAGTAAGAAGTGACATAATCAGCCTGTTCACTGATAAACTTCATGGAAACAAAAGATCTTGAATTCCTGGGTTCTGGTAAGAGCATATTTAGCATCCACTCTCGGAGAAATGCTGCTTTCTGCTCTGATTCTGGAGAACATGCCAGCAGAAATCGATGGTCCAAAAATTCAAACAGCGACTTATCTGAGAAATATCTAGTAAGGAGAACAAATACAACTATCTTCTCCAACCAAGAAGGGCCTTATGAATGCATATGTGTATTAAATATACATGCAGTGAGGTCTACCTCCCTCCTTAGACATTCAGCGCTCTCCTTCTGTGCGTGCATGTGCGCATGCGTCACGGCGATGTTCAAAGCAAGATGTAATTTCTGATTTTCATTTTCCCTAAGCATTGCTTTCAGAGAACATCTGATACAGTCATGTGGATGGAGAGGCCCTTCTCTCTTATTTCTGTTTTACAGAATGCCTTTCCAACTTAACATTCTACCCATCCACCCACACACTCAGTACATTCAATTTTCATCTTTTGACTAAAAACGTCCTTCATGTCCTGGTTTCCTCTTCTGGGGATTTTCTGCTTTTTGGGGAACCTGCTTTATTGGTGTATTTTGTGTGTTCTTAAAGGCAATGTAATTTGTTTAATGAGGCGATTAATACATGTAATTCACAAGATTTTCTGGACAAAGTCTAATAAAAAATGTAATGGAAAAGGGTGCACAGGTTTATTACTGGCATCAATAAAATCTCTACAGTTTTCGCTACAACCGTTAAGTTCTAAAGGAGGCAGCTTTTTCTGCAATCATATATATCATCAAATCTAATACACCATCAATTTTATGATTCAGCCTGGTTTTTGAGATGGTAAAGTGTAAGAAAGTGGCCAGCCATAATTTCACGGTGTCCTTTATTATAAGATAAATGTAGAATCCAGAGATAGTAAAGTATGAAAAAAAAAAGTATATCCAAGGATGTCTTCAATAGGTTAAGGCCTAAATATTTTTTTTTTGCCAAGTTTCCCTAATGCTTTACTTATGGTGAAATAAGTAAGTTGAACAATATTGATATCAATAAAAATAGGAAATTGGGAGACATCCAATAATCCAAAGAACCAATATTTATGTCTACTTCGTGCCAGCAGCAGGCAATGCTTCATGTGGCTTTTTTCCACTTAATCCCAGAGCTGCCTGGTGAAGTAGGTTCTTTTATCTCCATATTAGAGATGAGGAAACCGAGGTCCAGAGAGATCTTTAAAAAAAAAAAAAAAAAATGTCCCCAAGGCCACCGAGCTAGTAAGTGGCAGGGCTCGGATTTAGATAGACCCAGACACAGAGTCCATGTTCTCCGGGTCTCTCCTTTCTGTCTACTGAGTATGAATGTCCGCAATCACTCACTGACCCATGACCCTTAATTCCGTAAATGACACACTCATTTTGCACGGTGACCACTCTTGGGTCACAGAAAGCATGGTTAACAGCCCCTGAGTCTGTGGGTTTGCAGAGCTCAGGGTCGCTTAGGCTGTTTTTTAAAGAGCTGTCCTCGGAGAGCAGATGGATGCCCAAGCCAATCAAAGGTTTTTCTATTTTGCTTTCATCTGCAATCCCAGCACTTTCCAGGTTGTTTGCTTATTTCTACCCCATGACGGTGAAACAGTGAAGTCAACAGAATATTCTGCCTTTTGAATCGTGGAAAAACAGTAACACACAGCCTGTGGAAGGAAGTATCCCTCTTGCTAGCCTGCCTGTCACTGTTCGTGACCATTTGTAGGAACTGCTGAGACTTTCCTTTTTTTCAGAAAGTGTCTGCTCCCCCCCCCTTTTTGGTTTTTTGGATCTGTATTAGGGCAAACATTTAAAATGGGAGAATGCACACAGTACAGGCAAAGGTGTTCTTTGTATATGCCAAATGCTACGATGGAGGTTGTTTCTGTAGCAGGATCTCCCTCCCAAGAGTCACAGGGAAGATTCGGGAGCAACTCGATCACCAGGTTTGATGCTGAAAGTAACACAGAACCCACTGAACTGATGTCCAGCGTGGAACAGGCCGAAGCCCCCCTGAGCAGCTGAGGGCGACAGCTTTGCTGGGAGCGGGGACAAGACCATCGGAACCTTTGTGTTGAAAGAAAACAGCCCGAGTCCCACCGCTGGTGGCTCTGACTGGAGACAAGTCTGTCTCCATTGTTGCGCCAGCAACATCTCTCTCACAGGCCAGCAAAGCGAGCCAACTGGAGGACATCCCTGCTTTATCCCTGAGTCCCCCCCATGGCTCTCGCCTCGGCGCTCCCTGCGGTGAGCTCTGCTCGGGACACTCAGGCCATGAAGTAATTGCACCCTCTGAGACTTCACGTGTCACGGTGAGGAAAGTCAATTCCTATCACCCGAAGAGCTATCACTCCAGGAGACCACTAAAAACTGCAGGCTGCCCCGCGGTACCGGAGTCTTTAAGGTAATTTTTACAAGGAGAGGGACACAAATTGGGAGTCAAAGAAAGCCCGTTCTTTAAGAATCTATATGGGGGCAGAGGGCAACGAAAATAAACCGAGAGAGGACTTTTGCTCGGCACTATCCTTTCCAGAGGTATTTACTCAAGAAACAAAATCAGAGCACAGTAGAGTGCCTGCCTGTTGGAGGAAAAACTTGCATGTGCTGAATCCATTAGAAAACTGTTCGGTAACAGTTTTCCTTGTGAAAATATTAGCCTTGTCCCGGTTCCAAGTTCAGCATCGCCACAGGTTATCTGCTACGTAAGTGCCTGCAGCCGATGCAGGATGGCTGGACAGAAGAGAATTCACAGTTTGGAAGGGCTTCTACGCTTTCCACTTGGGTAGGAATGCTCTCCTACGGGTGCCGCTGGGCTGGCCCTGCTCACAGCTGGCCTCGAGGTCATTAACAATGCTTGTCAGCTTGAAATAACAACCTGGAGACTGATAACTGGCATGAGGCAAATGTCTGACATGGCTCTTTGACTAGGTCACCCGTTTCAGGGTTCTCCTCGAGTCCCGTCAAGCAAGCCACGCCATCACCCAACCAGTTCCAGAAAGGGCACTTTACTCTGGTTCTGTCCCAATGCTTCACAATTATGAGAAACCCACTGTGAGGGCTGAACAGAGAAACTGGCACGCTTTAAGCAAAGAGACAAAGAAGGCCCGGGGGCCCAACTGTTTCCTAAGAGGCTCAGAAGGGCAATGCAAACCTCTCCTCCTTTTCTTCGGCAAGCTCTACCCAAAGTGCAGTTAGCCTTTCCACTGGTATCGAAAATTCCTCGTGAGGAATGAGGATAAGCAAAATGAAGCCAGGGACATGAGACAATTATTCAGACAGTTCGGGAATAAATATCATTCTGTTTTAGACTGCAACTGATTTATGAAGATTATCAGTGATGACATTCTTCTGGTCATTCGAAAATTCTACTCTCCCCTTTGCCAGTGTAAGCAAAAAAAGGGCATCCTTCGCAAATGCTTACTAACTATTATGGTTGTCGGTAGGAAACTGTGGCTAGGGCTCGCAAGGACAGTACACAGAGAAAACGGAGTGATTATTTCAAAGACGGTGGCTTTGACAAATTTTAAATGTTCTTCCTGCTCCTTTCTTCATCTCATAAATTTAGTACCAGATACTCCCTTCTTCAATGAGCTGTGTATCACAGTGTGTTGTTAGCTAAAATTGTAAAAAAAAGCCTTCCTCGGCTAGATCAATGCTGCTATAAACAGGCTATACAGGTTATCTACACAGGCGGACACAAGACAGGATCTGATCCTGAAGTCACAGGGTCTGAGCTGAGACGCAATCGTTGCTTCCTAGGCACTGGAACATGTGTAAGTCACTTAAATTTCTTTCTTCACTCTCGTCTACAGAATGGGTAATAGGATCCAAGAGGGTTGTTCTAAGGAATAAGTCAATAGGATCCAACAGGGTTGTTCTAAAGAATAAGTCAGATAATGTATGCAAAATCCAATGGCCTGGTGCCTGGCACATAAAGGAAATATTACATATTAATGTGACTGTAATTATTAATATAATAACATGGTAACTGTAATTAATATGTAATTATATATTATTAATATCACCCATTAATGTAACATATTACATATTATACATATATTACACACGAATATAATATTAATACATATTACATATTTACATATATATAAACCGAAGTCACCATGGCACAAAATAAGCTATCACCTAACATGGACTCCCACTAAAGAAAGACTGTAGTAACACTCTCCATGGGTCTTTTTTGAGCTTGAGATTGTCATGCTCAAAAAAGCATAATCTCTTGTTGACAATACCACAATTTACTGCCACTGGGAAAGTTTATGAAGCCAAAGGGGATATGGTTATATGCATGAGAAGCAATTTTCTTTGCCACAAACAAATATGATTAAATCTATTTTAATACAGTGCTGACTTTATTTATTTTTTTTAAGACTGAGATTGGCATTTTGTGGTTCCAACTTAAAAAAAATATATAATTTATACTTATCCTTCTCAAAGGGAGTTACTGAGGATTTTTTTTTTACTCCATACCCTGGATTGTGATCTGTGAACTTCAATTACTCTCACAGGGATTTCCTAATGTAGGAGCTGGTTGTAACTGAGACTCATCCAGTTAGTGTGTTTGCTCATCTTTAATAGAGAGAGACTTCCTTAATTAATCTTACTGAAGATTTTACTAAATTAATTTTAGTTTAATTTAATTAACTTAATTAATTAATTAAATAAGACTTTACTTAATCTTACTGAAGAAAATCTTACTGGAGATTTTCCTTTTAACGCTGGGTACAAGCAAGTTTGTCACTTTCCCTTTTGACAAAAGTCAAACGCATTTATTGTAGAAAATTCGGAAAATACTGAAAAATAGAAGAAAGAAGATAAAAGCCATTCTAATTTTAGAGTGATAACTCTTATGAACATGTGGTGACACAGTTTTTTTTTTTTCCCCCGAGTCTTATGACCTACTTCTCTTCTTCTCTCTCCAGAATTCAAAGTTGGTACCAAATTAATATGAATGGTTTTGTATCATGCATTTTAATATTATATAATGACCATGTTTTCCCATAAAATTCCATTATAGGTATGCAGTTTTGTTATTTAGCCAATATCTTATTAGGGAATATTTAGGTTGTTTAAACATGTTTTTCATTAAAAAATACTACAAGGAAATGATGGCTTATAAACCCGATCATTAAAAGTTCTTCCTACCTGGCCAAAGCAACCTGCATAATGAATAAGGCTTGGGAAATCCTTAGAACAACTCAGCTCTGCAATGGCTTCGGTTTCACTCACCATCCAACGGACACACTCCAACTGACCATTCTAGATTGGAAAAAAGAAGAAAGAAAGAAATTCAAGGTTACTCAAATTTGAAAAATACCTCATAGATGGTAATTTTGCCAAGGGAAGAAATCACGTGAATTTTGGTTCTTGTTATTTGGCTTCATTTATTTGTAGTCTATCACCTATTTTGTCTCTGGTCTGTGCTTTTGGCTCAAAATCAGATGGGGAATTTTTACTGAAATGCACTTTCATAATTGTAATCAGTTAGTTTAAAATGAGTTTATTGAGGTATAATTTGCATACTATAAAATATACTCTACCCTTTTTAAGCATATAGTTGGATGAATTTTGACAAATATATACTCTCTTGTAACTACTGCTCCCATCAAGATAGAGAACATTTCCATTCCCCCCTTTCCCCAAAATCTTTACGATTCCTCTGGTCTCCAGAGGTCTTCACCTTTGCCCCAGGCAGCCACTGATAGGATTTCTATCACAATAGGATAGAGGACATAGTCTTCTGTGTCTCACTTTTGTCCCTCGGCATTCATGCCTCTAAGACTCATCCAAGCTTCTGCTTGTATGAAAGGTTTTTTCTTTTTTACCGATGACAAGTATTCCAGTGTATGAATATACCAACATTTATTTATTCATTAGCTCTTAGTATAGGCTTTTACCCTTGAGAATTTGAAATGGTAGGATTCCAAAATAAAGAAAGAGAAAATAACCTTATTATTCTACTGGCTCAAATGCTACATTCCCCGAAGTCTTTGGTGACTCCATCCCCACACTGGCTTTTTCCTCCTGTGCTGAGATCCCACACTGTACAAACCAGGAAGGCAGCTGTGAAATGTATAACCTAGTTATTAGGACCCAGACTTTGGAAAGGATTTAAATCCTTAATCCACTATTTAGTTACAAGACCTTGAACAAGTTGCTTCCCTCTCTGATACTCAGTTCTCTCATCTGTGAAATGGCAGGGATAGCACTAACTGCCTCGTAAAGTCACTATGAGCAGCAGATGAGACAAAGCGTCTGAGCTTACTCAGCACACAACACTTGTTACCTTTTACTAGTAGCGCACTCTCCCAGCTCCTCGACACAAATGTGACATTCAGCTGCCTTCCTGGTTTGCCCAGTGTGGGGCCTTAGTCCAGGAGAAAAGAGCTACCATGCCATGGAGTCCGGGAAGCTTATTCTAGACACAAGATAGAGGAGGTAATCTATTCCTCTTCCATCTACACCTATTTGGATAGTGGAATTTCAAGTAGTCAACTCTCAACTGCTCACAGGCAGAGACTATCCTTGCACTGGGGGAAGAGACTATCTTTCCATCTGGCTAGATTGCCAGATCAGGTGGGTGGTGAAGAGCTTCCAGGTGCCACCTCAGGTCTGTCTCCTCCTTCCTCTGCAGTCATTGCTGCCAGGAGAGGGAGGTCTGCATGGGCTGGCTCCTCTGCCCCCTGGGTTTGGCTGATGGAGAGTGTTGGCAGGACACCAGGAAAGGAGAGTGAGTTTGAGATTCCCTCTTTTCCTGGCTTTCCCAACTCGCATGGGGTTACCATTGGCTGCTGTGTCCCTCCACCAGGCAAAGGTCAGAAATCGGCCAGTTCTTCCGTTGGGCCATCTCTAACTTGTGCCTCTCCCCCAGCCCCTTCAGGCTCTCAGGTGGTAACAGTGATCTGCTCTTATCCCCAGGATGCTGTACTTTTCTTCTTGGGCTCCCTACACCCCACCCATCACCCTTTTGTACATGAATCCTTCATTATAGACGTTCTTCAAATTGCATAATTTGAGCATGCCAACTGTTTCCTACCAGGATTAAAATAAAACCACTGATACTATGTGCTTTATTCCCTCTGAATTAAAAAAAAGGAATAGGAACCATAGTGAGCATCTACTAGGGAAGAGAGTTCATATCAACTGGCATTTACACAGAACACAGAGAAGAGGCAACATTTCTGATTTTAATGATTTGAGTCTTTTCTCTTTTTTTCTTGGTCCATCTAACTAAAAGTTTACTAATTTCTTCAATCTTTTCATAGAAACAGATGTGGTTTTGTTGACTTCCTCTATTTCTTTTTTTTCTGTTCTCTATTGCATTTATTTCTGCCTGAATATTTGAATTTCTTCTCTTCTGCTTGCTTTGAATGTAGTGTGCTATTCTTTTTCAAGTTTCTTAAGGTAGAAGATTAAGCTATTAACTTTAAATCTTTCTTTCCCCCCCCTTTTTTTTTAAAAAAAGATTTTTTCTACTTATTTGAGAGAGAGAGAGCACACAAGCATGGGGGAGGGGTAGTGGGAGAGGGGAAAGCAGACTCCTTGCTGAGCAGGGAGCCCAACGTGGGGCTCTATCCCAGGATCCTGGGATCATGACCTGAGCCAAAGGCAGATGTTTAACTGACACGAGCCACCCAGATGCCTCTCCTTCTCTTTTTATTAATACTGGCATTTATGGCTATAAATTTCCCTCTCTGCATTGCTTTAGCTGCATCCTTAAAGGATAATAGAATGCACTTTATTTTCCAGTTTCCCTTGTAATTTCTTCTTTGACAAATGATTATTTTGGCGTGTGTTAATTCCAGATACTTGTATCCCTAATTTCCTTCTGTTACTGATGCCTAATTGCATTTCCTTATGGTTAAAGGACATACTTTGTATGATTTCATTCCTTTCATATTTATTGAGACCCGTTCTGTGGCCCAACATATGGTCTATTCTGGAGAATGTTCCATCTGTATTTGGGGAGAATGTGTATTCTGCTTTTGTTGAGTAGAATGTTCTGTTAGATATCTGTTAGGTCTAGTTATTCAAGAAGGTAACATTTGAATAAATGTATTAAATAATAAAATGCTGCTATAAAGGCAGAAGGAAATATATTGCTACTATGATCTTGAACAGAACATTGCTTGACATAAACAGAAATACCAAGAAAACAAAAAAATGTTATTAAATTTCAGCAGGAGATTTTTGCCTGCTGGAGTCTCTGAAACTGGGGTCACTCATACTGGATGTTAAAAAGGAACGTCAGTAGGTTATGTCTTTGAAGTCATTTTCTCATCAGACCAATGTGTTATCTTTGAGCTTAATCAGAAGGACTGAATGAGAAATAAAAAAGAAACTAAGGTTGTTTCACTCCAAGTCTGCTTAACTCCGAAAACAATGTATTATGTTGGCCCCATTTTAGAAACACACTGCTCTCACCATATAGAAATCTTTCTTTTCAGTTATTTTGCTTAACTGTTCCCAAAGGGCACTCAGTAATGCCCTGAACTGCCACAGTATCTAGTGTTGGGTTGCCCAGAAAACTCTCAATAAGTTCTGCATGTAACTGGTAAGAATTTATTATGTTCCATTTAAGGAGTTAAAGGGTAGGGGAGAGGTGTTCTTAAGCCTTCAAAGCCCCTTTTCTCAGGTTATCTTTTATCTTTTTATTTGATACCCTATCTCTGACTCTGTTTTTCCTGTCAGCCAAGTCACATTCTCTCAGTGACTTCTGCTCCTTTGAACCAAGTTTGTTGTCTTTAATGACAGCAGGGCTCTCAGAACTATGCTTAATGAGGTGAGATGCCATCAGTTGGTCGCTGGTGTTCAAAACAAGGTCCTAAAACAGAAGAATGATGACTTAGTAGAACTCTCTCAACTTCACCAATGTCTATCAAATGACACTGAATGGACTGAGGCCAGATTCCCAAAGGGGGTGGCACTTACTATAAAATATTTGTTTTGACTTCTTTTGTAAATTCTAGATTAAATGAAGAAAGAGAAGAAGAGTTCCATTTCTCATATCATTGTCTGGAAGTAAAAATATGAAAGGTCTGAGACCCCAAATCCCTAAGAGCTTTTGAGTCTCGTGGGTTTGATCTGCGTTCTTCATTAAAACAAAGAAACAAAAAGCACTGCAGTTCAAGGTTACATGCTGATTATATGATAGCAGTACGTTGACTGGAGGAGTTTAAGAATGAATTACCAATATGGATACCGTAGAAGGAGTTTTATAGCCAGGGTTGGCCCAATGACCACCAAGTTTCTTATGTACTGTCCTACTCTGAAGATTCTTAATCCATGGAAACAAGCACTAAGGTATATAAATGAAGAAAAAGCTTTCTCATCCAACTATGTGGCTATGATATACTCCATAATTTACCATCAGTTAGGAAAGCTAATGAGCACTGTATTTTATAAACACTAAAAGAGCAAGGCAAATGTCAACATTTATTGGCATTGCAAGAATATTTTATTCATCACTGACCCACACCCATCGATGACCAGATCCGACCCCTGTCTTTCCACAGGACTCTGATATAGGACTAGATCCTGAATTTGCCATCCTGCACTTCAAGTACTGGTAACTTACCTGCCCTATCTACCTGGCTATCAGCTTCTGAGGAAAAGGGACTAGGTCTCATTCAAATTTGTACTGTCACCACACAGTACCTGGTGGACTTGGTACACATTGCTGAACTCAACTATACTGCACCTTAACTTCCCATCTAATTTCTCTTCATGATGGCTGCTTGCAGTTCAGTTCCTAATGTGACGTAGCAACATTCATTAAAGGAAAGCAATATCTACCAGGGTCTTGGATCTCTTATTTTATTAAAAAAAATTCTTCTATACTACCTTAGAAATAATACATTATCATAGAATAAAATTAAATAAAACAAAAAGCAAATTTTAATACATAAAACTTCACTGAATGGTAGGGTGCCTAGGTGGCTCAGTTGGTTAAGTGTCTGCCTTCACCTCAGGTCATGATCTCAGGGTCCTGGGATCAAGCTCCCCCTTCGGGTTCCCTACTCATCGGGGAATTTGCTTCTCCCTCTTCCCTGCCCCTCCCCCACTCATGCTCGCTCTCTCTCTCTCTCTCTCTCAAATAAGTAAATAAAATCTTTTAAAAAAGTTCACTGAATGGTAAATAAATTAAAGATGCAAAAATTCAGATTTGCATAAAAGATATATTAAGGTAGGCCAGCATTCACTTGTTTTTCAAATGTAACATGCTCTTCAGTGAATACACAAGTGGATCTCTTTAACTAGCAAGTTTCCCTAGTAAATTTCAAAAATAATTCCATTTCTAAAAATGATTATTCAGCTTTTAGAAGACATAACTATTATGTAAAGCAGAGCACATATGCAGAAGCCCAAGATGTATTATATTTCCCTGAACTTCACTTCTGGCTTCTTCATAAATATGACTGAATTCTACACTTATTTGCCAAAGATCTTAAAAGTAATTGTAGTTTAATAGCTAACCTTCTAGTGATGTGTTATGTTTTGCAGAGGCACTCACAGCAGTGAGCTATAAAAGACCATGTTTCCTTGACTCACAATTTCTAAGTTTTAACTCTATCCCAGTTGACACTATACTCAAAACTAGGCCCTGACATTCTAAACAACTCTTGGTACTGAAGACATTTACACTTCAGATGTGATCCATTAGAAGCCTGCTTTATTATCTAAAATACTCATGAGAGCTATCTTTCCTTAAAATACACCTTTCCCTCATTTGTCTCGCTCATTATACTCACATTAGGAAGAAATGAAATAGTCGCAGATAAATCCAGGTGTGGTTAAAATCTAAATTGCAGTCACCATGAATAACAAAAGTTCTGAGAACCACAACAGATCATTTTCCTTCCTCTTTATTAGCTGACTTGAAGCTTACCCTCATTGCACAATAAATTGGAATGTAGTCGCCAAAGCTCAAAGCGGTTAGTACCCAAAATGATTACTCTCTTAAATGTAGTCTGCTCACGTGCCATTTGCTTGGTGTATCACGCTACTCTCTCCCTGCACTCATCTCTCCCAACTTAGCTCACTAGGAATCTTCAAAAACAGAAACTTTTAGCTGTGGTGGGTCCAGCCCCCAACCCATCATCACCTTGATGGCCAGGCCCGCTGGAGTCAACTTCTCTACGTTTCGCTCACTGAGGCAATCTTCTCCCATCAAAGAGGTGAGGTGCTGCAGACATTCGGCGTGTCCCTGCGACGCGGCCACATGTAAGAGATTGTTGCCATTTTCGTCGTGGATTTTGTCTAGGTTGTCGGCAGCGAGGTGTGGCTGTACAGATGGTAAGATTAGAACACTTAAGTCAAGAATCAGAATGAGATGTTATGGGGGTTTCGCTGTGGGCCCTGGGAAGAAGAGATGAGTTTCCAGGAGCTCTGGTGGCCATCCTGGGGATTTAATAAGTCAGAAATTCCCTACTATTAATGCTAATGACTTTCCATTACAGTTTTTGCTATCCTATCCTTTAGAACCTAAGTCCTCAAGGGACTTATCTTCATGGGAGACATGGCGACCGGGCTCGGTCAGCGAGCTTGTGGAGGCGCCAAGATGGTTTTCTAAACAACTGCGCTGACATTTATGGTAATGGGCAGGTTCTCTCTCTGTCTCCTCCATTCAGCTGCTAAGTGCTGACAGCCAGACTGTGTTTTATCCTCTGTTGTAGGTTTGTTGAATGAAAGAACTACTTCTCTCCACCATCTGGTTTGCCTTGAACGACAGAGAACTGGCTTTGATCGTAAGCTATCTGATGGCTGCCACATCTAGAGCTAACATAGGATTTTTCCCGACACTTGCACCCCAAATAGAGTCCTGGGGCACCTGGAGGTTATACCTGGCCTTTAGTGTTCTCACCTCTAGTGAAGCTTAGTTCCCTGCATATGACATGGTTGATAGAGACTGTTGGGTGAGTCAAGAGGTGTTACCAGCTGGGAAACACGAAAACATGGGATGGACAGAGGAAAAGAATAAACCAGTGAGAAAAAGAGAGGAAGAGCCAGGAGAAATAGAAAAGCTATTTTCAGGAGAAAAAAAATTATTACTTTTTTGGAAAAGTGTTCAATCCTATCATCCTATGACAACAGTCAGATTTGTGACAATAGACCAGGCACATTGTACTTATCTCTGCATGGCTTTACCCTAAGTGGAATCACACTGCCAAGCTGTGATGCTTTTCTCAAGTGAGACTTTAATTAACATCATAGTATCAGCCCAGGCTTTCTACTGTTTGATCCAAGTCTGCAAGCCAGAAAAGAACAATGCAGGCAGATGGAGTGTGATTTCAGTTGAGCTCTCTCTGAGCCTAAGCAGAACAGACTTTTCTTACATCATGTTAACTCTGTGACTCGAATCTTTGGAAAGCTTCTTCATGTTCCCTAGACACGCAGCGCTGGAACTCAGTAAAAACTCCATGGAGGTCAGAGGGCAACCAAGCTCTAGGGTAAGCTTCTATCTGCAAATGTTTTCAAACTTCCTGGTCCAAGTCTTCTGAATAATGATCAGGATAAAACAGAAGACCCTCTGTTCATGTATCTGGCAGGCCTACCATCAAGGGACCAACATCCCCACAAGCAACCAAGTGAGAGCACTGGGATCCATTTGAACAGGGAAGAGAAAGACATTCGGATTCACATTAAAGCAAGGGCTGGACTTTGTTTTGTTTTTGTTTTAGATTATGGTCAGATTCATGCACAGATTTGTGCACAGTTCAAGTGGATTAACACTCCCTCTATAGCCGTTTGTTTTCTCCCTGTACTAACCTCCTAATTTTGTATTTTAAAATTCAAGAAGCACATCATCTAACTCAGGCTATAAGTAAAGATGAAGCAAGAATGGGAAGAAACGCTCATCATTCTGTTACTCCTAATGGAGCTGATAGAACCGAAGTCTCTAGATGATGGAATGAGATCATACTTACCAGGAGAGATATCTGTCCTTCCTTAACGATGTTCAAGATGCTTTTCACTTTTTTCAGATACTCACTCCTTTCTTCCGGGCCTTGGGAGCTGGTCCAGTTCACGCCCCCGATCGGCTCTTCTAGTTTGGGTTCTGCGGCTGCGGACTGCGGATGGAAGGCCCTGAGCTGGCCGTCTGGCATTGCCTTCTCGCGTTTTCGACTCGGAGGATCATTAAAGGTCTTGATGAGAAAGTCCTTAGTCTGGGTCTCGGGCTCGTATGCAGAGCCACACTTCACCAGAGGCGGTGAGCTCTCAGACTCTTCCCCGGAGAGCTTTTGCTGCTCGCGGACGGCAGAGGACGCTTTTCTCAAGTGAGGGCTTTTCACTGGCGAAAGAACACAGAACGGTGTCATGTTGGCTGGTGAGCTCTCAGCACTTCCAGGGGAGCAGGCTTTGCCAGAAAGGCCATTGATGGTGGTGCACAAACCCAAAATTCTCTTCTCTGGAGCCACCTTGGTGAAAGAGGCAAGCTGTTGACTGGATTTAATGTAAGGCACATCCAGAATCTCATCCATGTCAAGGTCATAATGCTCCAGCTCCCCCAGCAAGGTGCTGGGCTCGGTGCTCTTACTTTGGGGACCACTGTCTCCATCTCCAGGGCTGAGCTCCTCGGGCTGGGGGCCTGGGTCGGAATCACCCCCTTTCTGGTACTCCACCTTCTGGTTCTTCTGGTCATCGCTTTCATTGTTCTCCAGAGTCTCTGGCTGATGTTTCAGCGGGGAAACTCGCTTCACAGGACGGAACTTACTGTATACATCCGCGATTCCTGTGGGCTTTTGCGTGTTTGTCATGAGAGCCGACACGTTGCAATTCCAGCTCGAGCTAGAAACTGTTTAGAAATAAATACAAGAGGAGAGTATTACATTGAAATGCCGAAGACATCTTGGCCACGCAGGCAGGCGTAGTCCACTTACGTTATGCTCAAAGAAAGCCCGTCTGAGGGGATGACTTAGAGAGAACGTGTATCACATACCAAACAGTTCACACTTACCATTGGAAAACAGTGAGTGATAAAAGTTAGGGCCTATTGGCTCAAAATTAAAAAAGTATTCATGGAAAAAGCAGACAGCTAAAACAAACAAACAAACCAACCAACAGATCTAGACAGATTTTTAGGTTCATTCCCTGGATGGCTATACCTCTTTGGAAGGATTAGGATACTTGTCACCACCTTGAAAAACAGAAATGGGAGGTCAGATCCTCTGGATTAAATGAACTTCCAAAGTAGTTTGGGGAGAGAAGGGATGTACATCCACATACACACACGCGCGCGCGCGCACGCACATGTGCACATGCACACATACATATATGTATACCCCTAAAGCTTAAGAAGTCCCACATAAAAAATGGGTAAATTATTTAATATCAGGCAAACTGAAACTGTGACCCATTGGGTGATTGTCCACCACAGATGGGTATCCCAGTGAAGCATCACTCAGAGGCATTTCCCAGTGCTCTCTGGCATACGACACAGCAACATCATGTATTAACACTTCACAACGGAACGTGTTGTAAGAGTCAAGGAGGCCCTCCAATGTTGGCAAAGCTGGGAGCAGCCAGGAGGAGAAGGAGTTGCAAAGGGAGAGCGAGATGCACAGGTTGGTGGGCTTTTTTTTCTTTCTTTCTTCTCCTTTCTCTGCAAAGCTTAGATAAAGATTGTCTGGTTTGCCTTTGATTGAGCATCTGGTAGAGATGGAGTGTACAGTGAAACAGCAATGCACCTGGAGGTTAAAGATAAGAACACCATCTCTCCCGGTTAGCCTCATGGAAGGCAAGCCTGTGCCTTCTCCTGGCGCAGGATGACGGGACCACAGTCTCCTCCCTCATGATGACCCTGCTTCCTCTCTGGCATACTCCCCTGACTAGACAGAGGACCCGGCACCTTTGGAAACTTGTAGGCCACTGGTGTATGGACTCTTCCCTTTCCAATTAATTACATTTATACCATCCCCCTTCAAAGGGGGAAGGTTTCAGGACATGCCCTCCATCTAGGGGCCTCCCATCCCACTCTCCTCTTCTGGAATGACAACAGCTAGGAAGAATTTAATCTAAAAGCATGTGCTGTGTCCATTCTTTGCTACTGGACACGACCAAAGAATAAAAGAGATGGGGTATATTCAGGTCTGTAACTTCTAGGACAGTCCCCGGCTACCACTACTTTTAGGGGTGAAAGTTATTAAAAGTTCCCCAAATTTAGATCACCGGTCAATCTTGTTCCTATTGCAATGTGTTCTAAAAAGATTCAGAGAAGTTCTGGAAGCGAGCTAAGGAGGTGAGAGTAACTATTCTGAGACTGAATGCTATGTAACTGCTGGTGGGTGGGGTCTTTCCCCCCCAAAGAGACCAGTTTGCCATGGGCTTTCTCAGAGGGTCTGCACTAAGTGGTCTAGTTCTGAGGCCTTTAAAATCTATGAAGAGAATACTATGAACTGTGAAGGGAGGCCTGGATTCTGTCCAGTAAGGAACAGGTATTAACAAGAATGTTCCAGAAGGGAAGGAAGGTATCTAGATGCTGTTAAGCTGCTGCCTCTCTTCCCTTTCATTGGCTCGGTTCTAAGCTGTACACAGTACTTGGCACAGAGCAGACAATTAACAAATGCTAGTGTTTGAATTTGAATCTCACTTTGCGCAACGCATTAAATCTCCTTGTAAATGCCCAAAGCGCATCCTTCTGAGGGATTTACGGCTTAATATCACAGGGGACAAAAGTCCTGTTAATAAACTCAGAGGAGTGATAATCACCAATGAGAGCTGGATTTTCTAAAGTTATTTATGAAATGTAAATATGCAAAGGCAAAGACTAATTCCAGTTGGTCCATTATAAATTTAAAAGATTTCCTATCCTTTATAGGTCCATTTTTCCCTAAAAATGTGAAGCTCTGAAAAATTGTCTGCCAGAAATTTCTGCCAAGTTTTCCTCTCTTCCTTTCAAGAACACATGGTTACTTATTTAAAACAGCAGAGAGATAGTGGACATAAAGTTTATAAAGCGTAAATATGCCTTTAATTTTATCCATCAATTTTTCTGAAAAGCTTAAAATACAGTGGCCAACATTTTGTGTGTGTGTGTGTGTGTGTGTGTACTCCATGACATTTCAGAGATACATACATATTATTAGGGATGGTATTTGCTAATATTTTGCCAATTACCTTGATTCCTTTGGAACTTCTTGAAAATATGCATCTCAGGATGTAATAAAAAATTTTAAAGTCACATAACTTAGTGGACCAATACAACGAGTGCATTGTACCTATATATTTATGTATTGCATAAGGTCACGGGTTCAAAGGGCTACTCTTTTATGTTGGCTTTATTTACATGTGAAATTTTTTCCAAGTGATACAGGGAAATGGATACCATATGTTTCCCAGCTGTTTTTACTGACAGGAGCCATTAAGAATGCTCTATGGAAATGAATTCTGTCTGAGTCTTATGAAAACACTTCTTTCCACAGAAGGGTCTAGAAACTGAAGAAGGGGCATCAACGTTAGTCTTGTTGTCCTTCCTCTTCTTCAAATATCTGACTCTTTTTTAGGCTCAGAGTTAAATCTATGCTTTCTAGTCTGTGTCTTGTTGACCAGGAAAAAAAAAAAATCCCAGTTATGTGATTGTTCAAGAGAGTCTCACGAGAAGGCTCCAAATTATTACTACATATACTCATCTGAGGGGGAAGGGCAATTTTATGCTACACATAAGACAAAACTTTAGATTATTTCTCCTAAGCTGGGAAAATGAGCATTTTAAGCACAACATAAGAAAAAGGGCTACTAACGATTGACAAGGTTTTAACTTCCAATTCTGTAAGTCTACCCCAAATTTCATTTATATTGTTGTTCTACCCAAACACCGTCATCAATTTCTAATAACACATGAAAACAAAGTTCAGACTATGGTTAGTAGAGAGATTTTGAGGCTAAATTTGTTTTCTGGAAATCATGAATAAAGGCGTCATACGTTAAGCTTTAAATCCCTGAAAATCTTATCTATTATCTTATTAGATCTTTACAAGCTCTATGAGAACAGGGTCTGTGTCTAATTTATCTCTCTATTCCTCACAGCACTTAGCAAATTGCTTTATATAAATAGGTTCTTAATGATTTTTTGGTTGAATGGATTCATTTTTAACAGCTTACGAAAGTAAACATGTCTAGTATACCTTAAAACTGTCTACCTGATTATGTCACAAATTTTCTGAAATGGTCATGAAGTAAAGGCAAGTGTTTTTGAGGCTGACTTATAGGCCACGGTGATCTCTTCCAATCTAACTGTCATTGGGAATGTCTCTGAGCTCCAGCAAGGTGGCTTCCAGTGGCCCGCTGACCATCCACACTTAGCCCGTATCTTCAACAAACATTTAATGTGAGCCTAGAATGGGTGCATACTTGTCACAGGCAGCGTGCTCCAAAGCAGGGGTCTTACCCCTCCCTTCCCTTACTTGCTCCCTCCCTTTCTCCTACTCATCAAGCACACATGCTCTACTATCTCTTCTTTGTAATCTTGGCCTGGGTCATATGACCACTCATGCAGTTTCCCAAGCAATCTCCCTTCGGAGCATCGCTGGTCCTTCTCTTTCCTTGACCTGCATCTCTCATCCCTCCGGGCATTAACTCCTGCTGTGGCCTGATCGAAAATTTTTCTCAAATCTGGTCCCTCTTTTCCAGCCTTATTATACTGACTGGACCACATGGGAACCCTTGCGCATCCTCTACAAAGTTCTAGCTACTTCTCTGGTCTTCTTTTCTAGTCCTGAGTTATCCCTCTTCACATAGGTCTGATTTTGTCACTTCTTAGCTCAGAATCCTCAGGTGGCCCTGTATGGCCTATGACATTTCCCCCTATGTAGCATGCGTATCCCGGCAGTATCGAAGATGGCACACAGGAACCATACCGAATACTCCTTAGAGAAAGAGGGAGCCATATGCCGTTCAACTCTCTTTCTCCCACCTAACTCATTCAAGGAATCTCAGTTTGGTGCTACAGTGAATTTAACTCCTCTCCCAAACTTACCATCTCCCTTTAAAATAATGAGACTGCAGGCCTCAGGCTAGGAGACTTTCAGGAGCAAAGACTTAACAGGAATGTTTTATTTTCATCACATTCATTTTAATGATGACCTTGAATTGACTGCAAGTGACATTGTTGTTTTTTTTTTAAGGTTTTATTTATTTATTTAAGAGAGAGTGAGTGAGAGAGAGCACAAGCAGGCTGAGGGGCAGAAGAAGAAGCAGACTCCTCACTGAGCAGGGAGCCCGATGTGGGGCTTGATCCTGGGACTCTAGGATCATGACCTGAGCCGAAGGCAGACATTTAACTGAATGATCCACCCAGGCACCCCTGACATTGGTTTTATATTTACAATACTGATGTGAAGATTCTTTTGAAAACAGGTATGTTTTAAAGTAAGACATTTGAGGAAAATGTTAAACAAATAATTGCATGAGTAGTTTACAAGGGAGAGCAAAAATAATATAACGCGGCTCTGGATATAACACATATTGTGGAAATCATATTTAAATTACTAAGGTTTGGGAAACTGGCTTTCAGGATAGTAACTAAATTCCTTAGCATAGATGTAGCAGGTTTTTTTTTTTTTTTTTTTTTAACACAGGCATACCTTAGAGATCTTGCAGGTTTAATTCCAGATTGTTATGACAAAGGGAGTATCGCAATAAAGTCAAATTAATTTTCTGGATCCCAAGTGTGTATAAAAGTTATGTCCTCGTTATTAAGTATGTAATTGCATTAGGTCCAAAAAACAACATACATACCTTAACCAAAAATACTTTATTGCTGAAAAATGCTAACCATCATCTGACCTTTCAGCGAGTCATCATCTTTTGGCTAATGGAGGGTCTTGCCTTGATGTAGATGGCTGATGACCCATCCCGGTGGTGGGTGCTGGGCTGGCTGTGGCAATTTCTTAAAGTAACACAACAATGACATTTGCCACATTGACTGACTCACTAACGATTTCTCTATAGCCTGTGATGCTGTTTGATAACATTTGCCCAAAAGTTGAATTTCTTTCAAAATTGGACACAATCCTCTCAAACCCTGCCACTGCTTGATCAACTAAGTTTATGTCCTGTTCTAAATCCTTTGTTGTCATTTCAGCAATCTTCACAGCATCTTCCCCAGGAGTAGATTCCATCTTTGCTCATCCATAAGAAGCAACTTATCATCCATTCAAGTTTTATCATGAGATTGCAGCAATTCAGTCCCATCTTCAGGCTCTACTTCCAATTCTAGTTCTCTTGCTGTTTCCACCACATCTGCAGTGACTTCTTTCATTGGAAGTCTTGAACCTCTCAAAGTCATCCATGAGAGGTGGAATCAATTTCTTCCAAACTCCTGTGAATGTTGGTGTTTTGACCTCTTCTCATGAATCACGGATGTGCTTCGTGTTATCTAGAATGGTGCATCCTTCCCAGAAGGTTTTCAATTTACCCTGCCCAGAGCCATCAGAGGAATCACCACCTGTGGCAGCTAAAGCCTTCCAAAATGTATTTCTTCAGTAACAAGACTTGAAAGTCAAAATGACTCCTTGATCCATAGGCTACAGAATGAATGCTGTGTTAGCAGGCATGAAAACAACATTCATGTCATTGTCCATCTCCATCAGAGCTCTTGGGTGACCAGGTTAATGAGCAACGACATTTTGAAAGAAATCTTTTTTTTTTCTCTGAGTGGTAGGTCTCAACAGTGGGTTTAAAATATTCAGTAAACCATGTTGTAAACAGATGTGCTGTCATCTGGGTTTTGTTGTTGCATATGCAAAGCACAGGCAGAGTAAATTTAGCGTAATTCTTGAGGGCCCTAGGATCTTCAGAATGGCAAATGAGCACTGGCTTCAACTTAAAATCTCCAGCTACGTTAGCCCCTAACAGGAGAGTCACCTGTCCCTTGAAGCCAGGACCTGACTTCTCCTCTCTAGCTATGAAAGTCCTAGATGGCATCTTCTTCTGACAGAGGGCTGTTCCATCTACATTGGAAATCTGCTGTTTAGTGGAGCCACCTTCGTGAATGATCCTAGCTAGATCTTCCGGAGAACTTGCTGCAGCTTCTACATAAGCACGAGCTACTTCCCCTTGTACTTTTCTGTTACAGAAAGAGCTTCTTTCCTTAAATTTCATGAACCAACATCTGCTAGCTTCCAACTTGTCTTCTGCTTCCTCACCTCTCTCGGCCTTCACATAATTGATGCTCTCAATGAGGCTTTGGCGCAAGGCAATGTTGTGGCTGCTTTGATCTTCTAATGGGACTACTAAACTAAAACTCTCTCCATATCAGCAAGAAGGCTGTTTTGCTTTCTTATCATTCGTGTGTTCACTGGAGCAACACTTTTAATTTCCTTCCAGAATTTTTACCTAGCCTTCACAACCTGACTGTTGGGTGCAAGAGGCCTAGCTTTCAGCCTGTCCAGGCTTTGGATCATGTCTTTCTCACTAAGCTTAATCATTTCCAGCTTTTGATTTGAAGTAGAGACGTGCAACTCTTCCTTTCATTTGAACCCCGAGAGGTCCTTGTAGGATAACTGACTGGCCTTAATTTCAATATTGGTGAGTGTGTCTCAGGGTACAGAGAGGCCGGAGGAGAGGGAGAGAGATGGGAAAACAGCTGGTTGGTGGAGCAGTGAGAACACACACAACCTTTACTGATTAAGTTTGCCATCTGATATAGGTGTGGCTTATGAGCTCCAAAACAATTACAAGAGTAACAGCAAAGATCACGGATCATCGATCAACCTAACACACATAGTAAGAATGAAAAAAATTGAAAAATTGTGAGAATGACCAAAATGTGACAGAGATAGGAAGTGAGCAAATGCTGTTGGAAAAATGGTGCAGACAGACTTGTTTGACACAGCATTGCCACAAACCTTCAATTTATAAAAAAATAAATAAAAAAACGCAGTATTTGAAAAGTGTGAGAAAAACGAAGCACAATAAAAAGGAGGTATGCCTGTACTTATTTTCTAATTTATCTTCTCATCAAAGCACCCATCACTCCACATCACTAATTTCCCCCTGCACCCTCCATTGCTAAACTCCCTAATTCTGGACACACCATGTTCTTCCTTCAGTGCTCCTGCCTTTGGGCAAGATCCCTCTCTTCTGACAATGCCGACTGTTTTCTCTGCCTGAGACAAGGCTCATCTGAGGAGATTCCCCTCAGGGGTTACCTCCACGGTGCACTTCGCCTGCCACTCCCAGGAAACTGTTACTCCTTGCTTCTCAGGCCCTGAGATATACTTGCCCGTACCCAGAGTTGGATATTTATGAAGCGCTTTTGCAACTCTTCACACATGCATCTGTCTCACCGTCTGTCTTGAGAGTTCCTCTAAGGCAAAGATTGCTCATGAACCTCCTTGTGTTTATAATCAGCCATCTGTCCAGCATAGCATCTCACAGATATGGGGGCCCAGTGGCTTATCTTTTAATGAATGAATGAATGAATGAATGAGTGAATGGATGAGGGTGGGAGGAAAGGAAGAAAGGAATATGCTAGCCTAAAGATGCAAAGTATAGTCCATAAGTATGAGTCATCTTGTAACAACGAGTCACCCTTTCCACATTTGGGGCACACTGTGTTAGTAATGTACTGAAGATAGACATTTAGAAGATGTGATGCATATGGAAATATTTTCATATATTTCCTACAATAAGTTCCAAGCCTTGATTTCTTCATGTGTAAAATAAAAGGGTTAGACTATATGATTGCTAAGACCTGATCCATCTCTAAATTTCTATGACTATATGGAATGTCTACAAATAACAGGGCTCTCTCTTCTAAGTGACTCACTATGAAACACTATAATTCTTCTGGATCCATGTCTTTCAACAGATCCTTACAAATTTATAATTATGAGGCTAAGCTGATTGCTGACACAGAACAACTCGTTGGCTCTTGGGACTGATAAATTAGTATTTTCTTAGGAAGATAATGTACAGTTTGCTATTGCAATGGTGGATACAATTTTTGAGACCAAACGTCAATGCTGGCTCCCCAGATGCCTATTTATTTTACTTCTAAATATGGAGTCGTGTGTCCCTATTAGAAAATTAGCTTTAGACATCAAGAAGAGAAGGAAAAGGGGTATGTCTTTAGGATAAAATAGTGTTTTCCTACTATTGACTGTAAAAGCTAAATGAATTCTATTTTCCACGAGAAACAAAATAATCAGTTTTACTCACAATTGCCTTAAAATGTACGTAACAACACACTCCACATCTATAGCTACCAGAAGTCCAGGCACCTTCAAGGACATACCTGCTAAGTTCTCCAACATTCCATATCCTTCTATTTTTACACTTGAGGGGCATTATGAAAGATTGGGAGCGCCAGCCTTAGTCATGAGTTTCGTTAAGCCACTGTAAACTTAAATCTGCAGTGGACCCACTTATTGCAAACACTTCAGGCTCTGGAAGGAATGGTGACAGGTGACTTATACCATCTCGTGACAGTGGGAGGAAGGGTCTGGAGTCTGAGGGTGGATGACCTGATGGGTGCTCTTCTGCACCATCCTGGAAGACTAGACTGTAACCTGATCCAAAACCAGGGCTGAGTTAACTCTGCATTTGGAGAATTGTGTAGGGCCATTATGTTGGGAAGAACCCGTGTGAGGAATGCATGTTTCTGGAATGTTCCCACGGAATTACTTGTTCATCTCTTTCATTGATGCCATAGACCCTTTATTGAGAGTATTGGGAGTCTGAAGGGGGAAAACAGAGCACTTTCTCATTATAAAAATAGCAACCAATGATTTATTTACCTTAAGACATTAAATACTATTGGGAAAGATTCACTGCTTTGGTTCTCAAGGTCAGACTTTAAGTGGCTGTTGGTATCAGGCAGCTGTTGGAAGTGTCAGATTCACATTTCATTATTTCCAGCTCTGCCCACTGTTGTCCAGACTTGCTCATATAACTTTGTGCCCTATCTGTACCCATTTCTTCGTTCTGTGAAAACTCCCAGAAATCCTCAAGCCCTTCCTGCACTAGACAGAAAAGCTACTTCACCAAAGAGGCACATTCTGCCATGAAATCAGACTCAATATTTTGACAACTTTAAACCTTGGAGCTTCGAAAGCACAGTTTATGTAGAAGAGCAGTCGGTGGGTCTGAAGAAAAGTCCACGGTTTCAGAGTCATTCTGTCATCCAAAAAGTATGCTGACCTTCACTTTGCCATTAGCCAAACCTCTTGAGGGCACTGAGTCTTGTACTCACTCCAGGCCCCTGTTCCAGGCTCCTTCCTTTCATTCTTACCCCCCCTATGCTGAATTGCAGAGAGAGACACAGGACACGGGACAAGGGACCGTGAAGAAGCTCCTCAAGCAGAGAAGCACTGAAACAGAGGACAGCTTGCTCTGGGTGGTATCTGGAAAGCGTTAGGAGGCCCGGTGTGCTCTCTGCAAAGTGCAGACAAACACCAGTTTTAACTGAAGGTGGCGATGTTTTACAGTGTTGATCAACCGCCAAGGACAAAGAACCCCAAGTTACTGCTCTTCTGTGAGGGAGAGAAGGAGAGGCAGGTGGAGGACGTGAGGGGGTGGGAAAATCCTTCCTCTCTACCCTCTACTCCCCATCTCTCTATTCTCCGTCTCCAACTGCTGACTCTCCCAATGTCTGAGGATTTGATTTCTAAATATGGAGCTAGGTATTTCCATTAGAAATAGAGCTTTAGACCCAAGAAAAAGAAAGAGAAGATGGGTATGTCTTCAGGGTATAAGAAGAGTATTCCCTCCTGTTTTCTGGTAAAAGGGAAATGAATTCTATTTTCCATGAGAAGTAAAGTGGTAAGTCTGTGAAACGTGGTCTCATTTTTGAGAGGAACACAGTTTAAGGTCTGGAGGGGAGGAGAAAGGGGAGCGAGGCCTAGAGTTGGCCTGTAGCTTACTCTTCTCTTGACAGCCCTCCTGGGGTCTGTTCACAAGAGCTCCCACCTGGACCATGGTTTTTAGTTACGAGGCCTCTGAGAGAAAGAGCAGGTACAGCTGAACGAAAGCAAAGTGCAGACAGAGGCTTTTCCCAGCATAAAGGAATGGCAGAGGTACTTTCTTCTGTCTCCTGGTGCAGTATGGTAGACACTTCACAAGCACCACTATAAACAATGGAAAAAAAAACAAACAAAACTTCTGCGTATTTTATGAATTTCTCAAAATATTTTTTGAATTGGAATGTTCCTAAAATTTCCTCCATCTAACATTTTTTTTATTATGTTAGTCACCATACATTACATCATTAGTTTTTGATGTAGTGTTCCATGATTCATTCTTTGTGTATAACATTTTAAAATTGCTAATACCATATATTTGTGTAAGGCTTTCTAAGTTTCTCAGTACAAGGCCAAGGGTATGGTTTCCTTAGGGGTTTGTGCAACAACTCTGCAGGATGGATGAGCAGTTCTTCCATAGTATCACTTGAAATAAACGAGAACTCTGGGAATTTTAAGTGTTATGTCGCAAATCGCAGAGCGTGCTGAGTCTTCCACCAACACCGAGGTTCCGTGACTCCAGCTTTCTTTCCATGACAGGGCATAACTGCCTTATCAAAACTACAATTATTCCTTATTCATATTTTCTTTTTTTAAAGATTTTATTTATTTGAGAGAGAGTGAGAACATGCAAGCATGAGTGGGGGGGAGAGGGAGAAGGAGAAGCAGGCTCCCCCTCTGAGCAAGGAGCCCAATGCGGGACTCGATCCCAGGACTCTGGGATCACGACCTGCAGCAAAGGCAGACGTTTAACTGACTGAGCCACCCAGATGCCCCCATATTTTCTCTATTTGGGTCGCATATAGGTAATGGAATCCCAGAAACCAGTGGTAAAACCTGGTTGAGCTCATTTCAGATTCATGTGGACCTAACTCCCAAATCCTGCTCCCTGCCTTGGTTTTGGTAACCACTAACTGAGAAGCTTCTGGATGGGAGCGAAGTTAGGAAAATGGTTTTCTATAACAACTTTTCTTAGAAACAGTTGAGTGGAAGAATTTCCCTACTTTATCATTAGTGGCATTAGCTTAAATTTAGGGTCATCTTATCACCGAGAATTTGTTCTTTCAGCTGCCAGTTCTTTCAACTGGTGAAACATGACAATCTTGTATGTAAGCAAGAGATACGGGAATATAATAAAGCTTGTTCAGAAGGGTTAAATTGACAGAATGCTAAAATACTCTTATAGGGTCCATTCATTCAACACATATTAGCACATGGTTCTGTGCACATGGTTCCAGGGGTGCAAAGGTGAATGAAATAGACATAATCCCTGTCCTAATGAGAGAACCAGATGGTAAAGCAAGCATACAGATGAATAAGAAATTACAAAATGCAAAGTGCTTTGAAGGGAATGCAAAAGGTACTAGAAGAGACAGCAGCTGAGAAGTCTCATCATGGAGGTGACATTTAAGTTAAGACCAGGGTAACGAGAAGCCAACTAAGTGAAAATCTGAGGGAAAGTACAAGAGATGAGATCATTTTGTGGTGATCTGGGTAGAAGGGAGCACATTTTCGAATGCCTAAAGCGGGAAAGAATCTGGCAGGTTCTATAGCTCTTACAGCTAGAGAACAGTGAACAAGGGCGAAAGCTACCAAAGATGAGGTTGGGGAAGGTTGTCAGGGGCCAAACTCATTTGGGCGTTTTCTGGCCACAATGAAGAATTTTCACAGAAATGGGGTGTCCTGGGGGGATTTCACAGAGAAGTGAAATGATCCACTTGGCAAATTACAATGCATCCTTCTTCCCACTCTGTGGAAACAGAGGGTGCGCAAGGGTTAGTGATGAAGAAATGGGTGAGGACTAGTTCATGCTGTTAACCCAGATGAAACACAAAGGTGGCCTGTCCTAGCTGGTAGCTGAGGAAGGAGATGGAGAGAAGGGGGCAGATGGGCACATACTTTGGGCACAGATGACTCAGGACCTGGTGATAGGCTGATGGGGAGTATGAGGGAGAGGGTGAATTCTGGCTGCAGTCCCTGAGCGGGTGTATCAGTAAACCGAATGCCCATGACTGAGGGAGCGTCTGAGGAGGAACAAGTCGGGGAATGGGATTCAAGGATTCCTCTTAGAATTCCACGAGACATCCAACATAGACATGTGGCCGCCATGTAAGGAGGTGGCTGGAAGCCCAGGCAAGCAGAAGCAGCAAGTAAGTGACGTCCGAGGCCATGACAGTGGATGAGCTCCCAACCCAGAGAGACTTGGAGACTGAGAGGAGAGAGGGTCCTATTGAATACAGAAGCCCCACTTGGATGTTTGAAGTCCAAGTAAAGAAGGAGGACTTGCAAAGGAGATAAGGAGACATCAGAGTATTGGGAGAAAAAGCAGGAGATAGGTGGTATCACAAAGCCAAGAGAGGGGAATGCTTCCAGAGAGGAGCGGTCAATAGTCTCAAATAGGGGCCAAGAGAGAGGAGGGTATCCGTGTCAGCAGATGTGACAACGTGGAAGTCATGGCCTTCCCTGGGGAGGTGGAGGTCATGTTGGAGATACTTCAAGTGAAGGAGGGGGGAGGGCTGGAGATGGGGGTTCCCCTAACTCTTTATAGCAGGTTGGCTGTACTTGGCAGGGGGTAGAAGGTGCTGGGAAGAGGAAGGAACAGAGAACCAGGGTGGGAGTCACCAGAGGGGGTACTGTTGGTTTTTTTTTTTTTTTTTTTTAAGGGGGGGAGGGAGGGAGCACGCATGCAGGGGTGGGGGGTTGGGGGGGGCAGGGGGAGAGGGAGAGAAAAATCTTAAGCAGGCTTCACACTCAGTGTAGAGCCCTACGTGGGGTTCAAACTTACGACCCTGAGATCATGACCAGAGCCGAAATCAGGAGTCTGATGCTTAAATGACTGAGTCACCCAGGTGCCCCCCGTTTGCTTGCTTTTTAAGACAGGAGATGATCAGAGAGTGTTTGTTGGATGAGGGTAATGACCCCACAGAGAGAAAGATACCAATGGTATAGATAAAAGAGGAAAGCTGAAGGATCAAGGTGTCACACCAAATGAAAAGAAACACATGAACAGCTGGCTCATACCTCAGTTATGACACAAAAGCCAATGAAGGGAGGCTTTCTTTCGCCTCGTCACACCTTCATTTGCTCATCCATCCCTCAGATATACACAAGGCTCCGGCGTCAGGCACCGGGGATTCCATAATAAACAAGAGACATAGCACTTAGTCTATTAGAGAAAACTGATATTAAACTAACATAATATTGTTAATAGTTTTTTGAGATGCAGATATTTAAAGAGGAGGAAACTATAGGGAGCTAGGAAATAATAAAGTTGGGAGAGTGGCGCTAATCTAGGCTCAAACTGTCCCAAATGGGAACCACTAGACACCTGTGGCTATTGAGCAGCTAAAATGTGGCTGGTGGCCCACGTTCAAATAACAGTTTTGACGTACTGGGTTAAATTAAAGACATTAAATTAATCTCATTGGTTTATAGTTTTAAAATGTGGTTCTTATAAAAAAAAACAAATCATGTCAGTGGCTTGCATTGTCATTTCTATTGGAACGTGGTGGTTTCGGGAGGCAGGTAAAGGGGCCCTGAGGAGGTGAAGTGGGAGGTGGAAGAAGGAAATGTCACGTGGAAAACAGAGCACACTGGAAGAACTTAAGAAGGTTCCCTGATGCGGCAGGCAGATGGGGGGGAGGGGGCATGCGAGGAAGCTTCTTGAACCAGGAGAGGATCACTCTAAAGGCCACAGGAGTTTCCCGCTCTATGTCTTGAGAACCCCCTTGGGGAACTACTGCTTGGTTTTGAGCTCGGAGTGACACTCATCACGGACACTGGGTGAACACCAGCGTGTCCTGAATCAGTGCTCCTCAAACTTGAATATGCACCAATCACGTGGAGAGCTTGTTACAAAATGCAGATTCTGATCCGGGTGTCTGGAGGGAAGGTCTGAGAGTCTGCCTTTCCAACAAGCTCCCAGGTGATGCCCATGGTGCTGGCTTTGGTCCTGGGCCACTCTGTGAGGTGCCCCCAAAGGGTCTGGACTTCTGCGATGACTCTTGACTCTTTCTGAGGATCCTTCAACTATGGGATTCTAGGATTATTTCTATGACTTGAATTTCTTTTATGACTTTTATTTTTTTAAGGGAAGAGTCAGGGCAAAGGAGGTATGTGGGCAAAGAGGGCTCATTTTTTTAAAGATTTTATTTATTTGTCAAAGAGAGAGAGAGCACAAAGCAGGGGGAACGGCAGGCAGAGGGAGAAGCAGACTCCCTGCTGAACAGGGAGACCGATGCGGGACTCGATCTCAGGACCCTGGGATCATGACCTGAGCCAAAGGCAGATGCTTAACCGACTGAACCACCCAGATGCCCCAAAGAGGGCTCATTTTAAATGGGAAGATAGAAGGCATTTAATTTTGGGAGACAAAAGAAAAAGGAGATGTTTCCAGCCAGAAGTGGGTTGCTCTCCGAGATGCTATGAAGCTCCAAAACTAGTATCCCCACCCCCACGCTCTTAACACACACTCACACTTCTTCCTTGGATTGGGAAGACAGGACTGGGAAACCACTCTCCCTTATGACAGGAACGAACTTTGGAGGCCACGCAAGGTACAAGGCACTTGGCTTCCGTATCACTTCTTCCTTGTCCCTCAGCTTCAAGTCTTTCCCTTCCTGCCTAAATGATGCTTATCTCCCTGCTTCCGAATTTTCATCCTTGCCTCCTGCAGACTTCCTTGAAATCATTTCTACCAAGATTTCTGTATCAATTTTGAGGGAGCAAAACATGTTTCTCAGAGTCCGATAAAAATAAACTAAATCAGGGGAGAGGAGACTGGGTCCCCTTCCCCTAAGATTCCTCTCCCTTTACATTGTCTCATTTCTTTCTTAATTCTCCAATGCTAGTAAAGTTTTAGAACACCAGGGAGCTGTGGTGCTTGTAGCTCTGGCTAAGGAAAGACAAGAAATGTGCAAATGAAGAGAGGAAGGGCCAAGCATGCGATGTATTGATGCTCTGCTCCTTCGAGCCCCTTATGTTACTTGCAACACTACCAGTGTTTTACTTTTAACTTTTCCATTGTCCCCCTGCTCCTGTCTTGCCCCATACTGACTTGTAGCCTTTCTCTCAGAAACATAAGCTAAGTGTTAAGGGATTAAAGGCAGAGATGGTCTCTCCCTCTGGACAGAGGGGACAGGGGTATGCTTTCACAGGTAAGTTCTGGGCTTTACTCCACATGATGGCCACGCATGTTCTGTAGCAGCAGATAAAACGTTCCCTGCGTGATGATTGTAACCGAAACAAAAACTAGGCCTCGGGAAAAGAAATTCTAGAAAGAAATAGAGTCACATTTTGTTTTGGTGGCAGGATTAGCTGTAATTTTTGCTTTTCATTTTTTTTTATAATGAATGATAAGATTTTGTTAAAGAGAAATAAAAATAAGTGTTTCTCTTGATAACATTCTCATCTAGAGGTTTTGCTGTGGTTAGATAAACTGAGATTTTTGTCATAGGTGTTCGATTCTTTGCTGTCCTGGGTTGAAGTGTTCGTTTTTTTTAATCGCGATCTTAGAAAACATGTTTCCCTATTCTTCAGAGTCCATTTTGCAATATATCACATGAGATGGAGTCATCAGCAGGCTTTTCAAATTTAAACTGCCCCACCAACCTGCACTTGTAAGCTTTTAGCATTAAACCTTAATAAAATCGAAAATAGAGGGTTTACATATTTAGCATCATCAGCTATGTTACAGAAGGGTCAAGGGGATAAATTTCATGTCAATTTACTATTTTTGGTGCTGGCTGAAATCCTTGAACATCTTAGAGAAACCACATATTTTCAAAGGTTCAGAGTTTGTCACAAAATCTGCATTCCAAGGGGCTAAAAAAATAGCAAATCTGCAATGCTTTTACATCTACCACCAAAATGCCTTTTACCAGATAGATATCAGATATAAAGTTCAGAAAAGAATGGCTCTCCTTTACTCACTGTCACGCAAATTATTGTCCATATTATGTAGGTATTAAAATTTGTTCAGAATTTCTTCTCAAACACATGCCGGGGCCATTTATTACTGTTACATAACTGAGTTTTCTCTCCTTGGCGCATCTCGTTCTTGGCGGCAGAGCTGCATTAATATTTATCTGCCTTCTTTCATGAGAAAATTATCCAATGAGCTTAGCAGATACATATTTCCAAAGAATCACAAGACACTTAAGGCACTGTGAATTGAAATGAATGTGTATTTGAATGCCCAATTAGTTAAAGAAAACTCGAAGCCAATGAAACTGAATATGCTGGATTTGAATACCATATGTCGATGTATTTTAGCCCTCATTTGGAGAAGACCAGAGGGCAGAGTTAACAGTCCCTGCCTTGCACCGGCCCCTTCTCCTGCATGAGCAGTGGGGATTAAGCAGAGAATACTTGAGAATGTTTCACAAATAACTTCCTTGGAGAGGTGCAAGTTTTTTACACATAACTTCCTTGCTGCTAATCCCTGCTTCACACTAGTAGCCACACACGGCTCCTTGGATGACAGTTACTCAGTTGACTCAACTTCGTAGGGCTCTGGAGTCAGCACGGCTGGTTTTAAAGATTTGCCAGCTCCAGGACTCTGGGCAAGTTATTTATCCTCTAGGCGTCTTGGTTTCCTCATCAATAAATTGGGCATAGTCATAGTCCTCCCTCAGAGAATCATCCTGAGGACAAAGAAGCTGTTTACGGAGGACCGGAAGAACACCTAAGAAATAACGAGGAAATCGCAAGAACGGCCAAGTCTGTTCTCAAGGGTCCAATTTCTAGCTCTTCACTTCCCTCTCCCGCCTTCTTGTGGTCTCTGCAATACCCTCGCAGGTCTTTTCAAAACTTTTCTCACAAAAACGTGAAGCTCAGTCATAGTGCAGTGCAATGGGTAGAGGACAGTTTAAAATATTACTCCTGTCAGAGGAAAGTGCAGATTTCAATAGGAGTCAAAGCCTTCAGCTAAAGGAAGCGCACTTCTAGGGCACACGCGTGGGCGTGGGACAGCTAGCGGAAGGTAGTGGGACGCTGCCCCAGGCTTCTGACCACACTGCCATTTGCCTTTCTCGGATCCCACCATAGCATGGCCCAGGGTCTAGGGATGAAGGGGGGTGAGCTCTGGGCTGGATGTCTCGCAGAGGGGCTTCCAAGGCCACCAACAGGCTCCTCTGATATTCCTGCTCCTCTCAGGACACTTGAGAAACAGGCAGAAAGCGTTGTCTCTGGAGCTCACTTGGGAAGGCAGGACAGCTAGGTGGGAGTCCTGGAGGCTGACCTGTGGGGCTGCCAGGCTCTCCTCAGACCACGCGGGGAGCAACCTTGGGTTCAGTTCTGAGGGCTCCACTTTAAGGAGGACGCTGGTCATTTGCGGTCACCCACGAGAGAGCAAGAAGGATGAGCAAGATAGACTTAAAACCATGGAGGGAAATTTCAACCTGGAGAAGACAAGACCAAGAGTGACTGCCATCTTTAAACACGTAGGGGCACCTTGTCCAGGAGGGGTTGCCCTTCTCCATGGATCCAAAGGAAGAACCAGGGGCGAGGGATGGTAATTTGAGGGACACTGATTTTGACTGAATGAAAAAATGAGCTTTTATGGATAGGTCGCACCTCATGAGACTGTGAACTCTTTGTCACTGGAGCCGTGAAGTATAAGCAGGATAATTAGGATCCTCTTTGAAGATCTGATGGATTTTGGAATAAGTGATTATTACTGTTTTCTTCTTTTGCCTTTTAAAAAAACTTTTTATTTGTAAATAATTTTTTCATATGTAAATAAATTTATAAAAGTGTTAAAATATATAATCAGCACAAAGAACACCTGTATAAGTTTTATCCTTATTCATCAATTTCTAGCATTTTACCCATTTGCTTTATTATTTGCACTCTCACGTGCTCTCTCTTTCTCTCTCCAACTGGATGATTTTTGGGTCCCTTCTTCTGTTGAGAGTTATGATTCTACACACCGAAGCTTCTTTCCAAGTAATGAGATTTTAGAAAAATTGAAACCCTGCTGGCGGTGCTTTTCATGGCACTTAGCATAAAATCCACGTCCGCATACATGACGATAGGGCCCTACAGAGTCTGACCCTGACCATCTCCCAGACCTCATATCTTCATTTTGATCACCCTGCTGCAGATTGGTTTTCTTTTTCTTCTTCCTCATACATGCTAAGCTCATTCCTGACTCAGGGCCTTTGCACTTGCTAGTTCCTCTGCCTTCAATGATCTTCACTGGTTATCGACTGGCTGGATCCTTCTAACACTCTCAGACCCCCGCAAGTGCCCTCCTCCAACTCCTACAAGTTACTCTATCACATTGCTTCGAGTTACCTCTTATCACTGGGTGAAATGATCTGGTTTATTTTTTCGTCACTCCCTAGAACATAAACATCGATAGAACGGGGGCCTTGTCTATGTCTTATTAGTTACCACGTCCTGAGTGCCTATGACAGAGAAGTATTCAGTTACCTGCTGAATGAATAAATAAAAGAACAAATGGGCCTGAGAACATCTGATCAAGGGCTTGTTAATGCAAGGATGAATGGTAGCATTTGACAACCTACACAAAATAGAAATTGCTTAACAAACTTGAGAAAGATAAAGAGGCGGAGTATATTCGAAGTGACAGGAGGTTTGGAGAAAAGTTTTTCCAGTGGGTGCCCCATCCAAAAGAAGCTGTAGACTCTCCTCAGAGGCCAGTGTGCCTTCTGTTTCCATCTGTTTGAAAAGATTACCATAAAGATGGAAATTTGCAAGCCCTCTTGGGTGGTTGACACCGGAAGACCAGAAGGTGCCAAGGGTATTTCCACAGCTGCATGTCCTAGGAGTGAATCAAGAATGGCTCAGTTCTTTCAGAAACTAGCTGTGAAAATCGTTACTATGTTGAAATTTCTTTTAAAGGAGCTCACAGATAATCTACAGTGACGCTAGAGAGAGATGGATTTTTCTATGTGTTCTTTTTCTAGGATCACTCTGGCTCTATTAGAAAGTGGTTTGACAGCCTCCAAATGAGGTGTCCATGTGATTCCATTGGAGGTGTACATGTGATTCTATTAAGAGGCCTGAGTCTTGCCCACAGGCATCCATTTCTTGTCAGGTCTAATTATTGCCAATGACCTTGAGCACTGGGTCTTTGCTCTGAGTGAAGTTTAAAGGCTTTTGAACTTGAGACTGCCTCCTTCTCAACCAGAGAAGAAAAGTCCAATATTCACCTATTGTGCAAGTGGCGAGAAGTAACATGACCTGGAGAAAATGGGATGAACTGGCCCCAGGAAAAATTATTTTTAAAAAGCTTTGCTTAATTCACTTACTTACCTTGGTAAGCAAGATATAGCTACTGAACAGAGAAGAGAAATTCACCACTTAATCAATGAGGGAAAATGCTGATTTTTAAATTTTTAGAGGCTAATACCGTAAAACTAAATGAATGCCTCGAAATCAAGCTATCTGAGGGGAAGTGTATGCAATGGATAAGAGAACCCACTCCAGAGACAGACTTGCTGCAGTGTGAATCCCAGCTCTGCAATTTAACTGCCGTGTGCCTCTAGGCAAGATACTTAACTTCTCGGGAGGTCCTCGTCTTCGTCTCCTGATATGCACCGACAGAATTTTCGACCCCCGACTCCTCCCTACCCCGGCGCGGGTGTAGGAGGTTGGGGTAGCGGGAGCAGCTTCCGGGGTACCCCGGGCGGAGGCGGACCGCGGCCGCCCTCCCCTCGGGACGCGTACGGGAGTCCGCATCACATGCCGCCGTACGGGCCCCGGTCTAGGCCCTAGGGGAGCAGCCACTCTCCGCCACACGGCGGCAGCTTCCCGGGGGGCCGATTCGGGTCTCCGTCCCCTGGCGGCTACCCTGGCTCCTACTCCAAGTCCCCCCGCGGGGTCCCAGCAGCATTTCGGCTACTCCCCAGGGCAGCAGCAGACCCACCCCCAGGGTTCTCCAAGGACATCTACACCATTTGGATCAGGGCGTGGTAGAGAAAAAAGAATGTCTAATGAGCTGGAAAATTATTTCAAGCCTTCAATGCTTGAAGACCCTTGGGCTGGCCTAGAACCAGTATCTGTAGTGGATATTAACCAACAATACAGCAATACTCAAATATTCACAGGCAAAAAAGGAAGATACTTTTGTTAACATTTCTGAAATTCACCCGGAAGCTTCCTGTGTCAGGAACATCTTGGACAAAACTTTTACCCATGTAATTAAGTTGAACCCTAAGATGGTGACTTTGAATAATTAGTTGAGTCTTCTTGGTATTTTTTCATCATATCAAGTATTGTTGATATTAGAAAAGACATACAGTAGAATAACTTGCAATATTTAGCTCTTTGAAAGTGCCTACCACATTTTAGGAGATTTACAGTTTCCAGATATTTAAAGTTCATGGTTATATAATGGACATTTGTCTTTCAATGGGTTTCCAATGTTTTAAAATAAAACATTTTGTCTTTCTAGATACATTGTGGTTTTGTCATATGCTAAAGAAGTAGAATTATTAAAATAATGCCTGTAATAAAAAAAAAGATATTTAACTTCTCTGCTCTGTGCCTCAGTTTGCCCACCTCTAACATAAACATCGTAAGTACTCAGCTCACGGGGATTTTAGGATTAACTGAGTTAACGTGAGTGAAGGGCTTACAACAGGACCTCCCACACTGAGCACGCTGCAAGTGGTTGCTATTATTTCTTCTCTTTTACTCACCACCTCTAGTTAAAGAAGAAAATCCTGTATCTACAAAATAACTTCAGATACATCACCTAATTTTGATCCTAACAGTGCCTGGTAACATTGGCGGAACAAGCTTCTTCTTTATTTTGTAGATGATCAGTCTCAGGCTCTAGGCTGTATAGCTGATAATTGACTGAACCCTAACTTGGAACCCAAGTCACTGCCCCCAGTCAACAATCCAACTTGGAACCTGGGGATGCCTTGTCAGGAGGCACATCCCTAGAGCCTCGTGGCCAAAGCCTCCGTTACACATGACAGAAACTTGAATGTGTTTGAAATTTAAAAAACAGAAACAACCCCCAAACACTGAAGCATTACTTTCACTCACAAAAACAGAGATAAACAAACCTAGAAAGACTGATTATTTGCCCCATCTCATCTAAGCAAAATGTCAAAAGAAAGCGAGCAATCCAGGAGACAAATAAATTAGCTTTGTGCAAGTCCTTTCAGTGAGAACAGCCTAGAATTCTAGTAGCTGTCCAGGTAAGGGTCATCTATTTATTTTGAAACACGATACACATAATCAGAGGATTATCTTGTGCCTTCCATAGCCCAAGGTTCTCAGGATTCAAGCTACTATCAGAAGAGGTCCAGCTTTGGCACGATTGATGGCGATGCCTTACAGTAATTACTTCGAGAAATAATACACATCCTTTCATAGTTTAATACCATCATATCGCCCCCATCGACATCCTTTTTCATTTTCATTTTTGCCCATCACGGAGAGAAAAGGAGAGAGGCTTAATCTGATTTACAGAGGGAAAAACAACGCTGAATGTCCTTTTTTTTTTTTTTTTGCCAGGGGTGGGGGTGTGTGTAAGGAGAAAAGGTCAACCAGCTGGTTTTCATCTATATGCCATAATTCTCTGTTTAGTTTACACTATTAAACTCCAAAGCTTTGCTTTAATCTTAACTGTTACAGTATGCCTTCTTGCAGATCCTATCATGTCGCATCCCTGATAGGGTTTCAGACTCTGGCGAAGTACCATCCCCCAAGCTGGTCCTGGCCATATGGGTAGTGAATGCATCCAACATTTTTTCATTGGCGCCTGCATCATTATGTTTTGTCACCAATGGTTTCTCGGGTTTTCAGTAAATTGCTGCGTATACTGTGGTTTGGAGCTGTCGAAATGACGGCCTCCATCTAGCTGTATACAACCGCGTCCTCATTAGGGCCTCCCCGTCCTGTTAGCCTTTGGAGGATGACCTGACATCTGTTTGCGGAGGGCGTGTGTGTAGGGGGGAGGAAGGGAGAGGCCGTAAAAGAAAGACAGAAGGCAGGAGCAAGGAGTGTGAGGGGGAAACAGCTCCCTGGAGTCCTCCACTCTCCAAGAGTCCGGGGCGGGAGGGGATGAGGAGAGAGACGTACCTGATCTGTCTTCGCTCTGCGAATCACATCTTCGGCACAGTTCTGGGATGGTCTTCAGCGACGTGACTGAGTACTGAATGGGAAGCCAGAGGACAAAGGGAAGAAAACGACACTTTAAAACGAGAGTGTCACATTCAAATTGGCCAGAAAAAGCAAGACACAAGAAGCGATACTTGAGTACACCACGTATATATCCAGAAAGTCTGTCTAATTTTATCTGAAATGGGCTGCTTAGGGAACTGGCTGCATCCCAAGCTCCACCTAGAAGCATCGAAGTCGATGCACATTAAAAGGGGTGACACTCCCCCCCCGCCTGCCACTTTCACACGCAAGGTGTGGCCAAGCAGACATTCTCTCTCCCGTTACTTCTGCTACTGGTGGAAGATGGAAGAATTTTCTGGCTCAAGAGTTTCCAGAAGGTGTCCAGAGTATTTGCATTTGGAATCCGAGTGTGAAGAGCCGAGGGGAGAAGGCCCCAGCTTCCGGCAGCACCCAGGGCTGCCAGGAGCCTTACCCGTGTCCGTGCTGGCTGGGCTACACTAAGGTCCCTCATGTTACCACCTGCCAGAGATGTCACTGGGTGGCATCTGTGAGCTCCACAGGAAATACCGGGGGAAATGTTATGAGAAGCAAGAGGAGCATGGTTCTGTGTCTGCAAGCTAATCTGTTTCATGTTATAGATTAGTCTGAACTGAAAGAAACCACCTCCCAGCATCAACCCAGTACCAACTCAGGGACCAGCTCTCAGGATAACAAATTACAACACGAGGGGGCATAAAATCAGATGAGCTAAAACAAATGTAAAATCAATAGCTATGATTTATGGGGACTATGTTTGATGCCATTCCATCTTTCTTTAGAGAAGGATGTTTTAAAACAAAATAGATAGGATGAACTATTTCTTTAATCAAACAACTGTCTTGAATGACACATTAAGCCCTAAAAGATGGCTCCCTAAAAATATCTTGCTCTGTACCTTTGAGAACGATGTTCTTACGGCAATGAGAATGTATTATAAATTACTTAGACTGCTGCAAAATTTGGGGGGATTGAGAACAAATCTTTAATCTGAAAGAAAAATGATCATGGGAAACTCATTAGGATTATTCTAGCATTACAAGTGAGGAATGTGTAATTAGGACACATTTGTCAATAAGAAGGTACTTTAGTTAGCTTGATGTTGATAAATGAAGCCAAGTGTCTACATCGAGACCCCCCCCCAGTGCTTCCTCCACGATGTCAGGACAGCAAAACTGAGGGAAGGGCAACGGTAGCTTGCCAATCGCCTGTCACAAACAAATTAAATTTCCAATTCTTCCAAGTGAAAAATGAAATCTCAAATGACTAATTAGAGAAATTACTCTTACCTGTCTGATGCAATAATATCCTGTTTATGGTGCCCATTCCTTAGAGACTACAGTGCCTCTAGTCAATCTACTCACATACTCAGAAGGAGGGAGGACTCCCTCTTAAACCAAAAATGAACTTAAGGCATTTTTCCCCTTTTGCTCTACGCTGTTTGGAGTCTGGGGTTAACATAGGTACAGAAGGCGTTTTTCTTGTTACTAATAAGGTACCTTATGTTCCTGGCCAAGTACAAGCTCTCTAAGGAATCTGGTAGCTTCCTGAGACCAGCTGGTACAGGTTAAATAATTACACAGTTTATAATTCAATTAAGATGAGGCCTTGTGTTTCAGCTGCTATGTGCCCCAGGAAAACACCCCTTGGCAAAGTCTCACCCCCTCTCCTTCTGTTTTGTTCTGTTTTTCTTCTAAGGCAAAATGTTAGAAAGAGGGAATTTAAGATGGATTGTGTTGAAATATAGTTAGTGATAAATTCAATAAGGTCGCTCACTGGGCTTAATGATATATATTTGATTAACCTGGGTGTGTTGCTTTCTGCATTTTCAGCCATGTGCATCCTGACTGCTACCTCTCACCCCAAAGTGGGGCATGTCAGAATCTCTGAATTATTAGCTGTACGTTCAGTTCTTCCTATGTGACCTCAAAGGTCCGTAGCATGCAGTAACTCGTCATGTAATAAGGTTTAAATTGGAGCAGCGCAGGCGGCCTGGTTGGTGTGGGGACTGAGTTACAGTAGGCAGAGGACTAGCCTCGCTGGGCCCCACCCACTGCCTCAACCTCCATCCCACGTGGAAGCTTTGCCTCTCCACCCCTGGCATACAGAAAATCACATTTGTGAAGGCAGACATCTTAATTAATTGGGAATAATGACCTTGAAGAAAAAGTCATAGGCTGCTCCTGGTCATGAAAATTACAAGGGTGGTACAGCAATCTGAGAAAAGGGTGACGCGTTGGCCAGAAAATCAAAGTTCTGGATAACACTAAGGGTATAGGGAATGTCGAATTCAGTAAAGACTCCAACCTACACTGTGAACAAATCCACCATCCTTTATAAAGACACAAGGAAAATGTCCATTTGTGTATTTGCTTCGGTAAGCACACACACTGCTCTTTGGATAGAAGATAAGCTTAAAGAGAATGCTGTATGGTGAGGTCATGATGGGAAGTGTAGCCGAGGAAACACCCAATTCACAAAACCAACATGCAAAAACATTTTCATATGTGCACATTCAGGAATAAGCAAATGACCCAGGAAGTCTCCCTTACATAAGTGCATTGTATTACCATCTGGGAGCTGAAAGGGAGGGCTTCCCAGGCCCTCATCCCAGTGCAAAGGACAGATGGCCTTTCATAAGGAGCTGTCTGATCGCCAACCCACCTCATTCCCCGGACAATGGCCAGCTCCCTGGGCAACTACTGTCATTTTTGGCCCTACCAGAACCAAAGCCAATGTGTCTTCCCTGTCTCTTGCCCTCAGCCCATGCCTTTGTATTCTGTTCCCTTGATAGCTATTATTCTTGGGTGATAAGAGAGAGGGGGCTTGCAGATGATTCAGAAGCACCGTATTTCCTGGCTCTATGTTGCTCTAATTTGTTCATTAAAAAAAAAGTCTTCCAGAGGTTATTCCCACAGAAATAGCCTTTGTGAACGAAACTTCATTTCCACTCCACTATCATGTCTCAAGAAAAGCCCCTGCTATGGGTTGACCAGCTGCCTCTGCTTCTTCAATGACCCTATGTGTTCAATGTTTAATTCCACCTTCTGTACCTTTACTCCAGGGTCCTGTTTGCCTGCAAAGCCTTCCTCTGGCCAGGCAAAAGCTACTGTTCTACAAGGCCAGATGGTGCTCTGCTTTCTGCATGAAACCTGGCTAACTGCTTCAGCCCTAAAAGACTCCACTCTTCTCTGCCTTTGGTAAAATACTGCCTTGCCTTGTGCTCTGGTGTCTCCTCTGTTGTTTCCTAGGTGTTAGTGTTGGCTCCCCCAAGTGCCAGAGGGAAAGGACGGTGTCTTTGACTTGCATGAATGCATGGCACAGAGCGTCTTATTAACTATTTGACTGAAATATCAAGACTAGCACATGTCTGATTCATCCCTGGGCATAATATTATAGATGTTCAAAAGAGCTTTCATATTTAGGTACTAAGTGGGAATTTCCTCCATGCTTCCATACTTGGACTAGAATCAATTAGCTTTCTAAAATGCAAATTTGACTAAGGTGCTTCTCTGTTTCATATGGGCTACAGAGTAAAGCCTTAGCATGGCACGTGAAAGCCTCCATGAGCTCGGGCTTATCTCTTACCATTGTCCGCTTCTCTTTTGACTATAACCAAGTGAAATTTCTTATCGATCCCCTGTCTACTGTTCTACCTGTTTATATCTTTATGCATGCTATTCTGTCCACCTGAAACGCCATGCCACCCATTCCATCAGGCAAACTCTTTTTAATTCTTCAAACTTTGCTTAGGAAGCACTTCTACAAAATCTTCCCCACTCTCCCAGATGGAAGTAATTCCAGCTTTCAAAGTGTGGTGTCTGGACCAGTGGCATCAACTGCCTCTAGGAACTTGTTAGGAATTCACATTCTTGGGCCCCATCCTCGAAACTCTGAGGGCAGAGCCCAGCAATCGGTATTTTTACAAGCCAACCAGATGATTCTGATGCATGCTAACATTCAAAAACAACTGCTTTGTATATAGATTTTAGGCACATGTCCATTACAGATTCCATCACATGACATTTTGCCTATACATTCCCATCACTACTTTCTGAGGGTGTGGGAAATATTTTATTTGCCAAAGATACTGGGCACTTACTGAACTGAATAAAATGAAGTCCCCGATGTAACCATGATTTTAGTGGCAATAATAAAAATAATAATAGCAGAAGTTAATATTTATATGGCACTCATCTTCCTAGAAAGGCCCATTATTACAAGTCTAGCAATGCAATCATGGTATATCTAAAAGAAAAAAATACACTTCTAATAGATTAATAGTATGGGTACTGGCTGATGTCTTAGTCTTTTGTATGAAGAACAATGGATTCGGAGCCAGAAGATCTAGATTCAAGCCCCAGATCTGATATTTATTAACTGGGGTTCTGGACAAATAAATCATTTCATAGCTCTGGGGTTCACCTTCTTTACAGATAGAACACAGTGATCACATGAGATAATGCAAGTGAAGTCAGTTTGCAAGCAGTAAAATGATGCTGAATGTTTCTGTCTCTTCCCCCGACCCTTTCTCCATGTGTGTACACAGCCCTTCTTCCCTCCCCACCTTCATTCCTGATTTTAAGCTCAGTGGATCAAGATGTGGGAACTAAAGAAACCAGAAGAGGGGGCCGAGCTGGGACTGGAAAAGAGGAGAGCCCAGCCTGTCCCAGCCTGTTCTTTGGCTTCTCTTTGGTCTTTCTTCCTCCAAGAGAGTCCACGGCCAAGGGCTAACACTGAAACTTAGCTTCGCAAACTACAGAGTTGATGTGACGTAAGACAATCCTATACATCCCAGCTTGCGCCAGTCACTTCTGTCACTCTGCCATGCAAAATAGTTTGAACATGCATGGGATTCATAAAACAGTGCATGATTTCTACACAGAGCCATGAGGATCTCTGACCACCCTAGATATTGTTCAGGACTGAAAGGCTTTGGCCCTGACTCCAGAAAGCTGGAGCCAGTTGGGTGAACAAGCAGACATTACTCAAACAGTAATGAGCCACAGAGAATAAAAGAATGAAAATCCCCAGCACCTTTTGAAGTTTAGAGACTTTTAAACAACTAAGGTCTCATTAAGTTTCCAAAAGAAACAATTAAGCCAGCCATCCAAACAACTCTCCTGAAATTCATGATTTCTCACAAAGCTTTCTAGAAGTGAGGCAGGCATCTCAACAAGGCATACAAGGAAATGGGTACACGCCAAGCTGGCCACGGAAGCAGACACACCCTGAAGTGAGATTTTCAGAGACATGGTAAGTTTCTGCAGTTTGGGCCTCCTCTCTAGCAGTCTGCCCTTCCAGTTCAGGAAGGCGTGTCCTGACTTCAAGCCCTCCCCCCAGATGGTGCCGAGGATGCGGCTCTAACAGTCCACCCCTTTGCCACTAGCCCTCCACTTGTGCTCAGGTCTCTTCTTCTCCCGTCCCTTCAGAACTCTGGCTCTGCCATCGGCCCTCTTCCTTCTCTTCAGCCACCCTCTCCACCTCGGCTCTCTCCTCTGATCCTATAAAAACAAATAAGCGCCCCTGCCACCTCAAGAGAGGTGCTGCCTCCCCAGTTGCCCATGGGCTTTCTTGCTCTTGGGTTCACCGCCATCTTTTTTGAGAGAATTGCTGTGGTTCTTTCCTCTCCTTCCTCGCCTCTTGCATTTACTCCTCTAGCCACCACAACATGGCTTCTACTCCGCCATCCCAAAGGCCCCACTCTTATTATGGCCACCAATGGGTCTTCACTGGAAAATCCAACCCTTCACTTTATAATAAATGGTCTATTTCCCACCATTGGCCACTTCTTTAAATTCTTTAGATCCCTCTCTCCCTTTTAAACTCCCTTAGTATTCCTCCTATATTTTTGAAAACTGTTTTCCAATCTCTTTGGTAGAAGCCTCTTTTTCCCCATACCATGTGGGACATACTTCTGCACAATTCTGTCCTTGGCTATTCTTCTTTCCACATTCCATACTTCACAGGTGACCGTACAGATGCCCAGAGTTTCAGCCACTGCCTCTAGAGAGTGCAGACACTGGTGATCAACATTTTCATATATTCCTCCCAGACTGCTTTATTACAGTTCTTTCTACCATTTAGGCTTTGTTAGAGAAAAATATTACAAATAATCCTATTTTCAAATGCATTTTTGTTCTGGCTCCTTGTTTTTATTCTATCAAGAGGGTTTTTAAAATTAATAATAGTCAAATACTTTTATGCTAAGATGTATTTTACAGTTGGTATTTACTTGCAGCGGGGTACATGGCTGGCTATAATCCTTGTTCAGCTTCAGTGATGGCCTAGTTTTAATTACGAGCCAATAATCAATCACCACAGAAATATAAAGACTGTCAAGAGCAGAGCTTGAAATTGTAATTAAATCTGACCTTCTGTGAAGTTAACCTGACATTTCATAATGGCTCAATTGTTATGATGGGGTTCTGTAAGCTCTGAGAACATAGATCAAGCCTGTATCATTCACCAAAGCCTAGAATTGCTCTTGGCACACTGGTAACGTTTAATACGTGTTGTTGAGTAGTTAAGCATAAAATCTAGTGGTACATAAGAGGTAAATAGTTTGTGTAAATAATCTGTACTGTGAATCTAATACATGCTATAACTAGCAGGCAAGATAAGATCTTTTAGGGCTATCCGCAGAGTAAGGGAAGAGCAAAAAAAAAAAAAAAAATCTGGCAGCAGTTCATTCTTGGAAATCATTCTATAAGGCTGCTCTCCACCTTCTCAGGAAGAGGTATCAAGTCCAAGGCGTGGGGCCCAGGTTCTGGTCTCGGCCTCTTATAGTACCTATGGGACATGAACATATAATTCATCTTGTCTGGATTAGATTATTACTAATTCCTTTCCTGGCAGGTGTTCGGAAAACAAGAGAACACAGATGACATATGATGGCAGAACAAGGCATGAGGCTTTCGATAATGGGGGCCACAGAAGGGAGGAGTGAAGGGTAACGTAGACTTGAATACAGGACATTTGCAAAAGAACATGTGAACACCCGACAAAACTAGATCATACGGAGAAGCACTAAGAAAAGTTTTAATGCGGAAGAGCGCAGGTGAGTGCTGGGAGGGGCAGGGCTGATGGAAAGGACAGTGAAGAAGGGGCTGAGGCAGCCCGAGGCCACGTGAGAGAGTCTTGGTCACCTTCTAGGAAGCACATGGGGAAGGATGATGGGATCTTACTCAGGTAGACCTCTCGCTAGAGAGGACAGGCAAGCCAGGTTCTTTGTACCTTGATTAACTTCATTCTTTTTCATTACTAAAATCAGGGCAAAAGCTGTACTCTTGACCCACTCAACTCCCTGTCTGAGTCTACTTGATAAATTCCCTGTGCCCTTCCTTGGGGCCTCCCGCTGCTACGAAATGGCTTTGTGGAAATATAATGAAATCTTGGTGGTGTCAGCGGATTGCTTTGAGTAAAAAGTGGTGCATGCAAACCAGAGGGTGGCAGGCATTTTAGTGCAAGGATGGAAAAATATGAAAACCCACTGAAAGGAGATTTGTTTGTCATAAGAAGTTATTTTCCTACCAGACAGTGGTTCAGTCACTTTAGGAAAATGAATCCACAAAATTCTGTGGGTTGGCTTAAAGGGGATAGCGAAGTGCAAGGACACTTGTTTGTCTTGATCTCATGTGACCTGCACAAAAAATAGGCTGTCAAAAAATGTCATTTTTCACCAAAGTTGTGGTCACGGTGGTATAGAATGGTGGCAAAATTTCCTGAGTAGAGGAATGGAGTATATCCTCACTTCTGTCTGTGTGCGTGCATTTGTGTGTGTGTGTGTGTGTATTTACACGTATATGTGTGTATGCATACAGGCATGTGTGTATACATATGTGTGTATTACATAAATATGTGCGTATGGATTTATATACATACATATATAAAATTTCATATTTTCTCCATAAAATCCAGGGCAACAGGTAGCAGATGATTACCATTTTACAGATGGGAAAGCCCAAGGGCTAAAAAATTAAGAGATTTGCCTATGTTTGCTTCAGCTTGTTTTACATTTTATTTAGAATACATACCAACTCCATTACTTCCAAACAGTGATTTGCAATTGCGTCAGTACCAAATGTGGAAACGGATGGCATCTTACAGACTGGTCCGGAGTCCCTACTCTCAAGTCGCTCAGAATGGAGAAGAGTAACGTGGTCACGGAGTTCTGTATTTAAATCCTGACCCAGCCACTTATGTACCTATAACCTTGTGAAAGCCAGATGATCTCCCTAAGGCTCAATTTTTTTCATGTGCCAAGTGGGATGACAATAGGAGCTGATGGGAAGCTTCAACCAAGATACCAGACCCACAGTGTGGGGCACCGTGCATGGCAGAGCCCACGTCTGAGCTAGCGGTGAGGTCCCTCCATAGATCTATAGTTCAGCCTCTGATTTGTTCGGTCCTGTGTCTACTACTATTTTTGGGAAAAGCAAAATGGCCTTTCTTAATAAAATAAATACACCTATGGCTAGTAAGAACTAATATCCCGGCATATTTTTCTTTTTTTTGAGAGAGGGGTCTGGCTTCCACAGGAGTAAAGAAAGAAATCTGCAAACCCATTTGCAGAGACAGAAAAGCCCTGCTTTGAACCGTGGTGTTTTATGTGTGTCCTCATCTCCCTCCTCGACCTGCTGGGATTGGGCAATGTTCTCTCCTTTGAGATGGCAGGGTTACAAGAACGTGTAGTTTAAACCCTGCAGTTTGCAAAGGATGAACGTTATTTTGGGGTCTGGGAATCTTCAAAATAATGTGATTGCCTTCTGGGTTCTGTCTCATTAGGTAAAGGCAAAAAAGTTCTAGTTGCTGCTTTGAACCAATATGCAGCTCGGGTTTTAATTAAAACAAGAACCAGGCTCATGACTGGAGGGGAAAATCATGAGCTAGAAGGCGTGGACTACGTCATAGGGCCACAGCTAGAGAATAAGAAGGGCAGTTGTGAATTTGGGCATCTTTTGGGTGAGCCACCTTTTTCAAATATATTGGGCATTTTCCTCCCTGCTCCTGCCACTCAACCAGGGAAGAGGCGTTAAGGGCTGTCAGAGACGGAGGTTATGGAATCCTAAAAGTGAAGGCATGCTTATGGGGGACTGACTACATTCTTTTTACGCCAGTGAATTAACAAGTTGAACACATCTTCATTTTTAAATGTCAGCATCCAAATAGCTTCCATTTGGCTCTTAAAGCAGTTGTAACATTTACTGCTCCTGGTTTACCTAAAGAGGCTGAGAACAATCATTTCAACATTAAAGAGGTCACCACTGCTTTCCCCAAGAAGTTATTATCTAAGAACAATACAATTCTGGCACATTTAAGGACTGAACCTGGATCTGACGGAACTATTATAAAATAATCTGCCATGTTATAGAGGTTGCCATATTAGAGCTTCTTTCATTTCATGTGGTTTAAAAAAAGATACAGGATGGCTTAGCCTCAGTACGACCAACATGTTAGGTCAGGGAGTTCTTTGTTGCAGGGGATTTTCCTGTGCATTTTAGGTTGTTCAGAAGCATCTTTGGTGTCTACCTACTAGATGCCAGTGGGACCCTTCCCCAACCATAACAACCAAAAATGGCTCCAGGCATTGCCAAATGATTCCCTGGGGTGTGGGTAAAATCAACCCTGACAAGGACCACTGCAGTAGACTATATTCATCTGGAGAGTCAGTCAAGTACTGGGCCCAGAACAGGTATTTCAGAGACAGAGTGCTCCCAAGGAGCTGGGTGGCCCTGGACAAGACGGGTAATACCTCCCCTGCTTTGGTTTGCTCACCTATAAAACTTAGATCATGAGAAATTCCTGCCTCACAGGATTGTTTGAGGATTAAACAAGATAATGCCTCTGCCCGAGTGAGCGCTCAGTAAATGTGCGCCATTACTGTTTCAACCTTTCTACGTGCTGCCATTTTTTTTTTCTCCCTTCTGATTTAAGCGTAAGGGCAGGTTAAAGATCCAAACAATAGAAACCTATTTAAAGGGGCTGGGAAGGCTTGAGTGCAGCTACACAATTACAGATGGGCAATCTTTATTTATGTTTCTGAGTGGTCAAGTTGTTGAAACGCGACCTCTTACATAATCCGGTATCCCCGATTTGCTAAACAGCGCCGGCTATTGCCTAATGCGCTTTATTATCTTCCAAGCGGAGATCCCTAATTCATCAAAATTATAGGCTGCTGCCAGATGATTCTTCTGTAAGTACAAACACTCTATTGTATTAAAAAAAAATGTCCTGACATAATGCCTGCTTTTTTTCCCCTTGAGTTCTTTCTTCACCGTTGGTCATATAAACATATTGCTATTATTCACTGAAATAATAACACAAGCTACTTTAAGAGCAACTTACTGTATGCCAAGCTAAGTGCTCCATGTATTTTATCCGGTTACTCAATGCTCAAAACAACCTTAAAAGTTAGGTGGGTATCTTGGAGAGGAGAAGTTACTGTGCTGTAGTCAGCAAAGGTCAGAGCGAGGCTGGAGCTCCCTTCCAAAGCCTATGCTCTTAAAATGCAGCTTCATCAAAGCTAAGAGTGCTGCCCTCAACTCCTCATCATAATGCCCGTTTCCCCTTAGACGGTTTCCACACTCCCTCCACCTCCCCACGTGATTCTTTCCTTGCTTCTCCCCACTCAGCTCAAAATACCTCGAGGTGAGTGCCATGAAAGAACCATGCTCTGAACACTTTTAAGTATAGTAGCTTAAAAAGAGAGGGAGAAGAGACAAAAAGAAACTGTGGAAAGGAAGAAAGTCACTTCATGTGGGTCTTAACGAGGATTAATAAAGATTGTCTGGAAGCGAGGATAGGGAGAGGCTGAATTCACATTCCCCGGGTACACAAGCACTCATCCAAGGTTGTATAAAGCAGATCATTAATCAAACTCGCCCTAGTAATCCAGTGCTGGCATACTGTATGCAAATTTTACTTCAAAGTGAACCGCGCAGTAGAGAAGTAACTCCCTCGCCAGAGGTGTGTGAAAAGAGCTTATCTTTTTGAGACCATTTCTAGCAGTGACCCAAAGCTACATGCTCTGAGAGAGTGATGAAAATAGCGTGGGAAGTTGTGACCCTAGAGGTGCTGGGAAGAAAAGTTAGATGGCTAGCTCAGAAACAGCAACCTTCTCTTCACATACTCGGAGAGCTCAGTTTGGTGGGGGGCTGAGGAGCCAACATGGCTGCCGGTTGGCTCTGTGGCAGAACTGATCGTGTGGCCCGGGGTACGTCACAATCAGCTCTACGCAGGCTACGTACGGATGACCCATCAGAGCCACCGTGAGGGAAGCGGGAGGCAGCAGGAAGTTGGCGGCTGTCGTGGGAACGAAGCAGCTCATGGGCCCACAGCTTTACAGGATTAAGCAGGGCCCTCAGAGGGCAGCTGGTCCAGTCCTTATCAACGCATGACTCGTTCTCAGTATTCCCCCAGAGCACCCAACCTGTGCTTTGACCCCACAGGGATTGGGAGGATTCCTCTTATTGTTCATCAGTTAATAACTTGGCCATCCGTGTCCTTGGGAACGCCAGAGAATGCTGGCCGTGGCAAAGCCCATCACATAAAGGGAATTATCCCTGATAGGGTTAATCGTGTGCTATACACAGGCACTTTATACATTCACTCAGTGAATAATTTTGGCAACAAGGAAACAGATTAGGAAGGGGAGGCTCAGCGAGGCCAAACCCCTCCCCCACCATACACACCATCAAGTGAGATTCACTTCTTGGTCCAGGAGACCCCGAAATCCCACTTTGTCTGCCACACAGGGTTTCTGCTGTCAACTGCTCAGTACGACTGGGAGGGTTTAAGATATACAGATTACAATAAAGCGGCCCATGGAGGTGAAGGCAGAATTCCCTGAAGTGTCACTTGCAAGAAGGGCTACTTACAGATATATCATCACTGAAGTCAATCTCATCCAAATCAAGGTATTCAGGCGCTTCCATTATTCCTCTTTGCACATTTTGAGTAAAGTCAAATACTTATAAAAGCCCTGGAAAAGACAGAGGCAAAAAGAAAAAAAAAAAAAAAAAAAAAAGGGTTAGCTTTTTTAAAACTCAAACTCCCATCTATATTTAAACAAACAAAAATGAGCAGGGTAAATGGGTGCTAGTGCTACCTTGGAGCCCATGTTCCCTCTTTGATGGCCCAGCCTGGCTTTTCAGCTTCTCAGGCTCCTCAGGGAGCACCCAAGTTCCTTTGCTTTGCTTCATCTGTTTCCTTATTTTTTTGCCAGGAGAGTAACTCAGGTCAGCCGCTTCCCCAGGGACCAATATTAGGACTGACCGCACCTTGCACTTACCATACCCTGGGGGAAAGCAGGGCTTTGGGGATGGGGAGCAAGCCTCAAAATCTTAGGGTATTCACCATATTCCACTGTTTACAGCAGGCATATCCCTGGAAGCCATGCTTGGAGCAGTAAATCCTGGCTCGCCATGGAAATAACCCAACTACAAGACAGAGACCAACTAACCAACAGTAATGGCTACTTCAGACGTTGGAGGACAATGTCCAGTTCACCCTTCCCCCAAAACAGGATCCAGGCATAGATGTAAACCACAGGGTTTCCGCCTGGCTCGGGCTTCTCACAGCTTTGCCTGACGGTGCCACAGTGACCTGACGCAGGCGCCAGAATGTCCTCAGTCAGCACTTGCCTCGGGGCTGCCCGTGGCAGTCCTTTAAATCTGTCAAGGAAGATACATCACCTCGCAGTTCGCTTTCCCATCACTTATCATCATCACCATTGGCGGTGGCAGTGGTACCTGAAGATGTCAAGAACAGAAATATAGATCTCCGGGTAGTGCCTGAGCGCACAGCGTCTCCCGCAGAGCCGACTCTGAGAGCAAACGAGATCCCCTTTCCCGGAACTTGTCTTTCTTATTTATTTATTTTTTTTTACTCGTCTTTCTTATTATAGAAACTGTCCTATGTATTCAGACTTGAGCCTCTGAAATAATGTATTCTCTCCTCTTTCGGTTCTCTAATCAAGGGGTTATCTTGATGAGGCCAAGAAATAAGAAGACTAAGGAATACGTTATTGGGAAGTGAAAATAAGTCTAGGCTGATGAAAATGGGTTTAATTAATGAGGAAAGGGGGTTTAAGTGATATAAGATCAAGAGTGTAAAAATGACTCTTTTTGAAAACGAAACTCTTACTTTGGAGGCCTTGCTTTCCCATTTTGAGAACTTGTCTTTTTTTAAACTACACAAATTGCTTAATTACAATAAATGGGGAAAAAAAAATCACTTGCCACCCATACCTCAAAACCATCAGTTGATTTAATTTCCAGTGTTTCCTCTCCTTCTCATCCCACATGCATATACCATTTTTACATATTTTTAATTATAGTGCATACAGGGTTGAACCAAGAAAGGATTGGGAGCCTACTACCATGTTCAAATGAGATTATCCATTTAGAATAAACATTAAAATTTCTTCTGGGGGCGCCTGAGTGGCTCAGTCAGTTGAGTGTCTGACTCCTGATTTTGGCTCAGGTCATGATCTCAGGGTTGTGAGATCGAGCCCTGTGTCGGGCTCCACACTGGGCTTAGAGACTGCTTAAGATTCTCTTTCTGCCCCTTCCTCCCCTCTCTCCCTCTCTATCCAAAAAAAAAAAAAAAAAAAAGTGATTTCTTCTGAAATCACATTAAGGTTTAAGATGAAGAGAAAATCCATTTATTTGTTATATATATATAATATTATATATCAAGGTTACATATTATATATAAAATTACCATATTAATAATTATACAATAATTACATTAATCATACCAATAAATAATACATATTGATATGTGTTATATATTTAAATATCTATTATTGTATTTGTTATATATTCTCTCTCTCTCTCTCTAAATATATCTAGAAATTTTATTATTTACAGAAATCTAAAAAGAGGTTCTTAAGCAAATTGCTTGGTACAAAAATATGTCACCTTTCCTCTAATCCTCACAAAGATTTTCAGAGGAAAATAATGCACATTCATACTTGCAAATTACACAAAGTAACTTTCTCTTCCATTCTGGTGGATTCTGAGACAATCCAGACTATTTGGATTCTAGCTCGTCAGCTGACAGACTTTCTTCGAATCTAGTTTCTTTTCACTACATCTGTACTCCAGGTTGAACTGTTCACCTACAGATTCTATTCCTGTGGTCTTGGTGAACACAAGATGATAGTGGGTGTCAGGATGGGGTGCAGACAAAAACAATATCACCAGAAGCATGGATTCATGAGAACATGAATCAGGAAAACATGTTTCAAGACTGGGGATCGAGCACATCTTTAAATATAAGACATACAGACTAAACATAAAATACACATGGACACGTCTTAATGAAGCAAATTCACAAGTACTCATCGAGCCCCTGTTTGAGGTGTTCTGATGATATATTCAGCAATATCCACTCTAGTTCAGCTATTCTAACAGGACCTAGCCAGTGGATAATATAAAGCATGACACTGAAGCAGACGATTTTCCTGGTTAGACTTGGAGATGGTAGTGAGATTCTTTATTCCATAGGCCAGAACACAAGAGTTACAACAGTTCCAGCTCATGACGGGAAGAGCTGGGCCACTGCCCATATTTATCTCAGTGGGCTGGGTGGTCCAGCCTCAGATGAAGGGGCCCAAGGAGTCCAGGACCCTCCTCTCCTCCTAATGGGCTTCCACATGCGTCCATCTCCTTACGATGCCTTATTCTCTCTACCACCCAATTCCTCTTGTCAGGTTTCAGGGTTTCCCTCTTTCAAGGCGCCACTTTAGAAGTGTTACCTCCTCAGTTATAAAGTGCAGGAATCCCCATGGTTCACCAATCCGGCCACATTCCCGATATTCATTGCTCCTTTTCAGTAGAGAGTGAGACCGCAGCTGTCCCAGGGGTCATTACATTGCCTCCACATCTGCCCTTGCATGGGGCACCTGGCATGCAGGGGCACTCCCTCCGGAGGAATGCGGGAAGGGATGAGGTCAGCTGGGAGCAGGGGCTGAAAATCATCCAACATGATAAGGAAACTGAGCCAGGCTGCCGGTGGTTTTCTCATCCTGCCCTAGTGGCACCACCCTGCGTCCCCCACGCCAGCCCACGATGGGAACCAGCGGGTCCTCTTTCCTGATCACATGCTCTAAGGGAATACACAGCTACAGAGGGCATACACCGGAGGCCCATGAGCAGAGTCTGGCCCACAGATGTGATGTGTCTGGCCCTAGCAGTGTTTTTTAAAAAATGGAGTGAGTTGCCAATTTGTAGACCTTGGGTGATTTCACATAAAATTCTCGATTTCTGGCTTTGCTTTAAAAATATCTGAGGCTCTGGCCAACACAGATCCGCATTCCCCATGACAACAATTGGCTGGAGCTAAGCTGCCTCATGGACAGGCATGTGCTCCCCAGTTCACCAGCTCCCCTTCTTCAGCTCCCCTCCCTGAGAAGCCCTGCCTGGCCCTGGGGGCATGTGAGTCTTTGATCTGTCAAAGGAATTCAGCATTAAACAATAAGTCCCATCACCCCCCACCCCCTTTTTGGTACGGGTGCCTCCTGCCAAACACTGTTTACTTCATTTGTATTCCAAGATCAAATTTGTATTCTAAGATTGTTTTAAATTCTCATGCCACAACAGCAACAAAAAAATTTCTTACACATAAATTACCAGCTTGTTATAATTTGTAGTTTCACAAAGCCTCCATTTTCTCTCCTAGGACTAGAAAAAGGAAACCTTCACACACGTCATCAAATGTCGCAAGGTGGGGATTAGGTTTCCCTCACTGTACAACTGGAGGAAGGAAGGGTTCTTGCTTTGTTGTGATTGCTGCTGTAGATTGATGTGGTGCCACTTTGCTGTTGCGACCAGAGGGAAGGGCACAAGCTGTGTCAAGTGCAAGCCCAGAGGAAAACCAAGGCTATCCACCATCTGGCCAGACTAGCAGCTTGGACACAAGAGGGCTAACTTTACACAGGGCCGACAAGAGCGGGTTCACACGTCAGTGAAAAATACTTTTACATGAGATTTTTATTGCTAGGCTTCATAGTTGGCCTTGGGCCCCTTTGAGATCTCAAAGCCCACTCATTTATAAATTTGTAGCACCCCGTCCCCATCAGCCCTGACCCTACAAGCTACAGTCACTTGTCCCAGGTTCTCTGAGGTCCCAAGGACTTTCTTTTGTATTACTGTCCCCTTTCACCCCAATATACCTCTTACAAGATCTGTCTACCTTAGATACTGTTGACTGACTGAAATCATTCCATTTCGAGTTCAGCTGAGCTTTTCCTTTCTCTTCATGGAGGTTAGCAATTTTTAATTTGTTATTCACTCAGGCAGGTATGTTCTGTGTTTAATTTTTTTTAAAGGTGGGGAGAGATGAAGATGGAAGCTAGTGGGAAAGTAGAGAAAGGCAAAGAAAATATTTTCTAATGGTTAAATGCTACCAATTTCAGTAGGAAAATTTATAGGAAGGAAAAGAAGGAAAAATTAGAGTGTGTGGACACAGGGCTAGGTGGCTGGGACCTATATGCTGTCTAGAAGCTGTTGGTGACATAGTCTCCCCTTCTTTTGGTGTGCCCGAGGTATCGGGAGAAACTCCATCCAAGCTCCGAGTGGATGCTCAGCTAGAGGAGATAAAGGACAACATAATGAGCACCAACTGTACACAAAGTCTGTAGGATTTTTTTCTACTTTCATGGAGTTTTGATAAACTGCCAAAAACAGAAGTCCCTCCAGTGCCTATTAAAGTGTACAGAAGGGGCTCATGGCCCTAAGGGGTCTATCAACACCATGTCACCTTCTCATAAGGGACCTCAGTGATTGCCCAACTGCTTCCTTCGAGGGAAAATTCAGTCTGGGAAAAGAGCTCAAAATAACGAAGAGTCCAACTGGATAATGAAAAGGAAGCAAGCCATTTAAAAAAAATAGCCTTCCCCCACTCTAGTATTATGCTTATCTTCAGGTGATATTTCTGATGTTTTTGTTGCGACTTAAAAATTGACGCTAAAAGTAATTCCAAATGAAGACTTCCAAAAATCTGTTGGCTAATGGCATCATCAAGTGGAAAAAGCTTGAAATGGCCAACAAAATTTCTGTGAGAAGCTCCACTCACTTAATGTACACATTCTGGCACGCTTGGCTCATAAAAGGCTCACGGATTTGTGACTACAGTCACATATTACCTAAATTGCTCTACTGAAATTTTTCTCAAAACGAATTGCCTCACTCCCTTTTACAAGGAGTCAGCATGGACTCACTCTGAAGGCTCATGTTACACACATCTCTCCTTTCCTGCCAAAGTCGCTATTGCTCCATTTACCAGTTGCCTACGAAGGCCTGGTAATTAAACCTAAGTTGGGCTTGTCAAAATAAATGAGCAGAGTACTTTCGGTGATGAGGTAACCTCAACTGATATGCATTACAGCTTCTTTCTTTGTTCTTTAATTCACCAGCACTTGGGAAAACATAGCATCCTACACCCCTGTGTGCGTGCTCATGTATGCGCGTGCGCATGCGCAAACACACACACACACACACACACACACACACACACACACACACACACACACACAAAGAGCCAAATCTGTACTGGGATACATTTTCCGTTTGCAAGCTTGCACACAGATACTGGACTTACTGCCTTTAATATAACAAGAGCTCCAAAAAAAAAAAAAATCACCAACTAAGTACTGGAAGGCATGGGTGGAAAAAAGTGAAATATATGAAATGTCGTCCCCAGTTGGCTCAGTAGCTTGGCTGGCAAGGAAGCAGCTCATTCCAAATGTTAGATTTGGTTTCTTTTACTCTTTGATTCAACAGGGGCCAGAAGCATGGCAGTCACTAAATGCCTAGTCCTGAAGCAGAAAAATGATAGAGGCAAGACATTTCTACTGGAAAGAGGTAACTGAAGGAGAGCCAAGAAGTACACACGAGGGGTAAGGGGGAAAGCACGACCTCTGGAGATTTCACCCCCTTCTTCATGTATGGACTATCCTCGCGTGTACATTCTCCACACTGGCATGGAACATAGAGTACAAAGGGACAGAGATAAGAAAACAAGCCATTACAATAAAATGTGGTCCTTGCTAAGAGAAATGAACCCACAGGAGCCTGAGACACCCAACCTAGATTTGGAGATGAGGCAATCTTCCTGGGACGGGGTGAGGTCTAAGCTGAACACTGAGGGACAAGGGTGTGAACGGTGAGGGGAGCTGGAGGACTGGGGGAGGTGTCCCAGGCAGTGGTGACAGCTGAGAATGCTCAAGCAGAACTTCCAGAAAGAGGAATAACATTGATTTCGTACCTACTGCTGTTTTTGCTCCAAAGAAGGAGTCTTGAAGGGTGAAGGCCAGGGTGGTAAGCTGGGGTGGTCAGGGGATTATTTCCAAAGCCAGAGTGTAAACACAGCACATTTTCTTGGAATATCACATTTTCCAGCTTGTTTGGAAAAAATACAAGTAAAAGTTTGCTATCAAACAAGAGACAACATATTGACCCTGCTCCAGCTGCCAGGGAGGGGGTGTTGTTCTTCCTGTGTGACTGCCCACAGAAACAGTGGTGAGGCAAAGCTCTGTACTGGGATCTGGGTCTGGTGCCCGATCTGGAACAAACTTTATACCCAGGGTCTAGGTGTTTCTACATACAGTCTCCCATTTATGTTTCACAAAGGCTCTGAAAGCCTTCATAATTTCTTTAAAATTTCTTTGGTGGAGATAAGGAAATTGAGGCTCAGAGAGGTTCTGCAATTGCCTCAGAGACACACAGCCAGGGCTTTTGATGTTAAGTTTGCTTTTCTCCTTTATTCCATCTTGCCCAAACTGCAGGGGTCAAAGTAGTGCTTTGCCATTTGATTTTTTCAAGTCACCTTTAATTTTTTATCTGACTTTATTACAACTCTGTGAGGAGGTAGAGTGTGTGTATCACGATTTACAGTTATTTCCTTTCTATTTCACAGATAGGAAAACATAGGAATGTTTTGGCCCAAATTAAGTACAACTAAGTAGGAGAAAAGCAGCTCAGACAAGCCACTTCCCACTAATTCTGGGACTCTACCAGTTTGCCCTCTGGATTGCTCTGAAACATGGGCATGTCTTTGAGCCATCTGGGTCAGAATTCCATAGACATCCTTAGTCCTTAATTGTATCACTTTGGATTCTTACAAACTGTAATGCCAAGCAAACTGCTCTTTCCCCTCTCCAGCAGAGTCCCAATAGAAAAAACGGTAGGCATGATCATCATCATGAGAGAAAAGTATATGGATCTTTGGGCACCTTAACATCCCTTACCCAGAGAGGTCCCTGAACTGTTCCATAAAACATCATATTCCATAGTCAGTTGGTTTATAATACTTTGACTTCATCTTCAAAGAAAATGTTGACCACCTTTCCTTATGTTTTATTAAAAAGGCAAGTAAGACAGCCGTGGGCTGGAAAACCTCATTCTGGAGATCTGAATTGCTCTGACAAACCCCTACAAAGGTTGGTCTTTTGGTAGTTTTGAGCTCTTGCTTATAGTTTAAAATTCTTGCATTCTTTTTATTTCTAAAATCTAAATGCTGACCATGAACCAACTCATACTAGGACTTTAGAGCTTGAAAAGACCTTAGTAGTTAAGCCTAGAGGAAGAGGCACTTTTAAATTTGTGTGTGTGTTTGTGTGTGTGTGAGAGAGAGAGAGAGTGAGAGAGAGAGAGAGAGATTTAAAATAAATTTATTGGGTGCCTGGGTGGCTCCGTCGTTAAGCGTCTGCCTTCGGCTCAGGTCATGGTCCCAGGGTCCTGGGATCGAGCCCCGCATCGGGCTCCCTGCTCCGCGGGAAGCCTGCTTCTCCCTCTCCCACTCCCCTCTGCTGTGTTCCCTCTCTCGCTGTGTCTCTTGCTGCCAAATAAATAAGTAAAATCTTTAAAAAAATAAATTTATTATTCAAAATTCTTTTTGGAAAGCGGAAGGAAAGAATCCATACAGGAGCTTCACAAGACAAAAGAATGTATAATAGAAAAAAATAGAGACATGCCCCTAAACACAAAAATAGTATACTGTATTTGGTTCCGGATGTCACTTCTTATGAAGGTCAGGGGCAAACTGTTATGTACCAAGGAAGAGTAAGGAAGTCAGGACAGTTGGTGTTTGGAAAGCTGTCTTGTGTGGCACAGCTAAGGAAACATCTAAGGTGGAGAAGAGAATCTCCTCTCCCTCTATGACCATAAAGAGCCACCACATAAAGGCAAGATTCGACTCCAAGGGTCGATCTTAGAGGAAGTTTTGGGTACACGAATCTCAGCAGTCTTCCTACGAATGGCAACTGGAGCGGGCTTAAATGGAACAGGCTGCTTTATGAGATCACAACCATGCCAGCGAGAAATTGCTCATCTAGAGGCCTGGAGGGATCCTTCGAGGGCAAAAGATGGGACTCTTGTATTTGCAAGGAGGAAGAGATGGCTTCCTAACGCAAAGATTCTGTGTGGTCTGAGATGGCAGTGGGAACACCCCTAAAACCGAACCAGGACGGTCTTGACCCATCCGGACCCCTCGCCTCAGTGTTGCCATGACAATCTCTGACGAACCTTCCTAATCCTGTCTTATCTGCCCCCTGATCCCACAAGGAATGTGAAGGAAATATGGAGGTTGAGAGAGAGCAAGAGAGTTAAAGAGAAAATAATTTTTAAAAGACAACTGGGATGTTGTTCATTCAGTGAGAATATGATTTACTCTCTGTTGTAGATGAAAACTTACCAATTCTACAAGGACAAAACTATGACCTAATGAGGCCCAAACAAAAAGAAAATATCTGGGAAGAAAAAGGAAACATTTCTAGCACTGGGAAGTTGAGCCTGGACCTTAGCCAGTTGCGTCTTGCACCGGCTTCTGGAAAGGAACTATGGAATAATTTTGCAACTGGATCCCTTACTCCGTTATGTACAGGAAACTATCCAAATCCAAGTTCCAAATTTTTGGCGCACCTGAAGTGGTCATGCTTTACTCCTGATTTTGCAAAGATTGTTTGATTTCTACAGTGGATTTGCTTGGCAATTATTATTGAGAATGTATGGAACACAGATGACAATCTCAATCCCTTTTTAGACAGAAGTAGACATAATAGCAATATGCACGGAGAGCATTCAAGACTCCATCAAGAGTTGGCCATCTTGGCTGTGTTCTCCTACTTCTCAGTGTTTGTAAAGATTAAACTCCCAAGCAGCCTTAGGCCAGTGTTCTCAAAGTTCAGCCCACATGAGAATCCCCCAGAAAGCTTATTAAAGCAGATTGCTGGGTCCAACCCCAAGAGTTTCTGATTCAATAGGCCTGGGTAGAGGCCTGGGAATTTACGTTTCTCACAAGTTCCCAGGTGATGCTGAATCTGCTGGTCCCAGAACCACATTTGAGAGCTGCTACCTAAGATCAATAGCTCATCCCAGCCCCGGCTACATCTGCACTTAATTAAAAGATGGTGACCTCTTCCCCACATCCTCCATGTCCACAGATGTTAACTTCATTATACAGGATCCATGCCTAGTGCCCTTCTGATTAAACTGCCTCTGTGGACTCCACTAAGTGTTTCCCATGAAGACCACCCAGAAAACGAGAAGGCCTTAAGTCTCTCTCCGTGTGTGTGTCTGTTTTAATTCCCAGTGCTATACAAGGGACAGACGCCCGCCTACAAAATCCTACAAAATTTAGGCCTTGGTTACTTTAAAATTTCTTTTCTCCATAGCACTTCATGGCAACAAAGATGTTCTAAGTTTCTCCTGTTAATGAGATCCAGGTTTATAATTTTAGATGCAGCCTTTTTAGAGCAAGAATCTCAATACAGGGATATCCAGTCACTAGAACTACAGTATAATAAATCCCATGTCTACTAATAAAGAAGGAAAATGAAAGAAAAAATATAAGAATCTAATGAGAATTAGCTTAAAATCCAATGCTTATACAACATGTACGCATTATAAGATATTTAAAATAATTACTCACTGAATCTGAAGCAGTCCAAATGGCTATACTGGCTAACTGTGAAAAATAAAATCCTGGCCATGTATTTTTTTTTTAAGATTTTATTTATTTATTTGAGAGAGAGAGAGAAGTAAAGCAGGAAGGAGGGGTAGAGGGAGAGGGAGAAGCAGACCTCCTGCTGAGCAGGGAGCCCAAGGGGGGGCTCTATCCCAGGACCATGGGATCATGATCTGAGCCGAAGGCAGACACTTAACCAACTGAACGACCCAGGCACCCCCTGGTCATGTATTTTTATTTATGGTTATAATTATTATAATGTGCTTATTTTTATTGAATCCAAATCCAGAAATCAGATTACTATGGAGATTTCATCAATTCCTCCAATTAAAATGTACCGACTTAATAACCAAAAGGGGAAATAAACTATAACATAAATGGCTCCTTTTTCTGAAGAAGAGTATAGTTTGATATGTAGGTAATTAAACAAGCACAGTTCAGTAACCAAATATTTGCACATCTATGCATACACGCAGAGCATGATTAAGCAAGCACTAATTCTTTGATCCAATGCTTTCATCTATCCCTAATTTACTAAAGACACTTAGAGAAAGGAAAATGAATGCAGTCTCCTTCCCAGTTAGATGAGGTACTATGACTAACAGTGCAAAACTGAACACTGCATACTTAATGAATGATTTTCAACGTGGGGCAAAGCATGTTAAGAAAAAACTTAAGATGAAAACACAAGATTGGTGTCAAGTACCGTTAGCAATTCAGCTAGAAAGTTATTATCCTCAGTTTCAACAACATGCTGTTTTCGAATACAACACCTGGCACAGAGTAAATACTTAATATATTATTTGTTACGTGGAGTTTATTTCCAGACTGTGACCCTTGTTCAGTCACTTTGGAATTTCTACATTCAAAATCTCGGTACTGTCCCCAGTGACAAAAGTTGTGATGACTGTTTTCCTGCAGCTTTTAATAACTTTAGTGTTCACGTCATCTTCTTGCCATTTCCCCCGGAGCTCTGTTTTCAGAGAGGAGGGGATCTTCGAGCCCCCCTGCAAAAACTGTCTAGTGATGAGGGCTAGGGAAGCCTCAGCTGCACCTTCCCAGGCCAGAGCCCGTTTCCCAGAGATTAAAAGCAAGTTCTCCAAACCGATGGTTACCAGGGAGGGGAGGAGACGGGGGGATGGGTGACATAGGTGATGGGGATTAAGGAGAGCACTTATTGTGAGGAGCACGAGGTGATGTATGGACCTGTTGGATCACGATATTGTACACCTGAAACTAATAGAACACTGTATGTTACTATACTGGAATTAAAGTAAAAACTTAATTAAAAAAAGAAACTGAGGTCTTTGCCATTAAGCGTAGGGAGAGAGCATAACCTTTGCAGGCGGAGGGGTGGGTTTTTCCTCTCTGGCACCACAGAAGGATACCAACTTCATTCTGTAATTCACCAACATGAGCAGGAAAGGACTCAGAGCCGAGAAGCCTGAAGATAGTGCTGTGAGAACGGCTGGAAAAAAGACACAGGCTGCCAAGTCTTTTAAGAAATAGACTAAGATAAAGTGAGAAATCCAAAGTGGAGTGATCAGCCACATTAATAAGATGCTGAACTTGGCCCCTCTAAGGATTTCAATTTCTGAATCATCATCTCCCATCCAGATGTCGCCATATGTCATTTTCTTTCTTTCCAAAAGGAGAACAGACATCCAGAAACAGACAAAGACTAAGGTGGCTAAAGGAAGAATATCAATCAGAACTAAAAATATTTTCCCATAGTAAAACTCTACCTGCCTGTTTCCAAAGTCAATGAGGCAATCCATATAAATCCTGTTAGGAGACGAGGGGTCTGTATCATTTCCGGCAGTGTGGTGTTCTGATTTTCTAGCACAGAGTAAAATGGGGAGGTACGCCACCACCCCAGCAACCCCAAGGGCACACACCACCCTCCAAGAACACTTCGGATGATCCGGGTTGGGAGCCTCACTCAAGGGGTGGACAGTGCGGTAAAGCTTCCGGTGGTAGAGCAAGGCAAAGTGTAACATGAACCAGATGGCCAGCGAGGTGGTCAGGGAGGCCGTGAAGTGCACGACTTTGCAGCCCGCGGAATCCAACACAAAACCGGAAGAATAAACAATTTTCATGACGTTCACCACCAAGTTTTTCAGGACGTGGACAAACACAAGGCTGAAAATCAGGAGAAAGGATGTCTGTAAAGGTCCAGCGATACATTTCCTTGTGGAATAAAATAAACACACATTTCCAGCCACGCTCACGAGGATTAGGGTGGTGCAAGTGATGATCTCAAGCACGCCGGCAGACGGCTTCATGGTCAATGACCAACTGGTTATCGCAGATGTCTTCTCTTCAGTTCAGTCACTAGGCATTTGGAAAACGTCTTGGCAGGGACAGCTGGGTTTTTTAATCCACGAGGTTGACAAAACTGGTTGGTGGAAGAACATCAACTGTTATCATCCTAACAGTTGTGAGGTGGTCTGTAACAGCATCCTGCTGGCTCCAGCGGTGATGGGCGGCTGAAAACAGAACAGCTTCCCAAGAGGAGTCTGTTTTATCATCTCCGGGGACTTAACTACGATGAAAAAGTTCTAGGTGTCCTCACTTAATTAAAAATTCTCGGAAATCTTTTTATAGCCACCGTAATGCAATTTCCTAGATACCACGTGGTACAGTTTTCAACAACCATAGGGGAGAGAATGACGTTAAACTTGGGACTGCAAAGGAAAGGTGGCCAGTGGTTGAAATTACTGTCTCCACTCATGGAAAAAAAAAAAATTAAAGAAGTGGGGTATCTCAATAATAGTGAGGGTTTCCAAGTAACAAAACGACCAATGACCAGTGACTGTAACAAGGCAGCTTCATGAAGTATGGCAGTTTTCTAGTACCTCTACCATTTTTGCAAAGCAGGAATACTATTATCTATTCTGAAGATCTCATGGCATTGCTGACTTATGAAGGAGATGTTAGGAAATACTCTCAATTACAGTAGGGAAGGTAATAAGGAAGGGAGGGAGGGAAGGGGGCGGGGAGAGAAAGGAGGCAGGTAGGGGTGGGGGGAGGAGGACACTTTTATAAACATGGGCATTATGTCCATGACCAAATTTCCCAACTACTGGTTAAAGAAACATTCAGACAGTTGGAAGTGATTAAGTGGACCCTCCCACCTCCCCACCTCCCAGTGCACGGAGGACTAGGAAAAGATTTCTGTCCTAAGAATGTTGGGAGAGTAACAGAGCAAGGACAGAAAAACAGCACTGAAACACGTCGCTCAAGTAATCAGGCATAATTCACTTTCTGGATGAATTCTGTTGGCTAGGTATATCATAACGCTCCATGCTGGGGACAAACCACTTTCCCTCTGCTGTATTTGCTCCTAAGTTCCGCTGCCAAGCATCCCACTCTATACTGTCCTAGCTCATGCTCTGTCTGCCTCAGTGGTGTACCGGACGCAGCCTTCCCTCACTTCAGCAACTGTGCACACCTCTTCCCAACTCTGTATTCACTGGCTTCATGTTGGGAGCTTGAAATTGGGTATGCTGGGAGTACTGACACCACGCCAATGATCAAATGCTACAAATCAGGGCTTTCAGTGAGGGGAGAGAATTGTATTCTCCCTGTATCTCTACTAAACTAGGACAACACTGGCCCGAGCAAAAAATACAGATCAAAGAGATAAGAGATGGGCAGATATTTTATCTATGTCAGGATAAGATCGGTATTTGGTATACACCAACTCCTTTAGTAAGGATACGTGTAAGAGGTTTACGGCAGCGTTAGTGGGTAAGAAAGCTTCCAGGGGGTGGGGGGGGGAGAGTGGTGTTTGGGGGGCTGACCCTTCCTATTAAACCCCTTATCCCTAATTGGCTACGAAGACAGGTAGGCACCTCAGAACCCCCACACCACCTTTTTCTTCCCTAAAACATATCCATTACCTCAGCATTATTTACACTCCGTCAAACAGGCACCCCTGAGTTTCTTATGATGCTGGTAATAATAACAATGATAAAAATAACTGATAAAAATAACAGTAATAACACAATAATAATGCTCACACCTGCTACCATTTATTTGACACCAATTTGAGCCAGACACTGTGTTGGCGGGTTCCTTTATAAATTTAATCTTATTTAATACTTAATATCATTCTCATTTCACTGAGTAAACAGAAAACCAGTCTAGAAAGTAAATTGCTCAAAGCTATTGAGTAATGGAGACAGGAGTCAAAGCCACGTATGATGGATTCTCAAGCCACTGGTTCTTAGTCACTGTCTCCACACATGCTGTCAGACTATGGATTCTCTGTGGACTATTCTCCATCTTCCCCTAAGGATTTACAGTAGATACACCCAACACGTAGTGCCTCTGAGCAACTCCTTTTGAGAAGAGTTTCCTCAGGTTTATAATACACAAGTCATGCAGGTTTTTGGCCATAACGGTTCTCCCTCCTCCAAGGCTACACATTTTGGGCACTTAGACTTCCAGATCCATAAAGATCTCTAAATATTCTGCACACCAGTCTCTGCTCCCTGACTGGAACAGAGAAAGGCTGTCAACCCCACCCCCACAACCCTGTTTAAAGAGGCACAGTGACCACCTGGAATGAATTTGGAGAGCAAGGAAGAACCACCCTAAACAGACGAAATTTAATCATGAGACTATAATCATAATTCGAGATTTGACTTGGGGATAATACATTAAGAAACTGTCTATGTGGCGCCATTTCTCAAATATGCCCAAATAGTAACAACTGATGGCTAATAATACTGACTTTTCAGAGCCGAGGGCTAAGGGTAAAAAAGTGTCTTATAAACATCTCCCCCCCCAAAATGAAGGCTTATGTAAACATTTTTTGTTTTTCAAAGGATTAGCAAACATGTAATATGCTCCTTTGCATTAGAGTGAAAGTGTAAAACACGTGTCATTTTTTTTCCCCTTCAGGGTTATTTCTACACCGGAGAACTAGCATACATTAAAGTACAAGGGGAGTAAAATTAATTTTTGTGAATATTGTCTTGACGGATGGATAGTACTCTTCTTTACTGATGGCACACTAGGGCTGAAGAGATGCCTTCCCAAGACAGAACTCACTATGCTGAGAATGAATGCCACTGTCCCTGCCTTCAATGCACCCCAATGTTTATAGCAGCAATGTCCACAATAGCCAAACTATGGAAAGAGCCAAGATGTCCATTGACAGATGAATGGATAAAAGATGTGGTGTGTATATATATATATATACACACACACAGTGGAATATTATGCAGCCATCAAAAACGAAATCTTGTCATTTGCAATGACATGGATGGAACTAGAGGGTATTATGCTGAGCAAAATAAGCCAGAGACAGACAATTATCATATGATCTCACTGATATGTGGAATTTGAGAAACAAGGCAGAGGATCAAAGGGGACGGGAGGGAAAAATGAAACAAGATGAAACCAGAGAGGGAGACAGACCATAAGAGATTCTTAATCTCAGGAGACAAACTGAGAGTTGCTGGAGTGGAGGGGGGTGGGAGGGATGGGGTGGCTGGGTGATGGACAGTGGGGAGATTATGCGCTATGGTGAGTGCTGTGAATTGTATAAGACTGATGAATCACAGACCCGTACCTCTGAAACAAATAATACATTATACATTAATAAAAATCAATAAATTATAAAAAAGTGGCAAAATCTGGTGTAGTCATGTATAATATATATGTTATATATATATTCTGTTGTTGTATTACATATACATACACACATATCTAATATGTTAGGTCATTTGTGGTAAGGCCTATTTAAATAAATAATTATTAATCGTGAATAAATAACACACCATAAAAGGTAACAAATTGGTCAGGAGGACAAGAATAAGACATTCAGAGATTAGAGGGGCGCCCGTGGGCAGGGCTATTTTTTTTTAATCTCCAGTTCACAAAAAAGGAGACAGGAGTGGGGAGGAGCGAATCGGCTTGCGGGGACGTGGGGGGGGGAACAGGTGGGCACCGCACTCCAGACCTCGCGCTTCCAACAGCTCTTTCTGAAAGGGACGGAAGGGGGACAAGCTGCCCGAATTGTGAGGCGGAGGTGCTAAGAGGCCGGGGGGGGGGGGGGGCAACTCCAGGGAGCCCCGCGGGCCGCAGCGAGGAGCTCCCGAAGTGCCGGGGCCAACGCGGGGCGGCCCGGCTGCAAGCCGCATCCTCCACCTGCAGAGGGCCCCGGCACGCGTGCACTTCAAGAAGGGAAGGGAAAACATCCTCCTGTGGAAACGCATCGCGGCTTCTGCCAATCCAGCCTCACTGAGGTCACTGGAGAACTAGCAGTTCAAAGGTTCTCCACGGCTCCCATTTACTTTGGCGGAAGATTTAACAAAGAATGAAGGGGAAATGTATACGGCCCAGGCTGTTTTCCAAATCGCAAACTGCTCGAGTTATTTAGATTTTCCTTGAGCTCGCAATCACATGTAGAGTGGTCCAGATGTCAATGCTTTCCGTGTGGCTTAGGGCAATCTAGGTTTCCTCAAATGCACATGCACAGTTCTAATATTAAAGATGGGGATTCAGAAGTCTCAGAATACTTCGGGTTCCCCTTGATTAGAAACTACTGTTACTTTAGGCGATGTTGGGTCAGAGGAGGAGGGAAAAAACCACGCTGCCTTCAATTGGACGTTAGGTTCTCACAGTAGCGCTAAGATAAACAAACTTTGCAGGCTGAGGGAAGGGCATTTATTTCTTTAAATTGAGTATGTAATATAAATAAATGTCTTCTAAGAAGAGATGCCTGAAACTTGATTCTAAGTCTGAATCTATACAAGGGCACTAAGTTAGTTCAATGAAGATCGGTAGAGCGCATACGGGGAAGCGTGCGCCTTCTGGAAAGCCGGGGCTGGTCTAACCGAGCAGCATAATTCACTAAGTCACAGCAAGATGATGCTTGAAATTGTCTGATTTGTCCACTGGACAGGAGCAAACTGATATTTGCATTTTAATACAGAGCAAAATGGAGAGAATTACCAAATCATTTGCCTTGTAATCAATGGCTGCCTGAAGTTATGTTCAGTTCTCTGTAAGGCAGTGATTTTGTGACCAGTCCGGGTAGGACTAAAGCCCCCTAGCTCCAAATTGGAAGTGAATGGAATGGAACTTCAGGCTGGTTGGGGTCAGAGCAATTAAATGGTAATTGCCTTTTAGATACATTAATGTTGCTAATTATATTAGTGTGCTAAGTGCTGGGAAATGTGGGTAAGAGCTCCAGGGCACTCGGGTGGGGAAAGGGAGCGAAGATTGATTAAGCCTGGCACTGAGCTGGATCCTTCACACACGTTTTCTCCTGAAATCCTCCCAATAACCTACAAGGCATTATTAGCTTCAATAATCCTGAGTAACCTGCCCAGCTGGTTCCAGCGGATACGTCCCTGAACCCAGAATCCCCCAAGGGTGGTATGGCTCCAAAGAGCAGTGGGTTGGCAGCACCTTGAGTCAGAATGGGGAGAAATACTGGATTCAAATGCTCAAAGAATTTTGGGAGCAGGGAAATGTGAGAGAATTTGAGAACTAGGCCTTGATGAAAAAGTCTGCAAGTGTAAAGCCCCCGGTGGTACCTTTCCTTACTGTACCTGGAAAGAAAGAGGCCAGGTAGAAAGGCTCTGTGGGCAGAATCTGGGGAAGGCATGACATAAGAACACTGAAGCCTGGCTGGTAGTGGAGAAACTAGCAATATAAGAAGAGGAGCAGCTTTCTGGGGCACGGGGAAGCTGCTCAGCCACTCAACACCGGAGGTGCCAGAGAGAGGCCCCCAGATCTCTGAGACAGAAAGGCCTCGTCAACCAGAAAGTAGCGTGGAGGGGGCAATGCCTCTATCTGATGCTCTTCAGGCCAATCTGTGAGAATCACAAGGGCTGTCCCTAGGAATGTGAGGCCAGAAGCCCTGGGTTCAATCATGTATGGATCATGAAAGCTTTGTTTAGGCATATCTGCTCTGAGTCTCAGGCTCCTAATGAGTAGTTTCCAAGAGACAATGAAATATATCTAGCCGTGTGTGTATGTGTGTGTGTGTGTACATGTACAAGTGTACATACGTCTATGTATGCATGTGTACATATCTGTTTACACACACAGCTATGGGGCGATCGTAGGGTCAATGAAATTGCGAACCCAGTCTGAAGGTGTTTTACAACCGCTGGTTTTGTATTTATGTCCTAAAATCATACAGACAGTCACGAAGGTATTTTCTGCTTGTAAGTGGAAGGTGCTACACAGGCTCTTTGCCATAGGTTGAACTTCTGGATGCACGTTTTTTTTGCAGCATAGGGCTCAGTTCCTTGGCAAGCAGCTGTGGAAAATTCCCCCAACCTTCTCCAGGCCTGACTCCAGTCCTGAGACCCTGGGTCTCTATCTCTACCTCTATCTCTACTCAATTCTTTGAAGATAAAGCCCATCTCCTGACCACACACATCCTCAAGTCTCACTAACACTACAAATAAAACCCATCCTGGCTCTGGATTCCACTCCACCTTTTCTCCCCTCTCATCCAAACTTCTCAAAAAGAGGCATCTACATTCCACACCTGCCACTTTCCCATGTTCTTTGACTTAACTCCCCACAAGTGAGTTTCTACTGCTTTTTCCTCTAAAAATGATTTAGAACAAGGTCAGCTTCTAAATACTAAATCCGATAACCCCTCGACCTGTCTGACATTCTTTCCCTTTTTCCTTCACAGCTCCAATATTTTGCTCCCGGTGGGTCCAAAGTCTTGGTGCATGTCCCACTCAACCACTGACCCCTACACATACAGCCAGCCATCTGCTTCGTGATATCCTTCCTTGGATGTCCTACAGGCTCCAACTCAACCTTACTTGGGACACCATCATCCTCTGCTCAGCTAAGGATAGAGACTTGGGTATTATCCCTGGTCCCTCCCTCTCCCACACACACCTGACATTCACTCATCCTGTCAATTAAATTTTTATCCTTTCCATCCTTCTGACCACTTCTTATTACAGCTTCCTCTCATTGTTTCTTGCTTGAATGAATAGAGAAGGACAAAATTAAAGGCCAAAAAATTAGTATACTTTTCATTCTTCAAAATCATTCTGTCTACACAACTGTCCAAGTGACTTAAAACATAAAGATGGCCTACTGAAAACACTTGAGTGTCTTCCCACTGCCTAGGAGACAGACGGGCAGTTCCTCCACCAGTCATAAGGAGCCAATCATCTTGGGGGCCTCCTACGAACCTCTGATTCACGCTGGAAACTTTAAGGACACCAACTGAGATGCTGTGCATATTCCACGCTGTTCCATGTCCTGGGGTTTTGGCTCATGCCGGTATCTCTGTGTACATCCTCCTCCTCTTGGGACCACCTCAAAATGTCCAAACCCCCACCTCTGGCTTTTCATTCGCCAACGAATGGCGCAATCATTTGCCTATTTATTCTCCGATCCATTCTCTCAGACAACTGTATTTCTTAAGCTCTTTGCCAGCTGACTTCCTGGTGGGTCTGGCCAAGAGCAGGCTTGGGCAGAAGATTAGACGGTAGAGACAAGGACTTGGTAAGTGTCTTTCTGTCTATCCATATATACCTATATATCGCACGCACGTGCGCACACACACGCACACACACACTTGCCCTGCTTGTATTTCCTACATGTCATCAGCTCCTAAGGCAGGCATAATATTAGCGTCATTCGCATTCTCAATTGTGCTAGAAGGCACAATCACCCTAACTTGAAGGTGGTAACAGATCTCCTTCTTTTGCCCTTTCAGCCCTAGGAGTGGTGGTGGCTTCTCTGCCTTTGCAGATCTCAGGACAGCTTTATCTTGCTTAGTTTAGTGTTTCAGCTCTTCCAGCAATGAAGAAACTAATGCCCTATTCTAGTTTCCCTCTGTTTGAAATATCTAGAGTGGTTTCTGTTTATTGTTGTTTGACTAATTCACCGTGTTTACCCTTTAAACATACTTTTAAAGACTTACCTTGGGGGTGACTTAGGAAGTAACTTCTAAGGAAGTGTCCAAGTCTACACCTGACCTCAAGTTTAGAGTACCTCCCTGCCTTTTCCTCCATGCAAAATTCCTGAGCAAACTACATTCAGTGTACTGATAGTAACCTGATATTGTTATCTGCTCATATATCTGCCTCCTACATGATGAGATCATTTGTCTTCTCCACCGTAAGCCACAGTGCTCAGCACATACTGTGGCATATGGAAGGCACTCAAAAATTTATTGAATGAATAAAAAAGTCTACTGAATGAAGCAGTGAAACCAAACAGGGATATTTTTATAAGAAGCTAACTTTAGTTTAGCCACAGAAGGCATCCAAAATTTTCTGTACCAGTATTGCAGAGAAGTCTTACCACAAAACAAATCATAGTTTAATATAGTTAAAATAAATAAATATAGGGCATAATTGCATTTTGGGGAAAGGCATGTATCATAAAGTCAGTCATTATTCCAAAAAATTTAGGGCTCATGGTTTGATATAGTTTACAAAGAGAATTGGGGGAAAGTAAGGGAAAGATGGAGATTTGACAACAGTGAGCATACCAAACAAGGCTGACCAAGGGTCAGGGGAGGGCCACAAAGCAGGCAGGAATCAAAGGGGAAAAAAAACACCACCAGTAAGAATGACCAGTTCTTCTGAGAATCATTTTAAGTTCAAACTCTAGTCTTATACAAATGTTTTACGTGTACCTCTTTTTACTACTATTCTCTTCTTTGTTTCCTTTCATTGGAGAATACCACTGAAAACTATTACTTTAAAAATTACTGAATAGAAGAAAACTTCCTCAACTTAGTAATATTTACAAAACTCTACAGTTAACATTATATTTAATGATGGGACGCTTACAGCAAAGATGTCCTCTCTCACCACTACTTTTCAACATTGTACTGCAAGTCTTAACCTAATGCAACTAGACAAAAGGAAATAAAAGTTATACAGATTGGAAAGAAAGAAAACTGTTTTTGTTTACAAATGACATGATTGTCTATTTAGAAAATCTGAAAGAATTGACAGAAAACTCCTAGAATAAGCAGTTGTAGCAAGGCTGCAGGATATAAGGTTAATATACAAAAGTCAATAGCTTTCCTACATACCATCAATGAACAAGTAAGTATTACTTACATTAACACCCCTAAAATGAAATATTTAGGTATAAATCCAATAAACTATATACAATATCTATTTAAGGAAAACTACAAAATACTAACGAACAAAATTAAAGGAGAACTAAATTAATGGAGAGATAGTCCACATTCATGGAGAGGAAGACTCAATAATGTTATGTCAGTTCTTCCCAACTTGATCTATAGATTCTATGCAACCACAAACAAAATTCCACAAGTTATTTTGTGGGTACTAACACACTAATTCTAAAATCTATATGGAGATGTGAAAGACCCAGAATAGGCAACACAATATTGAAAGAGAAGAACAAAATTGGAGGACTAACATTACCTGACTTCAAGACTTATTATTAAGCTATGGTAATCATGACAGTGGGGTATTGGCAAAAAGAATATATAGATCAACAGAATAGGGAACCCAGAAATAGGTCCACATAAATATAGTCAACCTTTGACAAAGAAGAAAGGCAATACAATGAATCAAGGGTAGTCTTCTCAACAAACAGTGCTGGAGCAACTGCACATCCACATGCAAAAAAATTAATCTACTGGGCGCCTGGGTGGCTCAGTTGGTTAAGCGACTGCCTTTGGCTCAGGTCATGATCCTGGAGTCCTGGGATCGAGTCCCACATTGGACTCCCTGCTTGGCAGGGAGTCTGCTTCTCCCTCTGACCCTCTTCCCTCTCGTGCTTTCTATCTCTCATTCTCTCTCTCTCTCAAACAAATAAATAAAATCTTTAAAAAAATTAATCTACATACAAACCTTACCCTTCATAAAAATTAATTCAAAATGGATCATAATAAATGTAAAATGTACAACTATGAAACTCCTAGAAGGTAACATAGGGGAAAACCTAGATAACCTTGGGTATAGTGATGACTTTTTAGCTAAAACACCAAAGGCACAATCCATAAAAGAGATCATTGATAAACTGGACTTCATTAAAATTAAATACTTCTCCCCTGTGAAAGACTGTTTCCAGAGGATGATAAGACAAGCCACACACTGGAAGAGAATATTTGTGCAAGACACATCTGATAAAGAACTGCTATCCAAAATAGCTGAAGCGCACTTGAAACTCAACAATACAAAAAGTAAACAACCAGTTAAAAAATGGACCAAAGGTCTTAAAAGACATCTCACCAAAGAAGATATACAGATGGCAAGTAAGCATATGAAAAAATGCTCCATTTCATATGGTATCAGGAAAACGACATTTAAAATAATGATGAGATACCCCTATACACCTAATAGAGTGGCCTAAATCCTGGATTTACTGAAAACACTGACAACACCAAATGCTGGTGAGGATGTGGAGCAACAGGAACTTTCATTCACTGGTGGTGGGAATGCAAAATGGTACAGCCATATTGGAAGACAGTTTGGCAGTATGTTACAAAACTATACATATTCTTACCATGAGATCCAGCAATTGTGCTCCTTGATATTTACCCACAGGAGTGGAAAACAATGTCCACGTGAAAATCTGCCTGGGGATGTTTACAGCAGCTTTATTCACAATTCCAAAACTTGGAAGGAATGAAGATGTCCTTCAGTAGGAGAATGGATAAATAAGCTGGGGTATATCCTGATAATGGAAAATAATTCAGCACTAAAAGCAAATGAGCTATCAAGCCAACAAAGGACACGGAGGAACTTTAAATGCATATTACTAAATGAAAGAAGCCAATCGAAAAGTCTACATACTGTATGATCCTAACCATATGACATGGTAAGAAAGGCAAAACTATAAAAAGCTCAGCGGTTGCCAGGGGTGTGAGGTACAGGGAGATGGATGAATGGACAGAGCACAGAGGATTTATAAAGCAGTGAAAACAGTCTGTATGATTCTGTAATTGTGGATACATGTCATTAGACATTTGTCCAAACCTGTAAACTATACAACACCAAGAGTGTAAGGTAAAAACCACGGACTTCAGATGCTTAAGATGTGTCAATGTAGGTTCATCAGTTGTAACAAAGGTACCACTCTGGGGGGGGATGTTGGTAATGGGGGAAGCTAGGCATGTGTGGGGGCAGAGGGTACAGAGGAAATCTCTGTACCTTCCCATCAATTTTGCTGTGCACCTAGAACTTTTCTAAAAAATTGAAAAAGCACTTAGAAAAATAGTGATTATCTAGCACAGTCTTATCAGCTTACAAGTTAAGGAAATTACATCTAAAAGGAACCAGTGATTTGCTTACGGCCCAACAATTTGCTAATGGTATTCTGGGTAGAGAAAACACATCTCCTGAGTTGTCCTGTCCGCTATGTATTTGGAATTTATTGAAAATTAAATAAATAAATAAATAATGGTAACACAAATGAAATAAAATTAGTGGGAAAAAAATTATTTTTTGACATTAAAGCAACGTGACCTAAAGTTGGTTGCTGCCCACACACCCATACCAAGGCACCTAGTCCAAATGACTTCATTAGCGAGACACCCATCAACATCAACACCCATCAAGGTCCCATTCTCATTACAAGCTGGCACAGGACATGTTCGTACAAATAATACATCTGTTTGGATACAGTTTTTTAAACTGTGCATCAAAAGTCTCACATCTACATCAATCTCTAAGTTGAATGTAGATGCTTACTTTTTTTAGATACATTTTATGTACTATTTCTTTATGAAAATTTTCAGCTTCAAACCATTTTAGATTAATCAAGAAACGGTTCTTAACTCCTAATCAGTTTCCAGTACTGTTCTACGTGTTATGGAAAATCGGGATTTTGTTTCCTTTCTTCCTTTTCCTTCTGTACCTCAGTCATGTTGGGATTCTCAATTTCAACGCCCGTCTTTCCTTCTAGTTCTACACCCATTTTCTCTTTTCCTGGGCCTAACTCTTCCAGGTGAGGTACGGCAAAGGGAGCTAATTTCAACTACTGGGGTCCCGATCAGTCTCAGCCACCTTCCACGGGGTCTCAGGAAGAGCTGTCACTTCCACACCAAGACCCTGGCAGGAAGCAGGGCCACCTGGTAGAACAGGCAAGACAACATAGACAGGGGACTAATTGGATTGCTGACATTCTGTGCAACCAAGTCAGTGAAACTAACAACAAAAGCCATGGAACCTGGAAATGCAATGTTTTAAACACAGATTCCTTCCCTCTTGGACACGTCTTTTGTCTGGGTCTCAAACCCTTGTTGAGCTTTTCAAACTCTCTCCCCCCAAGGTGCGGCTAGCTGGAGGACGTGCAACTGCATGTGTTTGCTATATCATTGTTAGGGAAGGGAGGCATTGCCAAGGCCACTGAGTTTGGTTCATGCTCCGTTCAGCCTCAGCTGGACCTCTGCTTTGTCAAACTCTAATTGAGTCCTTCCTTGGTTCCCCTGCACGTTGCTGAGCTTAACAAAGGAAAAACTTGGCTCTCACCATCATTCTTTCCATTTGCTCCATTTCGGGGGTCAGGAAACACCAGATTCCTGAATTTCCAATACCATCACCCCACAAGGGTGATCCATACTGGTATACCTTTATACTTCAGTGGGCAACAACATCTAGATTCACCCCATACTCTTGCTAGATTTCTACTTCATCACCCAATGTTCACAGGCTTTTAAGTAATGGGGACTCAGTGTCTTCATCTGTAATAATAAAAGCATATTTGACCTTTGGGGATATTGTGAAGATTAAATGAGATCATGTAGACAAAGTCCTTAGAATAGTGCTCAATAGATGTCAGTTGTAACTGTTTTTATTTTTATTCTTAGTATAGATCAACTATGTATCTCCAGTGATAAGCAAAATTACTCAGCGTAACAAGGTCAGTGATGATTTGGAAATCAGGACTCTGCGGCTGGAATTCAGAACATTCACACATTCTTGGCTATTTTTAGTTGTCCCCAGACTACGTCTATCCTCCAGTAGTAGAAGATTACACAAGGGTCATTTAAAAAAAAAGTCATTACAGGCTAGTTTTATAGATGGTTAAAAGTTGATTGTGCTGATACAGAGCTAAGGAAGCAAGACAGATCTTTCCCCATTTTTCTATGTCCGGGCTGTCATTATGAACTGATTATGTGGACGCAGAAGATCAAGTGGTACTGATGGAAAAGCCATTCTGGAAAACCCAGGGGCCAGCATGAGCAAACATGCTGAAAAAGATCATGCTGGGGACCTTTAGGTCAGTGATACAGCTCTTCTTCATCAGGGGATGACAATCATTCTACACAGGGAAGCCTAGTTATCCAACCTCCCACAGTTTCAAGGGTGTGCAGTGATACAAAAGTCATCATAACATGAAAATATTCATGAATTGACGGTTTCTAAAAACTACCCCTGCTCAAGTGTCCCTCTCCTGCTTAGAAGTAGCAAGGCTCTATATCCATTAAATCAACATCTTTCGAAGTTGATCCTGCTCTGTCTATGGAAGGTTTTAAACCCTCCCTCAGTGCAACACAGACACAACATAAGTGGATTGGAAGTAAAATTGCAAAGCTTACAAAAGATGCAGCATTCTTGAAATCAGAAACAAGATGCTGAGTAACTCTTCGAAGTAAACATCAGGTCACTAGAGAAGCTGAAGCAGTTAGTAATTTCAGAAACACATCAGCAAGGATGGTGGTCTAATAGATGTTTCACAAGAGAATGAGTTGACTATCAAATGATAAAGAGAAGGGGTGGGCCAGCTGGTGAAGCCCAAGATCTCTCTCTCTCTCTCTTTTTTTGTAAAAATGACCATTGTTATATACTGCAAAGCCAAACACAAAATGATGGATGTCATGTTATATGAATGTATTGTTGAAAGACTTGACTGCCGATTCATTCAAAGTTCTAACCTAAACCTCGTTAATTTTGTTTGTTTTAGTATTTAGTAGGAAGACATGTTCCAGGGTTTAGCGACTTCACTTTAAGCGGTCTTTTATTCTACTCCCCGACTAGTCTCAGATAATGAGGAGCTCTGGTACAAATAATCATACCTTTTTTTTTTTTTTCATGGAGCATACTTGGAGACTTTACAAAGTAAAAGTTAAGTGCGAAGTGAATGCAATCCAAAAACAGAGTTCTCTTCTCCAAGAGGAGTTCCAGCTAATGGATTTCATGAAGCTAAAGAGACAGTACTGTTTTCTGAGCAATTAATCACGCGCCGGGCCCTTTACATGCCTGACTTGTAATGCTTAGAACAGCTCGGCAAAGCTTGTGGAAGCATCCCCATTTTAGAGGCAGGAAAACAGACATGGGTGAAGCGACAGTCATTAGTTCACAGAGCAAGTGACTGGTGGAGAAAGGATTACAATCCCACAATCCACATGGAACAAGAGAGCCCAAGATTACTCCACTTTGTGCAAAGGAGACAATGTATTTGGTGCAGGATGCCGGAGCTGGTGGCAACCAGAGGAGTCTTCAGTTCAGTCGCTAATACAACCCTGTTCGTTACCAGCCTCCATAACAAAGAAACTGAAATGTCGTTTCTGGAAGACAGAAGATGCACGGCTCCAAGGTGGTTCCAGGCATTTTGTTCAACAGGTGCTGCTAGAGACACTGAAGCACTTCCAAGCATTCTTTTTTTTTTTAAAGATTTTATTTATTTACTTGAGAGAGAGAGAATGAGAGATAGAGAGCACGAGAGGGAAGAGGGTCAGCGGGAGAAGCAGACTCCCCGCTGAGCAGGGAGCCCGATGCGGGACTCGATCCCAGGACTCCAGGGTCATGAGCTGAGCCGAAGGCAGTCGCTTAACCAGCTGAGCCACCCAGGCGCCCACTTCCAAGCGTTCTTACGTATGTGCCTGTTGTGGGATATTCTTCTGAGAGGCTGGCCATGTTACTAAATATTCAGGGCTCAGGGAGCCAAGAGCAATTCTGACATCAAAATGTTAAAATCCAAAAAGAACTTTGAAAAAGTGGTTACAGGTGCTCCTTGGAACAATGTTTCCCCACTTCGGCATGAAAGAGCCTCACCAGGAGTGCAAATAATCAACCCTGTCTGCATAAAGAGGTTCTTAAAATCCAACAGGTTCTCAAAGCTGGAGCACGTTCCATACATAGGATCCTTGCAGCATGAGATGCCCCTCCTCTTGAGGAGTTGAGGGCAATATTATTTGTGGCCAGCAACGCATGTCAGAGACCCAGTCTTTATCTCTAAGCCTACAGAGTCAGGCTGCTTAGTACTCAGCTTTTAAAGGCATTTTATGCTTTACCTTCTCCAATAAAAATAAAATTAATGCAACTTTCCATTAATAGCTATTATACTGCTCTTGTAAGATCTTGTTAAACAAAAAGTATGATTCCCTAATTCATTAGGTTTTCTGGAGAAAGAAAGGCACAGTAGACCTGCAAAGTGTTTTTTTGTTTTATTCGAGATCTCAACATCTCATGTTTCTCAGGGCAACGGAAACTTCAACTTGAAACTTGCTCAAAAATTTTTAAAAGTTCTGACATTATTGTGACAGTTCAAATCTAATAAACTTCTGGTTATCTAGGCTTCAGAACATGGTTTACTAAATTGTTGTGGTTGTAAATGATTTCTCTGTCTTAAAGCAAAAACGACGAAAATTCTTGTTTTTGAACCCATCCTTATTTGAAAATAATTTTCCCGTCTACTAGATGGAACGATTTCCTACCTAGGCAATTGTATGTTAAGATATATTTTAAAAACCTTCTATGAAGTATATTTGAAGGTTTTGGATAAGTTTTAAAACATTATAAGAAAGTCTTAAAAATCCAAGAATCAAACTTATTTTTTCCTAGATGTGATTTGTTACGAGGAAGACACAAATTCTTAGCCCGGGATTATCTTAGCTCTTCTTACATATATTCAGAAGTTTCTCTGAGTTCAAAAGTTCACAGCAACAATTTATAAGGGTCTTAGCTCTGAAGCAAGCCAGAGGGAAGGTGCTGCTTTTAATCAGCACTCAGCGACTGCACCCAGTCTCCCCAGTCCGGCATGATACAGAGGGTGGCAAATCCATACCCTGTCAAGATGCTTTCAGAAAGATAAATTCAGAAAAATTACACAAATAACCTACAGGTAAACACATTCCAGATTTCTAACTTTTGGGAACTGGAGCCCTACTAAGAGAAAAAAAAAATGTGCATACATCCCAGAGATAAAAGGAGGAAAATGGTTTATTGTGCTGAAAAGAGACGGGAAATGCGCTTTTCTCCCCGAAGTCGCGTCTTTATTTGTAGGTTGAGGCTCTAAGGAGATTAGGTGAAACATGATCAACAGAGGTGTATTAAAAAGGATTCCATTATGATGGTTAAATATTCCCCCTTAAGAAACACAATTATTTTAATCCTGAAATTTAAGTCAATTTAGGGGTATGGAAGGATTGCATACATGAAGATATCTCTCCCTGAAAAATGTAAGGCTCTCCCCACCCCCTTCCTTCCACTCTTATCTACTGAGCGGCATGGATGGGACACAGCCATTGGGCATTCAGCAGTGAACAAGCCAGATAGGCTCGGTGACCTCAGGGAACTCGTATTTCAATGCAGTGCCACCCAAGAGAACTTTCTGTAATGACGGGAATGTTCTTAATCTGCATTTTCTGGTATGGTGGCACGAAGCCTGCTTTGGGAGGCTAGTGCAATTGAGAAATTTAATTTTAAATTTTATTTCATTTCAGTTTCAGTTTAAATGTATTGTATTTAAACTTAAATGCCCACATGTGGCTAGTGGCTACCGTATGGGACAGATTAATCATACAATAAACAAATAAGCAGACATAAAATCTTTTCAGGTTTGGATGAGTGCAATAAAAAAAAAGAAAAAACAGAAAGAGCAGGCTGAAGGTGACTGTGGGAAGGATGGGCTCTTTTAATTCCGGTGGGTCAAGAAAGGCCTCTTTCTGCATGACAAGAGGCATCAGGCCACACAAAAACATGGGGGGAGAGGATTATAAGCAGAGGGAAGGGAAAGGACAAAGGACCTGAGGTGACAGTGACCTTCAAGGAGATACAGCAAGAAGGCCAGCGTGGAGGACAGCTGGAGCGAGTCTAAGGGGACAGGGTCGGGGAGGCAGGCAGATGTGTGAGCACGCAGGGCCACAGGGCCCACATAAAGGGGTCTGGAATTTCCTCTGACGGGGAGGGAAGCCAGGGATCGGTTTCAAGTGGGAGCGTACCATGAGCTGATTTACGTTCAATAAGATCAGACACGTGGCTCGCTGGAGACCAGACTGCCAGAGTGGAGAAGTGGACACAGTGGCTGGTTAAGCAGGAACCAGACAGTTGGGGCCCATGCTCCCGTGGCTTGTCTAGCACCATGCCAGGGCCAGGCTCAGAATGCACGGTGAGGGTGGCGCCAACAGGCCTCAGCTTGGTGACGGACGCATGTGGTTGACAGGATATGTGGGTGTGAGGAAGAAAGGGTAAATGGAGGAGGAGGATTCCCAAGTTAGCTGTAAAGTTTATCCCAACATCACCGAACTCTGAGGAGGGGATGACCTTTGAACCCTGAACAGCAGGAGAAAAATCTTGGATCTTCCAAGATCTAGTCAAACTAGAAAAGCCCTCATTGGTAAAGTGAGGAAGCCTGTGTGTGTGTCTGTGTATATGAATAACATTTTAGGTAAATTATGCCCAATTAGTGATCAGTCTTGATCAAAAAGAACTTCTTTAACGTTAGGCGTATAAACCGTGTTAATGACCTTTTAAAAAGAAAGCCAACTTGTACAATGTTCTACTGTGGCCAAATTACACTTTGGCATAGTATTAAATATAATCTCTATGTATTCAAACGTGCATAAATGCCACCTACCTTCAAAAACAGTTATCCGAAATCATAATCAAATGCTATCTAGTAGCAGAGCTGGGGTCCGGACCACTGAAATCTCTCCTTACATGTGCTCTTTTCAGGTGCTGACAAGTGACCTGGCCATTGGTGTGTTATGCACAGAAAAGCCCCTTAGGGGCTTCACAGTCACCGCATGGAGGCGTTTAACTTAAGTTCAGCTCCACAGAGAAATGGCGGAAGAAAGCAAAGCACCTGACCTAGTGTAGGAAATTGTACTCTCTGTTCCTTTCCATGAGTCTGGGCCTGATAATGAACAAGAGAATCAAGATAGGAAATTAGCTGTCCCACCCATTGACTTGGTTCCCATGCATTTCATGGGGTGGGGATCTTACCATGTTGGGTGCCTTTCTAGGGTTACTTTTTCCTAGAGTGTGGGGTTGTACCTCATCGGACGCTCAAACAAAGCGCCAGGCTTATGGGAAGGTGGATTTCATGGGCAATTTAACGGGCATTCAAGGGTCATTTTCACTAGACATAATTTTGGCCTCCTGCACTGGGTGTATAACCTAATCACTTTAGAGAAAGGGGGTTCGCTGTATACCATTATTGGCACAGACTTGCTTCAACTTTTCTCAGAAGGAAGATCATGAAAGATCGTCTATTACCATCTTGCAGTTGGAAGATTTTATTTATTTATTTGACAGAGAGAGACACAGCGAGAGAGGGAACACAAGCAGGGGGAGTGGGAGAGGGAGAAGCAGGCTTCCCGCCGAGCAGCGAGCCCGATGTGGGGCTCGATCCCAGGACCCTGGGATCATGACCTGAGCCGAAGGCAGACGCTAAACGACTGAGCCAGGGCGCCCCTCGTCTTGCAGTTTGAATAAAGTTGAAAATCAAGCTCTCTCAAGAATTTTTGAAGGAAGTCTCCTACATGAAGGACATTAACACAAATAAGAGAATATAGACATCTTACCTACTAAACGTGTGGCCTCTGAAACATAGTTTTAAATCTAAATTGAATTTGTTGTGTGTTTATTTTAATAACCCATGGCGAATTAACAGGATAGTCTTTGCATGGAATTTGCTTACCTTTCTAGAAATGTCTACGGTATGAGGCGAAACTTGTGAACAAAGAACATATGCACCCCCTCACACCACGAACTTTTATTCTACTAAAGATTATATGATCTCAAAACCTAAACATTCTTTTGGAACATAAAACCAGAATTTATATCCTGGCACTTGAAGATTTGGGAGTGATGCCTATAAAAACAAACATATTTTCTTTAATTAGTCCTAAAGGAAAAGAAATACAACTGGAAATTAATATTGTTGGTTTAAAACTGCAAGAGAAAACACGGCTCATAAACCGAAGGAAATCTGAATTTGTCCTAGGCTTTAATCTGAATAAAAAAAGTATAAAAATAAATAAAAGGCCAGTTGATCTACTTTAAAAGAGATGTTTCATTTACTGTTTTTGATTAGTTTGTGTTTTTGCTCATGTTTAAACTCCTACTAGGCTGATCATTGAAAATATCATATAACCGGAGTCACATAATATTAACATGATTACTTCACTATATATCTGCTCCAAGACAATCAGCTCAGTCAGGGCAACTTTCCTTTCAATTGCCTTTGCTGAAAATTTGCATCAATATCCCAGACCAGTTAATTCTTTCCACAGGGTTTTAAGCCTCATTGACATGCAGATGAGAGCCTGCTCATATGAGGAGCCTGGGAGCCAAGTGATGTGAGTGAGTTTACCCGCCCAGAAATAATGGTGACTCCAGTGGGCAAGCCCAGAGGCCTGGGCAAGAGTTCTCTCTGCTCTCAGCACAGCCGCTGAGGAAGACCAGTGTCTCTTGGAAAGAAGAGACTACCTTTGATTTCTCAAAAACATTCTTCCCCGAACACCATGAAACAGGCAGCAAGTAGAAGTGGGAAGGAAATTCTAGTCTGAGCCTTAGCAAAAGAGAATGTCCCATTTTCTGAAGTAGGAAAATTAATGTGAGTCAAGGAAGTGCAAACTCAAACGTCTACTTGGGTGGGCCAGGTCATGCAATGGGGTCAGCTGGAAACCCTGAATTCTAAACTCTGTGAGGGCAGGGTCTGGCTGGGTCTGCCTGGGTCAGCCTGGTTCCCAACTATATCCCAGTATCCCGGCCCATACCTGGGGTATGGTCCGTGTTCTATATATGCATTGAATGAGTTAATGTATGTTGTCAGCAAATAGCCTGTGAAATCTGGTCAACTTAAGGTCTCTGGGGAAACCTCCTTCCCTCAGTTCTTCAATGGAGTGGGTAGGTAGGTTACACCAGTGATTTTCACACTGGCTCACCCTCACATGACCCCCATTTGAGTCCCCTGTACTACTCCTGCTTTAACTACAGCCGCTATTGCCAACCCCCCCCCCCCCCCGCCCAGATTATATCTCATGATTGTTAGAATTCTTTTAAGCTTTTGGTTGTAAAGTACACAAATCCTAATTGTAAGGTTAATGAATTTTCACAAACTGAAGTTCTCTCCTTGTCCCATTTCAGTCATTGCTCCCGCCCCGACCCTAGGTAATGGCTCTCCTGAATTCCCACACAATCAGGTGGGTGGCTTTGTTAACTTTACATAAATGGAGTCACACAGTATTCTGGATTCTTTTGCTCAACATAATGTTTGGAAAACTCATCCACACTGTTGTATGTAACTCTTCATTCCTTCTAGCTCTAAAATTCTACCGATGCTAATTACTAACCCAATATACAAGAAAAATAACTTCTGAAATCATCTAGGGCAATACAACTGATCACTGTAATAAAAAGAGCTATAAGCAGAGTCCAGGCGATACATCTTTGTTGATGTGTATTAAAGGATTCCATGGAGATGGGCTTCTGTATCCACTAGTAACGAGTAACTGGAATCAGGGGATGATTCCAGAACTGTTCTCGATAAAGTTCCCAACAGTCCACGGCTCTAATCAATTGCTCAGTTAGAGCCATGGCATGTCAGCTATAGTTGACCATATTACTTATTCGTAAAGTGGGGTGATTTTGAGTAGCCTGTAATTCATTTGCACAAAGATAACAGAAGGAAATATTTGTTGGAAGGATGGACCAATACCCTCTTTTCAAGGAACCCAAAGTTGTCTTATGTTCTGTCATCTGCCTACAGTGATTTTTTTTTTCTTGTCTTCTACCTGTGAGGACTAAAAAGCTTGATTTTTTTTCACAAGGTTCAGAGTGGGCAAGAGAAAGCTATGTGGAGGGAGGAATAGGCAGAACACAGAGATTTTATAGGGCAGGGAAACTTGTCTGTAGGATACTGTAAGGGTGGATATATGTCATTATGCTTGTCAAACCCATGAACTGTACAATACCAAGAGTAAAGCCTAATGTAAACTAAGGACTTTGGGTAATAATGATATGCAAATGTAGGGTCACCAATTGTACCAAATGTACCACTCTGGGGGGGATGTTGATAATGGGGGAGTCCATGCATGTTGGGGGCAACAAGTATTTGGGAAATCTCTACCTTCCTCTCGATTTTGCTTTCAATCTATAACTGTTTTAAAAAATAATGTCTATTAAAAATATGGAAAGTGGGGGAATTGACAAATATCCAGGGACTTCCCATGAAAGCGTAAAATTCAGAAATATTTATATTAAAAACAATTTATCTGTACAGCTATAACATAGGGAAGGCTGAGAGGCTAAGCTTGCTACACAGCTCTTCCCATGAACTTTTACAATAGTAACATTTCAAAGAAAACTAATTATTTCTAGTACTTCTCTTTTACAAGATGAAAGTATATACCTTTGTGGTATTTCCCATGACTATGAAATCTCCAAAGTTGATTTAGGTGTAAAAGATATCCTGGCAATTTACTTATTTTTCTGTATTTCAAATCTGAACTGGGGAAGGCAAAATTCAAAAAGTTCTCAGAGGAAATGTACACATTTCATTAAGATAGGATCAGGGGTGACTCTCCAGTAATATTTGGTTCCTTAATCTAAGTAACAAGAAACATTTAAAAATAATCAAACATGATAAATAAAATTAAAAAGAAACTTAGCTCTTTCAAAAGTGAGAAGCTTTTGTCTTATAAAAGACAAAAATAATTTCCTTAAATGACCAGATATAATAAGGTGAAAATAAAGCACTTCTTAGACAAAAAAAAATTTGATATATAGGAAAATCACAAAGACAGTGAAGAATAATCTTTGATTTTGTAAACGAGAGTGTTAATTAGTTAAAAAAAAAAGGAAACAAGACATCAGAATTAAGAAAGCTTATCTAAAGCTTAAACAAATCTCTGAAACTTTGTTTTCAGACTCGGATATTATAAACCAGGGTAAATAATATTTACTTTCCAACTTTTGTCTTTCATTAGAATAGGATTCCATGAGGTCAAATCTTATCTCAAAATAATAGTGTATATTGTTTATATTAACATGCAATGTATTAATGTCAAATAACTAAATTTTTAAAAGGTATCTGAAATTTTAAAGAGGTGAAAAATATTTTTTAAAAAACCTCCAAAAACCTCTTTTGTGGTGAGGAATTATTTTCCCACACCCCACAGAGAACCATGAAGAAAGGTTTCTCTCTCTCTCTCTCTTTTTTATTTATTTGTCAGAGAGAGAACAGAAGCAGGGGGAGCGGCAGGCAGAGGGAGAAGCAGGCTCCCTACTGAGCAGGGAGCCCGATGCGGGGCTCCATCCCAGGACCCTGGGATCATGACCTGAGCCGAAGGCAGATGCTTAACTGACTGAGCCACCTAGGCATCCTGAAAGATTTCTCTTTATTGTACAACAGAATCTTGCAAATCAAAAAATTGCTAGAATCTCACATTTGCAATTTGTCCTTCAGGAAGAGAAGCAGAAAACTTAGTAATCAGAGAAGACAACTTTGCCAAAAAAGTAGATTTTAACCCTATTAAAGAGAGCCCAATAGAAACTCCAGTATTTTAAAAGAAACTATTAAATCCTGGACATTGTTTAAAAGAAGGCTTAATAAGAAAATATAGCCTTTTTTTTTTTTTTTTAAAGCCCGGAAACTGTGTAAAGACCTTTGAGATTTTCATACAAGCAGTGGTGTCATTTCTGATGACAAGGTAGAAGTGATATACAAGGATTCATTTTTCTCAGAGGGTTTGGGTGAAATCTGATAAGAGGAGCAGAGACAAGATAACAAGGGAGTTTCACAGAAAATACAAATGTACCAATTTAATATGTTTCTGAAAACATCATTAACAAATAATGAGCATCCAAGATTTTGAAAACTGCTCTTTGCCAATCATTCGTAAGCTTTGTTGCTTTCAACACAGCCATTAGATGAATCAGACATGGCCTGCCTCTGAGAGGGTATCAGTAGGTGAGATCACAGTGTCTTGCTTTTTGGGAAACAAGAGGTCATCCTCACTGACAGACCCTTCTTTCTGAGCAAGGCAATCTTCTGGTCTTCTGGTACGCAGCCAACATACTGTATACAAACTCTTTTGGCTCAAGTTAGGGTTGGCCAAGTTTGCTAAGCAGCCAGTCTTTCTCCACGCGGTCAGTACAAACATCCCAGTTACAGCTGCGTCCAAACACAGAGAGAAGATGTTGCATACTGCTGATTAGTGCCCTTTGTTTAGGCCTGTCTGGGTCCTAATGACATTAAATGCGAAATATAAAAAGCTGCTTACCGGTTATGTTAAGTGCAAAACCACTACAGAAGAAATAGTATGTCTTTCATTGCTTCACATTCTTAATGAACCTCTGGAATCAAAAAGCACATCTTTTAGTGGGGGAAAAGAAGATATAAAAAGAATAGAGAAGATATCAGAAAACAGAATTTAGGCAGGGTAACAAAACATGCAAAAGGGTTAACACTTCATATGCGAGAAAACACAAAAGTAAATATGACGAATCAATAGAAAAATGTTGGAGCTACAGCACCAGATAGAGTAAAATAAGATCTGGATTACTGTAAGTGATGCACTAGACCCGTAGTTAATGTATCTAACAAGGCTCTTTAGTATTAAAGAAAGTAAACAACACTCAACACTATAAGCAAGAATAAATACTGAATGTCTTAGCTATTACATGATCTCTGGTGTTCTGGCTTCTGTTAAGCCTCAAGAAATCCTTTGGTACCACCCAATCTACTCCCCCTATTCACTGTGTGAGAGCTCATCTCATACCTTCCCTTTGCTCCATATTCTCATCAGGGGTCCACCTTTTTGTCACAGAGTGGTTTGGAGACCTGTCCCCTAAGCCCATTGTACATATTATGTGATCTCCAAGCTTTATGGCACATATAAGCACAAAAAAAATAAGATAACATGATTGTTGCCCAAAACCCATGCAATTAACATTGGTCAATGATGAGCTGTGAGTCAGAATCTGAGCTAAAATACAGAAAGATGATTTGTAAGACCTCCCTCATCATCAATAATGATTCAAGCTAAACTCTAAACCTTATAAGCCCTTTGTAAGGCATTATCTTTTGGGCAGGAAAGGAATGCACAAATCTAAAGTATCAGACCCACTTAGTGTACACTGAAGTAAAATGATAGTATGAAAAAATTATGTCAGCTCAATTTTTAAAAAAATGCATTAGCTGGAACTGAATTAAGAAAGAAATTATTTTCTGTATTTGAAAGGAACTTACAAAACTACCTCTGATATCTCTTTCCTCTAAAACATATAAATCAGCCACCTTATTTATGTATTTACAAGTCTTTAGCTGGGACAGATCCCTGGATTCAGATAATGCCATTCTTAAGTCGCTCAAAATGCAGAAATACAACATGACCAAGACACAGAATATTCTTCTATTATAGGTGAACGCAACTTTGAGATTCCCCCTCCCCCCGCATTGCGTCCTTCTCAGTCATTTTCTAATAAAGAACTCACTGTCTCTCTAGTATAAGCAAATTGGAAAATTCATATAGGGAAGAATACAATGCCGTTGATCTTTCTGGAGAACATTCGGCTGATGTGGGTGGGAAGGACTTTGGAAGTTGGGAGGTGTTCTACTGCCGATAGGCAGATGAGCAAGACAGCCTTGGGCAGAGAAGAGTTCCATCAAGAGCATTACGGCTGGATGAAGCACCACACATTTAGGAAACAGAGGGTACACTTGGGTGGCTACAGGAGGCTGCATGATGGGATGGCAGAGGAGAGGGGATGAGAAAGGGGGAGGTGTGAGGAGTCTGCAGAGGTCCTTCCTGAAGGATCCTCAATCTCTCAGAAACACCAGTATGAATATGACACTTTCTCCAGAGACAGCAAACACAGGAGAGAAGACAAACTAAAGAAATAGCTTTCAAAATACAGAAATGAGTTCCCTTGCTTAAGAATATTTCTCTTTCTGGTCAAAAAAAGACCTAATAAGCTCTCATTACTTTTTCAAGGGGGGGGAATAGTAGTAGGGGAAACCTTAGAAGTTTTCAGTGTATTAAAAAAAAAATGTATGAAGGGGAAAGAAATGCTATCATACCTTTTCTTTGGTTGTAAAGCTAATTGTTGGAAGTTTTAATACCTTCTTGATGTCCTATCAGTGGCACTCACTGGCATCTCATGGGAAGCTTTCAAAAGAGTTCACCTCAAGCACCACCCCACTGAGATTCAGATTTAAATGTTCTGGGAGTGCACGCAGGCCGTCCATATTCCAAAAGACTCCTCAAGTATTTTTAAGGTGTGACCACAGTTGAGAAACACTGTGCTAAATTAATATTCTGAGAAGAGACAAATAAATAGTTAGGGTTTTAAAGGCAGGGGTCAACTAAGGCACTATTCATAATTACTGGTGACGGATAACTCAGAGTGGTGGCTTTATGCAGGAGAGTTTTATTATTAGAGGAAAATTGGTAACAGGAAAAGGCCAATCCACTTTTTCAGAGAAATAGTGAAAAAAACCATGCTGGGTTATTACCTTAAATAAATTCATTAAAATTATATCATAAGGAATAAAGTTTAGTCTGTGCTTGTGGCTATGAACTGGAGTAAAGATTGAATCAAGGGCTGATTTTTCAGGACAAAATTTTTCTTTTCTTTTTTTTTTTTTTTTTTATAGGCTCCATGCCCAGCATGAAGCCCAACTTGGGGCTTGAACCTATGATCCTGAGATCAAGACCTGAGCTGAGATCAAGAGTTAGATGCCCAACCAAATGAGCCACCTGGGCACCCCTAAAATTTTTCTTTTCTGACAAAATTATACAACAGTTCTGCTTCAACTAGAACTGTGTGTGAAGAATTCTCAAAAATGTCATTAATTTCCCCAAGTTCCTCTTATCCCTTGATTCTAAAATAATTCTCTTATGAAACATCTAACTTATGTCCTCATCCATTTTAGTTCTCTCATTTTAAACTGTTCATTGGTATAACTCTGACGGGTCCTCATTTATCAATGGATTTATGTCCACTGATGTCCTCATGCTGTTTTCCAACATCAATTTCTTTGAATTAAAGAATATGTAGAAGGATGCCTGGCTGACTCGGTTGGTAAAGCGTGACTCTTGACCTCAGGGTTGTAAGTTTGAGCCCCACATTGGGTGTAGACATTACTTAAAAAAAATGAGATCTTTACAAAAAAATAAATAAATTTGCAATCAATGTGCTTTGTTATATGGATTGTATATGCACTGCATTTTTAGCATTGCATTTTTTGTATTACATTGCTGTAAGCATCTTATAATCAGCCCAAAACTGATGAAAAGAGACATTAAGTTGACATGGTTCTTGAAGGCTATTTTTATAATTAGTTGTTTCTTCAATGAACATTTTCCTCTTATGACAGCTCACCTTGTAACTGTACTTGAGGACTGAGATGCTGATGGCTTACCACACCACTTATTTAAGGACATCGAGGTAAAGAAAAATCATAATTCCCTAACTAAAGTCCCAGAAAGTGAAAGCCAGGCTTACATATCTTTTTTTCCTCTAACGAACAAAGATATCTTAATGTGAATGAATAAACTTTGTAAATAGTGGTTTCCATGTTTCACATTTCTTTAAGCAACATATAAAATACATGGAAATATAAAATTTTTCAATTGTATCCCAATTCTTAAAATACTTTGAATGACATATATGTCCCTTGGAATTTGATATAAAGGAGGGAATCCCAGAAACTTAACAAAATGTACATATAATCAATGATTAATATTTGTACTACTTTGCATATGGAAAATCACTTAATTTAAGAGGTAAAAACAAATTAGCTATAATTTGGCTTGCTCATTACGTACTTGGTAATACTGAATATTCAAAGGCTGGGAAAAAAGGAGAAATAGAAAGAGAAACACTTTTTTATTTTTTAAATAAAAAATGGTATCAGGGAGAAAATGAGGATGAATGTTGCCCAAATTCAACTTTTCCCTCCCTTAAAAAACTTTGTAGTTCAATTTCAGGCCAAAAAATCCTAAGATACTTCTTTTCACAATATTCTACAAATAAGACAGAAACAGAACTGCCTGAATATGGTGCTCGTTATTCCAAGGTACCACTGTGAATGCATCATTTTAGTTAAAAATGTGAGGCATGTCTAGAAATTGAGAACTTAATTACAAGGGAGACAAAGGAAAATTAATATTATTTATTTTCCAAATTGAGGGTATCTACCCATATGGGAAAGTACCAAGGACTTCCCACTTATCTACTGAAATGGAACGTATTCTTATGTGGCCACGCTTCAGATTTCAGCATGCTCTGCACATATGCACATACACATACACACAAACACACACACACACACTACTGTTATCTTCACAGTCTGGCCCTGAGCACAGAAGCCTGTCAAGATACAAAAAAGAAATCATTCCCTCAAGCACTCCTACAACCAGGCAAAGAAAGCAGAGCTGGTAAACAGATGTTCTTTGCCGTCAAGATGCTATGATTGCCACTTTATCCCAACAAGCTTTAAAAAGCATTTCTCACACAGCCCTTCCAGAAAGCTGTCATGTATTATGGATGACAAAGAATTCATAGTCTATCTTTTCAAATAATTTGTGGGTAAAATGAAGAAAGTTAAATAACACCCAGCTTCTTGAAGGTTCTACTGGAATACTTTTTTCTTTTCCTCTAGCTGCATTGAAATGTTACCTCCAATCTAATGATAAAAATGGGCTCGCTCACATCTGGGAATCATTCCTGGAAAGCTTGCCTCAAACTCTGTTCTAATTATTTGGTAATATAGTTAATGTGATTAAAAAAAAAAAACACCTTACACAATCCATTGACAAGTGCTTTCATTATATCCATAATTATATCCGAATCATTAGTTTCGCTTACAACCCCACAGTTCAAATACCTCAGTAGTCAATAAAATGATTACTTGCTGTGTGGCTACTAAAAGGTTTTAAAATTGACTTCTTGTCTTTATACCACCATGGACTGGACATGTCGGAAGGCCTGCAAATAGATCATATCAACCCTACTTTCATTTACCCAAATTCCAGGAGGTTATTAGGAAAAATGTGAGAGTCCTATTATTCAATGGCAAGAAGGAAGATGTGTATTTAAGTGGCTACTGACTTAGCTGTCTAGGTCATCTCTAATAATTTTACAGCTTTTACACTGTATTAGTCCATAAATCTACGCTCTACAGGAGACAGGATGTAGTTGTACTTACTGGTCAAATTGCCTTCTACGTGAACAGAGAGAAAAGAGGAAATTTCGTTTCAGTTTTGGAAAAATCATCAGCTATTTGAGACAAGCTCTATTCCCTCATCTTTAACACTGGAATCCTACTTTTAACCTCATTTAGTGATGTTAATGTACTTAGAAAATAAAAAGCCAAACAGACCCAACCATGGGATAAATGAAATGCATTTTTGAGTTTAAAAAAAAATCTCTGAGAGGCTGAATTCTAAAGACCTACAAAAATGCTACTAGCCAAACCATACAGTGTAATTCTGTTGGGTCTCCAAAAGTCCCATGGGGCATGACATTCTTGAATCTCTAGCACTTCCAGAAAGGTCTGTGGTGACGGGCTGCCCTGGACGGACTCCAGGAAGAAAATCATTAGAAGGCATGCTTTCCTGGAGGGCAGGGCCAGATCATATCCATCTCTGGGTCTCCCATATCACCGATTATGATAGTTTGTACCAAACAGAAACTTAGCACGTCTGTTGAGTGCACATACTCCTAAAATGTTCTGCCATCAGATAGAATTTAAGGGAATGGCAGTTCTCTCTTGTTTCTTTGCTCTCTGGCACCTCCACTCATCTTATTATCATTACAAAACTCTACCAAAAATCCTGACTCCAGGGGTTGAGCAATGTTATAATCCACGAGGGATAAGTCACAGTCACATGATACCATAAGTGAAGGAAGGGAATAACACCGGACAGAGATCATGAGAGGTCAGGTGTGATGGATCTGTCAGTAATACACTGTGCGAGATTGGGTGGGTCAACTCCTCTCTAAGTCTCAGCAAATAAAGGAAGAGACAACAAACAGGTGCCCAAAACACAGCCCTAGGGCTGTCCTCCTGGACTCTTCAGCACTTCACATATATCTCAGGAAGCAGATATAGAGAAAAAACAAAAACCAAACAAATCTAGCATTCTTAATAATTCTATTATCCTTTGTTTGAAAGTGAGAAATATTAGGTTCTTTGAAAGAACTAAAGAGGCATAATTACAAACCACCTGAAGGCACTCTGATCAACAACGAATTTGGTATTAACACTTTTGGAAAGATAAATTACCACAGCCCCTTTGTGGACAGTAGTGGTGAATTCTGGCCTCTGCCCAGGGCCAGGGTGGTCATCCTTGTTCTATAAAATTTCAGTGGTGTTCAGGGCACAGCCTGAAGGGGCTGCATTCTTCACCTTGCCAGGACACATGTCCATAATTTTCAAGACTAAAACACATTTGGTCAAACGTGTATCTTTACTCTTTGCTAACCTTAGAGCATTTTTACCCATTCATTTGGGGCCTTATAACTAAGCCCAGGATTTTGTGTTCCATCTTTATGATGAAATGTAGATTTCCTATTAAAGGCAAATATTTTAATTCAAAAGGCTGAGTATAAGGATACTTAAAAATAGTTGCAGTTGGTTACATTTAGGGAGCTGAAAAAGTAAGTATGAAACAAGAAAAGTTTTGAAAATATGGAATGAAAATTTTAAACTCTCAGTGGAGAAATTATTTGCTTTCAATTCCAAACTTCGGTTGTTAATTCAGCGAGGACAAAACAAGTGTTCAAAGGAATATTGTATTTGTCTTTTTATTCCTTTCAGTGAAACCACCTAACTGCTTTTTCCTTACTGATACATTTTCAAAGACTGCTTGTATAAGAAATGTTAGTATTTTCCTAGTGTCTTCCCACTTCATGCATCATCTAGGCTTTCTCTCATTCCCTTACAGCTCAAAGCTTTCTCTTGTCCAAAGCCATTGTTTTCTTGACATGAAAAATAGGCTCCAGTAAAACTACTTACATCAAGTCAAGGAAAAACCCAAGTTTCAATTATGGAATAAATAATTATAAAACTATTAGGTAGAAGTGTCATACGTGAAGCCGTTCTTCCTCATTAAAAATTTTCTCAACAATTTCTTTTAAGCTGTATTTGTGATCCTTAATACCATGACTCTTTACATTTTTGCAGTAAGTGTCTCTAAATATAATCGACTCATTTAGCCAATAATTAGTCATGGATTGCAAATTAGGTGCCAGGCATTGAGCTATGCTCTGGGGTTACAGTCCTGAATATAACACAAATTTCCTGCTCTTGTGTAGCTTACATTTTAATGGGGCAAAAGGTAACACAGAGTTAAATATATAATTTTAGATTGAGGAGGGGGCTAGAAAGATGGTTAGAGCAGGGTGAGGGGAACGGGGACGGTCATCAGAGTTGTGCTACTTCTCAACACAGTGGTTATGGAAGGCTCGGCAAGACGACAGCTGGGCAGAGATGTCTGAAAAGACAAAACAAATCCACCTCGGTCTCAGATGTTAGGCATGTCCTCCACCTCAGCTTGGCCATCTAAAGAGTGGATATTTTGATCCCTAACTGTGGTTTCTCAGGTGGAGAACCAAAAAAACAATGGTTCTCAATCTGGAGTAATTTGTGTTCCCATGGGATGCCAGGCAATGTCAAAACATTTCTGATTGTTACAGCTGGGAGGAAGGGGCTGCTGACAACCAGTGCGCAGGGGCCAGAGATGCTGCTAAATATCCTGCAATGCAGGAGGACAACCCTACAACAGCAAATGATCTGTCCCAAAATGTCAGGGGAACCAAGGCTGAGAAAGAAATCCTGTCATTGAGAACGACGCATGCTTGGCCTCTCCCAAACCCTGACTACCTACCTCGGAGAAAACAACAGCACAGCATCCATTAAGAATGTCCACGTAGAGCTTATTTACACAACACTCTCAGTGGTGGATTAAAGCAAGATATAATTACTAACATGTCCTTACTTCAGATAAAATAACTGCTTCCATAGAAAAGCCAAACTCTTATTCTTTCAAATATCCTGTAACTGAACTTCACACGAATTTCAACAGTCCCCAGGTCAAATTATTGAATTTTTAAAAATGTGTTCCTACTCTAATGACAGAGGGGAGTGGAGATCAAGAGGAACTTGAGAAAATGACTCTCTGGCAAGAATTTAGTTCTCTAAACAAATACTTCGCTCTCTACAACTAAGCAGCAAGCAGAAAATAACACTTGGTTGACGGAGCTTGAGAGCTAAGTGCCCAAGTTGCTTTCCACATTAAAAACTCAGTTTGTATTGTGTCACTGGCAAATCTGGTTGGTATGAACAACTTCTATAATTTTAACTCCTGAACATATTTGCTAACACTATTTTAAGATGCAATCTGCCATGGCATCTCTTACCATTCAAGTGTAATCACAAGTATTAAGAGGAAGGAAGAGAAGAGATTCTGTTTTGTTTCTTACTCGAGGCAAATATGGAGATAGAGTTTCACATATCCATTGCGAAAATCACTTATGAACCATCTCTAAGAACCATGTATCTTAAACCTTCTGCCCCTGGAAAAAGAGCAAGGCCTGCTGTCATCCTGTTGCTGTGAAAACAAGGGACAGAGTAGGGGGGTTACACCATGGAATGCATTTACATCCCCGTGAGTGGAAGAGACAGTTGGGAGGACACATGGCGGCGTGAAGTGCCTGGGCTCTGAAGCCAGGGTGGACTACACTCACCTGAGGAATAACCAGGGGCAAGTTCCCTGACTTCTTTATAAGCCTTGTTGGCTCACCCATAAATTGGGGATAGTGGCCATCCAAGTTTCCCTGAGGACTAACATGAGGATAAATGAGACATCATCTGCAAATACTTGAATTCCACTGGGTGCTCCGTAGGCTTCAATTATGACTGGCAGTTGCAAGTGGATTGAAATGATCTTGCCTTTTCTTTAGCACCCAAATCCATATCCAGCAATCTGAATCGTGGTAAAGAGATGCCAGATCTTGGCTTGCTGGAGGGCCTGGAAGCCTGCAGTTGTCCTCCCTGTAGACACTACGTAAGGACCTATGAGCTGGAGCAGGGAGTCCCACTGGGAGGGAGCAAGGCAGGGCTGGTTCCATCCCCCAAACCACCCAGCTCTGATGTAAGTACTTGGGCAACCAGACAAGAGTGGATCAACCCCCGAAGAGTAGAAGAGGAGGAAAGGAAAAACCAAAAAATGCTAACTTTGGGTGTTTTAACATCGCCAGCCAGAGCAATGCGAGAACATGCAGCTGGTGGGCACACACAGCTAAAACCCAAAACCTCCCACACGTCTCCATCCACAGAAGTTCGTTCCAGTCTCTGAGAGAGAAAGGTGACTTGGAGATAAAAATCATGTTTTATTTAAATTTGCTAGAGAAACTGTCTTCAAGTTTATGTTATCCTCCTTTAACTTTTGATACTATGACATAATCAAGAAGTGAACTTATGAGAGACAAAGGACCCTGGAAATTCAGCATGGGGTATTACTGATTTAAGTGCTGGCTACTCTCACCATACCATCATGTATCTCTTCCTATCCAGCATTTCCAAGATAGTAGGGCTGGGTTTCAAATGGTGGACCCTGCCCAAAGACCATGGTTTCCCACAGGACCCGAAGAGACAAAGGTTGTTAGTGCCCTTCTGAGGAGGTCCTGAAGGCAGCAAAATTTCAAAGTGATAAGAGGCATATGCACTCCTACTGTTTCCACATAAAAGTGCAAAGTAAATTGGGAGGGTCATTGCACTTGTGAGAGTACAGAGTTTAAGCAGAGTTCATTTAAAACCTGAGATTGGGTTCATTCCCAAAAAGATAAAATCTGAGTCTTTACATGGTTTGCCTTTTTAACAGTAAACAGCTGACAGGCTTACCAAACTGGGAAACGGACTGTTCCTTTTAGAAAAGGTACCATTAAACCCAACAAGATGAACACTGCCATGAATAAAGTTGATTTTTGTATTTCAGAGTACGCACTTCTGATTTTTCTGTATTAGCTAGAAAATACCAATGCACCAAGTAGCCCGATTCATTAACAGTGCGTTACCGTGACAACTAAAAACAACTGAAGTTTCAAAATCTTCACCGAGACCAGGGAATTGAGACTGCTCAACCTGTGAGCTTTGTATACTTCTCTTTCAACACTTTAAAAATGTACACTGTCAGTTTTAAGAGAGACAAGGTGCTGATTATCCTCACTGGTTAGCCAAGACATAAAGTAGAAATTTCTGGCACTAGAGATTGTAACTTTAAATATGTCCTTCCTTACGGTAAAGCAGGCTCCTGGGGCTGAAAGAAAGGGAGGGGTGGTGGGCCAAAAATGCATTAAAAAACATTTTTCTTTCGTCTTAGACCATGATCACTTGATTCAATTTATGAATGCCTAATCTCTGTTTAAGCTTAAGTTCTAAGGTACTAAAGCTAATTTATGGAAGCTCTCCTGTAAGCAGCCTGAAAATCAGCTTAATAAACAGGTATTACTCACCATCAGCAAGTGCCTAATAAATTTGTCTAGACACAGGTGACAAGGCAGTAAAATTTACTTCAAGATTTCCATGGCATTGTAGGAGCATGTGCTTCCTTGGGATAATGAAATGTTAGGTGTTCCTATGTTTTAACAAATGGGGTCATTGAAGTTATGTTTGTAGGACAAAGTAAGAGTAAATACTGAAGATAATATGCACCATGGACAAAGTTTAAGGGTAGATTCACCTGACATTCTGAGTTACTTTCATGAGTGTTACTAATAGTTTGAAAACCATTCCTCTGCTTCAAGATGTCAACAGTCCTCACTGGTCTGTTGCCCAGTGATTCTTAGTACTTACTGAGGAAGGAGAGAACCAAAGCTTCCCTAGCGAGGGAAGGAGAGGTCGGTGTTGGAAGAAATCGGAATGTTTCATCATTCCTTCTACTCATTCCCATTCTCATCCACCGTGTAATTCTTACCAGGTAACTTAGTACAAATGAGGGGGAAACATGATGAATCCCTGTATTCACACACACAAGGAGGAAAGAGCACTGCAGAGGACTATTTACACTTGGCTCTTCAGTATTTAAAATAACTCAATTGCATCTTGACCCCTCCTCATCCATCACATGCGGGAGAAGCCCAGCAGAATTTCCATGTTCTCCACTGAACGACCAAAATGAAACTCAACACATGGAAAAAATACCTCAGGTGCAATAGGGAAAAGAATCTCCCCAGTTTCCAATTCTAAGTAGGCTTCATACAGTGTCCTTTTCTAAACCGCTTGTAAGGGCAATTTATGAGCTCCTGATGACTCTAACATATTGTGCTCTCAGAAAGAAAAAGGTAATCGTACTTTGGCTCCACGTTGGCATTCCATTTTTTATAGATTATTATACAGTCTTCAAGCTGGGTTGAGTCTGAAATTAATATAATTAACCTCCTGCTCAGTGACACACATCTATTTTCCATCCCCATTCATCTTTTCTCTCTGCCACTGAAGACAGACTTGGAAAGGAAAGAAACCCATGTTCAGGGGTCTAACATTCAGGGCTAGTTCTCAGACTTCTGTTCTAGAAGCCAATATTGGTTGAATGTGAAAACAACTTGAGAAATCACAAGAGACCCTTCACAGCCGACTGACTTTCTTTCCATAAATAGCACTTACATTTTCTGTAAAAAATGTTATAAAAACATATCAAGGATATCAGACAAATGATCAGATAAAAACAGGCCACAAAGGCTTGAATCAAGACAGGAAATCTCATACTGAGATATAAATGGGAAAGAGGAAATTTGGTATCTAATTTTGGACCAATCAATAATAAAAGACAATATCCTAAATAAAACAGGATTCCACCCCTTCCTTCTTTATTTGGCTGAAAAATACATATATATACATGGCTTAAACTAGAAAACTGGAGAGATACTTTTTTTCTTCTTTTTAACACTTGAAGAAGAAAATTTAAACCTATCCCAAATTGGCTTTGATTCTATTTTGAAGATTCTATTATTTTTCCCACTTAAACTATATTGGCAGCCCACGTATATAAAATCGAAGACAACTCAAGTTTCCATGATTTACATGAGAATATGAACACCGGAGACCTTTGGGCACACGAAGCCCACAGAGTGGGTTGATTGGGCCCACTTGGTCTTCTAAAAATAAGGCATTTTACAAAAAACATCCATATTTTTGTCTTCTCTTAAAAATCAGATGTGGAGAAACTGGCACTACCTTCCCAAGTGATCACAAACCCAGCTGCCTCCTTCAGACCATACCTACATCATTCAGTTTGCCAGTTTCCACCACTTCCCACTGTATGATACCCAAATCTCCCTCCGGGTCTCCAAGTATCCTCCTGACTCTGTACTCACATGACTTTAGTGTACTTGCCCCTAGAAGAAGCAGAGGTGCATGTGAGTCCTGCTATCAACTCCTAGGCTTAGCCCATAAAGAGGTTTTAGGAAATGAGCATTCCCTTGAAGACGTGGGCCAACAGACTCGAATGACACACAAAACCTCATTCAAATACTACAGGGATCTAAAATAACATTGTGACCCAAAGGTCTTTATTAAATCGTGGTACATTATATATGAATTTCCAGGTATTTTATTAGTACTTGACTTTTGACTTCACCGTAGGAAACAAAAAAGAGAACTCAAAGACATCTTTAATGTGGTTCTCATTCATAAACCTTTATAAATTGTCAGTGTCAGCCTAACTTCATAATATGCGTGTATAAATATGAGACAGTATTACTGCAGTTGTGACCATTTTAATACCCAGAATAGTACAAAATGAGTAATAGATCCTTAGCTGGTCTTGACTGCTAGTAGTGATAATCCAGTTTGCAGACGTTTAGATTAATATAGATAAACTGTGAATGCATATTTTTAAGTGGCTGACTTGCGGTTGTTAATGCATGCACCTGCATGTGTGCGTGTTCATGATATATTCAAATTTCTGTATGTTTATATAAAAGTACCCTCCTTTCTGCATTTCAAAAAGCAAACACACTGTCACCTGTTTTTAATACTAAAATCCCTAATAATTTATAATGCAGAGTTACATAATATATACGGAACACTGTATCCATCATGGGAAAATATCTGTTCCATCCAGCTGTTCCTGAAATCCTCCATTAAATTAAAATCTGAGCTGAAACCAAAGACATATGAATAAAGTCATAGGTGCCTGAGAAAAGGCATAAAACACTTTACAATGAGATTATTTGTCATTTACTTCATTACATCAAAGAATATATGTGACAAAAGAGACTACAGTGACTCTCACTCCTTTTTTTTTTTTTCTGTAGAAGACGAAAAATGATACGAAAATCTGAGAAATGTCTTAAAGTCCTCTTGGATTATCTGACATGAGCAGTACCCTATTAAAATAAGCAAAGGAACAAGAGAACCTTGTCTACTTCAATTGTGCTGTCAGACCAACTGGAGGAAGTCGACTGTCACAGAGTAATAGGGGTGTTGCCTCATTTGTAACCTGATGCAACTGTGGGGAGCAATCAATCGTTTTCTCTCAGAATTCAGAACATGGTGTAAGAGAACACAGTTCAGGCATTCTCATCAAATGAGAAGCCCACAGGAAGTTATTCTAATTTAAATGAGGTTTCGATTCATTCCAAAAGTCACATACTTCAAGTCTGTAGGCTTCTATTTTTCCTAGTGACCACTCCTGTGATTTCTTTCTACTGGTTCCAAAATCTCATCATGAATGAAATGATTATAATGTAGGGTCATTTAAAGGTTGGTTTGTTTCTGTACATACTACATACACACACACACACACACACACACACACACACACACACACACACACTTTTTTCTGTGTTAATCCCACTGAAGGGGAAATCAAGCATGGGCTCTGGAATGAGTACACCCAACTTCACGTCTGACTCCCACAGGTTTGCATCACAAATTTCCTTTACCTGCTAACTCATCTACTAAGTGGGCCAGAAATATAGGGCAGAAGCCATCTTGGAAGTGACCCTTTCACAGGAGGCCAGGCCACTGCCATGGGCTCTACCGTCTTGATAGGTGGGGAAGCATACTTGCCTTCTATCTACAGAAGTTGTGGCAAGGGTCAAATGCGATAAACACCCAGTTTAAGTATCAAATTTCTGCGGTTAGGGAGAATAGAAACCTAGATAAGGAGACATCATTAAAACAAGGGTAGAAAGTTATCTACTGAAGCAGAAAATCTCTGGCGAAAGTTCAAGGATTAGAACTAACTATGGAGCATAGGATCAAGAAAAAGGGCTTTGATTTGGGCAGATTTGATTTAGAGTCATGACTACCCCATTAATTAGCTGTGTGATCTTGGACCAGTCACTTGACCTCTGTGAGTCTGTTTCTCTATCAGTAGAATCAGATCAACAGTACCTTCCTCACAGGAGAGTCACACAGATTCAATTCACTGAGCTCCTGATACAGTGGCTGAGACTAAAAGTGGCTCGATCTTTTACACACACTCTTGTGCACACCACACACATTCTCTTGATAACCAGGATGTAACTAAAGAGAGGGCCTCTTCCCCTTTCCCATGCAAAAAAAGACTTATTCAAATAACAAGATTTCTCTTAGCTTTATTTTCTTTGTAAAATGAGGTTTCTGTGATAACGCCATATATAACCTCAATGTCAAGGATAAAATGTAGATATTATTTTTAATTATTCCAGTGTTTTCCTAAAATTTCCAAATAGTTTGGCAGTTTGTAATAGTTTGGTAATAATAATCACAGTTTAGTAGTGGATAGCACTATCGTGTGTTACCCAGAGGACTTACTTCCCTGGCTGCTAGAAAGGATGTTGCCCTCAGCTGTCGCCTTTCTCTGGGAATTGTCCCTGGCTGGAGAGAGCCACCCTCCAAGGGCAGCCTGCATCCAGCGACTGGCTGGCATGGAGTTATACAGGCCAGGCCTTTCTGTCCCAACTTGATACTCTTGAGGGGGCCCTCCTGGCTTCAGAGCTCCTCACAGGTCAACTGAGGCCTTTGGCAAGACTGCATAAGAGCCCCACTACTTCTGCCCACCTATGTTTCCCTCCCTTCTTTCCACAGGGGTTGATCTAAAGAGAACTCTCTAATCAACTTCCTACACAGTGTTTCCAGGGGACCTGACATGCAACAGTGTAGCCCAGAGAAACCATCCACCAAATCTCAGCATGCTTTAAAGGTTTCTTTTTTTTTTTTTTTTAATTTAAATTCAATTAGCCAACATATAGTACATCATTAGTTTCAGATGTAGTGTTCAATAATTTATCAGTTGCATATAACACCCAGTACTCATTACATCACGGGTCCTCCTTGATACCCATAACCCAGTCACCCCATTCCCCACCCATCTCCCCTCCAGCAACCCTCAGTTTGTTTTCTAGATTTTAAGAGTCTCTCATGGTTTGTCTCCTTCTCTGATGACTTCCCATTCAGTTTTCCCTCCCTTCCCCTATGATCCTCTGTGCTGTTTCTTACATTCCACATATGAGTAAAACCATATGATAATTGTCTTTCTCTGAATGACTTTATTCACTCAGCATCATACCCTCCAGTTCCATCCACTTCAGTCTAAATGGTAGGTATTCATCCTTTCTGACAGCTGAGTAATATTCCATTGTACATACATACTACATTTTCTTTATCCATTCATCTGTTGATGGACATCTTGCTCCTTCCACAATTTGGTGATCATGGAAATTGCTGCTATGAACACTGGGGTGCAGGTGCCCCTTCGGATCACTATATTTGTATCTTTGGGGTAAATACCTAATACTGCAATTGCTGGGTCACAGGACACCTCTATTTTTAACTTCTTAAGGAACCTCCATACTGTTTTCCAGAGTGGTTGCACCAGCTTGCATTCCCACCGTCGGTGTAAGAGGGTTCCCCTTTCTCCATATCCTCACCAATATTTGTTGTTTCCTGTCTTGTTAATGTTAGCCGTTCTGACTGGTGTGAGGTGGTATCTCATTGTGGCTTTGTATTTCCCTGATGCCAAGTGATGTTGAACATTTTTTCATGTGTCTGTTGGCTATTTGTATGTCTTCTTTGGAGAAATGTCTGTTCATGTCTTCTGCCCATTTCTTGACTGGATTACTTGTTCTTTGGGTGTTGAGTTTGATAAGTTCTTTATAGATCTTGGATACTAACCCTTTCTCTGTCATTTGCAAATATCTTCTCCCATTCCATAGGTTGACTTTTATTTTCGTTGACTGTTTCCTTTGCCATGCAGAAGCTTTTTATCTTGATGAAGTTCCAATAGTTCATTTTTGCTTTTGTTTTCCCTTGCCTTTGGAGACATGTCTAGCAAGAAGTTGCTGTGACTGAAGTCGAAGAGGTTGCTTCCTGTGTTCTCCTCTAGGATTTTGATGGATTCCTGTCTCACATTAGGTCTTTCATCCATTTCGAGTTTGTCTTTGTGTATGGTGTAAGAAAACGGTTCGTGTGGCTGTCCAATTTTCCCAGAACCATTTACTGAAGAGACTGTCCTTTTTCCATTGGACATTCTTTCCTGCTTTGTCAAAGATTAGTTGACCATAGAGTTGAGGGTCCATTTCTGGGCTCTCTATTCTGTTCCATTGATCTATGTGTCTGTTTTTGTGCCAATACCATACTGTCTTAATGATTACACCTTTGTAATAGAGCTTGAAGTCTGGCATTGTGATGCCACCAGCTTTGCTTTTCTTTTTCAACATTCCTCTGGCTATTCCTCTGGTCTTTTCTGGTTCCATACAAATTTTAGGATTATTTGTTCCAGCTCTGTGAAAAATGTTGATGGTATTTTGATAGGGATTGCACTGAATGTGTAGATTGCTCTAGGTAGCATAGACATTTTAACAATATTTATTCTTCCAATCCATGAGCATGGAATGTTTTTCCATTTCTTTGTGTCTTCCTCAATTTCTTTCATAAGTGTTCTGTAGTTTTTAGAGTAAAGATCCTTTACCTCTTTGGTAGGTTTATTCCCAGGTATCTTATGGTTTTGGGTACAATTGTAAATGGAGTAGATTCCTTAATTTCTCTTTTTTCTGTCTCAGTGTTAGTATATAGAAATGCAACAGATTTCTGGCACATTGATTTTATATCCTGCCATGTTGCTGAATTCTTGTATGAGTCCTAGCAATTTTGGGGTGGAGTCTTTTAGGTTTTCCACATAAAGCATCATGTCATCTGCAAAAAGTGAGTTTGACTTCTTCTTTGCCAACTTGAGTGCCTTTTATTTTTATATTTGTTGTTGTATGAATGCTGAAGCTAGGACTTCTAGTACTATGTTGAACAACAGTGGTAAGAGTGGGCATCCCTGTCGTGTTCCTGACCTTAGGGGAAAAGCACTCAGTTTTTGCCCATTGAGAATGATAGCTGTGGGCTTTTCATAGATGGCTTTTATGATATTGAGGTATGTTCCCTCTATCCCTACACTGTGGAGAGTTTTAATCAAGAAAGGGTGCTGTATTATATCAAATGCTTTTTCTGCATCAATCATATGAGTCTTGTCTTTTCTTTTATTAATGTGATGTATCACGTTGATTGATTTGTGAATGTTGAACCACCCTTGCAGGCGAGGAATAAATCCAACTTAGTTGTGGTGAATAATCCTTTTAATGTACTGTTGGATCCTATTGGCTAGGAGCTTGGTGAGAATTTTGGCATCCATGTTCATCAGAGATATTCGGCTGTAATTCTCCTTTTTGATGGGGTCTTTGTCTGGTTTTGGGATCAAGGTAATCTTGGCTTCATAGAATGAGATTGGGAGTTTTCCTTCCCTTTCTATTTTTTGGTATAGCTTCAGAAGAATAGGTATTAGTTCTTCTTTAAATGTTTGGTATAATTCCTCCAGGAAGCCATCCAGCCCTGGACTCTTGTTTGTTGGGAGATTTCTGATTACTGCTTCAATTTCCTTGTTGATTATGTGGCTGTTCAGGTTTTCTATTCTTCCTGTCTCAGTTTTGGTAGTTTATAAGTTTCCAGGAATGCATCCATTTCTCCTAGATTGCCTAATTTGTTGGCATGTAGTTAATAATAGCTTCTTAAAATTGTTTGTATTTCTTTGGTGTTGGTCATGATCTCTCCTCATTCATTCATGATTTTATTAATTTGGGTCCTTTCTCTTTTCTGATAAGTCTGACCAAGGGGTTATCTATCTTATTCTTTCGAAGAACCAGCTTCTAGTATCATTGATCTGTTTTACTGTTCTTCTGGTTTCTATTTCATTGAGTTCTGCTCTAATCTTTATTATTTCTTTTCTCCTGCTGGGTTTAGGCTTTATTTGCTATTCTTTCTCCAGCTCCTTTAGGTGTAAGGTTAGCTTATGTATTTGAGACTTTTCTAATTTTTTGAGAAAGGCTTGTATTGCTATGTACTTCCCTCTTAGGACTGCCTTTGCTATATCCCAAAAGTTTTGAACAGTTGTGTTTTCATTTTCATTTGTTTCCATGAATTTTTTAATTCTTCTTTAATTTCCTCATTGACCTATTCACTCTTTAGTAGGATGCTCTTTAACTTCCAAGTGTTTGAGTTCCTTCCAAATTTCCTCTTGTGATTGAGTTCAAGTTTCAAAGCATTGTGGTCTGAAAATATGCAGGGAATAATCCCAGTCTTTTGATACCTGTTGAGACCTGATTTGTGATCTATTCTGGGTAATGTTCCATGTGCACTCAAGAAGTTTGTATATTCTGTTGCTTTAGGATGGAATGTTCTGTATTTATCTGTGAAGTCCATCTGGTCCAGTGTGTCATTCAAAGCTCTCGTTTTTTTGTTGATATTCTGCTTAGGTGATCTATCCATTGCTGTGGGTGGGGTTTTGAAGTCCCCTACTATATTGTATTATTATCAATGTGTTTCTTTAATTTCATTTTTAATTGGTTTATATAATTGGCTGCTCCCAAATTAGGAACATAAATACTTATTATTGTTAGATATTCTTATTGGATAGACCCTTTAATTATGATATAGTGTCTCTCTTCATCCCTTACTACAGTCTTTGGTTTAAAATCTAATTTGTCTGATATGAGGATTGCTACCCCAACTTTCTTTTGAGGTCCAATGGCATGATACATAGTTCTCCACTCCTTCACTTTCAATCTGGAGGTGTCTTTAGGTCTAAAATGAATCTCTTGTAGACAGCATATGGATGGATATTGCTTTTTTATCCAATCTGATACCCTGTGCCTTTTAATTGGAGCATTTACCTCATTTACATTCAGAGTAACTATTGACAGATATGGATTTAGTGCCATTTTATTACCTGTAAAGTCCCTGTTTCTGTAGATTGTCTCTGTTTCTTTCTCATCTATGTTACTTTTGGGCTCCCTCTTTGCTTACAGGATCCCCTTTAATATTTCTTGCAGGGCTGGGTTAGTGATCACAAATTCTTTTAGTTTCTGTTTCTCCTGGAAGCACTTTATCTCTCCTTCCATCCTGAATGACAGCCTTGCTGGATATAGTATTCTTGGCTGCATGTTTTTCCCATTTAGTACACTGAATATATCATGCCAGCCCTTTCTGGCCTGCCAGGTCTCTGTGGATAGGTCTGTTGTCAGTCTAATGTTCTATCATTTTAGGTTAAGGAACTCCTGGCCTTGAGCTGCTTTCAGGATTTTCTCTTTATCTCTAATATTTGCAAGTTTCACTATTGTATGTCTGGTTGTTGATCTATTTTTATTGATTTTGGGGGCGTTCTCACTACCTCTTGTACTTCAGTGCCTGTTTCCTTCCCCAGATTAGGGAAGAATTCCTCTTTCTAAACATTTTTCCCAGAACAAAATAAAAAATATCAACCATGACCCAAGTGAAATACACACTAGACAGATCCAAAGAGGTAAGAAACAAACAAACAAACAAAAGGGAATAAAGAGAGAATATAATCTTCCAGGTGGACAAACAGGGTGATTCACTTGGTCCTGGGTGTAGTTTGGTCTGTTTGTTAGATGACACTAAATCCCCAAATTGTAAATAAAGCAAACCTTATATCTATACAAAAATAAAACTGAATACAGTGAAAGGAAGACAAAAATGAAGAATATATCTATAAAATGTAAATGTGAAACTGAAAATTAAAAAAAACACTTAAAAACAAAGGTTCATAAAATAAGAAACTGTATCCTAGTATCCTGCCCCACTTTGCCACCTGAACACCTTTCAGCAGGGACATCCCTTACAGGAGCAGACTTCTAAAAGTTCCTATTTTATACTCTGCTGCTATATCACTTTCTGGTAGCTGGCTTACAGAGGCTCCTTCGCCCCATCATTTAGCTTCAGATATGTCCCCTCTGATTCACTTCCCCACACCTCCTACCTTACAAAAAGTGTCGCTTTCCTATTTGTAGAGTTGCAGCAATTCTCTTCTTACATCTCAGGTTGAATTCATAGGTGTTCAGAATGATTTGATGGTTATCTAGCTAAATTCAAGGGACCATATGAAACGAGGTCCCCTACTCTTCCAACATCTTGCCTCCCTCCCCTGCTTTAAAGGTTTCTGAGATCAGGTGTCCTACACCCATCATCACTGAGACATCTTTTATGTCTCCTAAGAGCTGGTCTATCTGTGGTCTCTACAACCTCAAATGGGTACCTCTGGTTGAGAAAGATGACAGAAAAGAAGCCCAATGATTAGTTTTGCTTATATGTTCACAAACTTGAATGGTTAATAGAACTGAACATTTATTTGACATTGTAAAGACAAAACCTTAGATATGACCAATGATGAAGCTGATTGTTTGGGTCCTTGGCAATTGTACAACTCGAACTTCTCTACAGAACTGTCCCCCACCCCTACCCCAACAACAATATTCCACTAAAGATGGATGCTAAAACATTAGGTTTTGTTTTTATTTGAAATAAGATTCAACAGTATCTTGGTTGTTAAGAAAATGGAAATGGGAAAAATGCTTGAAAACAGGTATTTGAGTTGCCTTGAAGTCTTCCTCTCACCCCTTCAACTGTGGTAGTTGTTAAAAGTGAAGGCACTTTGTCAAATGCATTTAAAAGTACCTTCTGGCCAAACCTACACTGATTTAATATTATCTCTGGCAATTTAATGACATTTCCTGAAAACTGCAATAACTAAATCCACACCTTTAGGGTCAGTATCCCTTTCACCCAAGGGGCCTAATTTGAAGGAATAATCCACAAATTACTGGATTACCCCAAATCAGGATTTTATACATTTGAATAGCAGTGACAATGAAATATTGCATGTGCTACTTAATCTAGAACTACTGCAAAGGTGCATAATATTAGCATGTTTTTTAATATTTCTCAATTGCAAAACAGAACTTGTACAAGAAACAATTTTTCTAATATGAATCCACATTTTCCAGATAAGGCTTTGGTATTAACATATTTTCTCTAATACGCCCTATGTTTTCCCTCCCTCAGTTTTACTACCTGATCCCACTGAGATGAACTCATGTGCCCTCTTTAACTCATCACCTCTGTTGGTCCTTTCTTGAGTATGAATTACTCTGGTGTTGACCTTGAACAAAGATTTGCCTGCCAACTCATTCATACAATAAACAGCTAAACTCTCCATAAATCATCTGAATTTGTTACCCATGTCTGAAAGAGACAATGCAGGATAATGATTAAGAGTACAGATTTGGACCTAAGGTCCCCAGGTTCAAATCCCAGCTGGGCCTCTTGTTAGCTGTGTGACCTGAGCAAATTATTCTAACTTTCTAAGCTTTTTTTTTTTTTTTTAATCTATACAGTAGAGATGTTAATCATTCCTACCTCACTGGATTACCATGAAGATGAAATCTGCTAACCTATGTCAAGCATTTAGGTCGGTGACTGCACATGGTAAGTACATGTTTGCTATTATTAGTTCGCCATTGTAATTTCATTTTCCTGATGTTCCTCTTCTTGTAACTTCTTTGGAGAATGCAAAGCATGCCACAGCATCCTCTCATGGTGTTGCCTGACTCATTCTTTTTTTTTTTTTTTCCTGACTCATCCTCTTGATTGACTTCTCTTCTCTTCACAAAGCTCAAGCCTTCCACACTGATCTGTTCCTTCTTGGGGCTGCCAACTCCTCCATGTCCATCATAACATATATTCCATCTTCCATTATTTCTGACTTCTTATTGTCATCTGTCTCTAAACATTTTATTTGCAGCATCAAAGGACATGTAAAATGCAATTCACTAACATTGATATTAGATCTCAATTCATAACCTGCAAGGTATACAATATGCAGGACGTGTGTTGGTTTTTATTAAATGAGTTACAGAGTAAGCTCTGCCTTCATTAAATATGGTAGGAAGATATTATCATAGCTTGAGTGCTCAAGGGCAGGGGTAGAAAAACTAGAAAGTAAGATGTAAAGTTTCAAATCGAACATGAACTGAATTTTGAAGAACCCATGGCTTTACTGCAAATGGTCTCTGTCAGTGCAAAGCTCTTATATCTACTTCATTGAATATCATGGTCAACAACTTCAGCTCTGGCTTAAATAGGTCCTGAGATCTTCAGGGCTGTGTGCAGTACAAAGGCACAATAGTCACTGTGTATTGGCTATGCAAGGCAGGCAGTAGTGAAACCTAGTGGGAGTCAATAAACTGAGTAGATAGGACTCGAACAACACCTAACCAACAAATAGGTTCTGCGATAATGTGACATTTTTATAGTCACATTTTTAAGCCATAACAGCGCTTGAATGGTATGCATTACAGTATTTCAATTTAGTCATTTATCTAAAAATGAGTTTTATCTTGGCTCATAAATAAACAGTAACATTCCAGAAATTTGAAAAGCTCGGCTTCCCTTTCTGCTACAAAGCTCATTTTACAATTACAGAAACACATGCCCCTTTGTGCCATGTTGCTTAATCTTTGATTTATGGCTCCTATCTTTGTGCTAACCTCTTTCTGTAAACTACACAAAGTTTGTACAAGCTCAGCTATTTCATTCTTAGTTCTAATCTTAATGGGTTCTTTTCTCCCTAGTGGCGATGTCTCTCTATCAAAGAGGTCGGGGGGAAAGTATTCACTCTTTCAGTTCACCATATACTATTTAGTGTCTTAGCATGTTCTCAGAGTCTGAAATAAGTAATGGATTTCCCTAAAAGCCTGGGTTGACTCTTCCAGAAAGGCCTTCTCTTCTGTCCCAAGCTCCTCCCAATGCTTGCTCCCATGTGCCTTGTGGCAAAGTCCTTCTGAGCAATGGCTGCCTGCTCCCTCTCCTTTCTGCCCTTCACTTTGACCAGGCTCCCTAGGCCAGTAAGCTAGGGAGAGGAAAATTAAAATGACACATCAGAATGGTTTCTCCTCCAGGTCCATCCTCTACCTTTCAGTGGCAGACATCTGGGTGTTGACAGAGTCACTCCCAACTTCTCCCACAGTCTCTCTACAGCTCTAGGTCTTGTCCCACACCTCAGGGACCCTGGAGAAGTCGTTCACAGCAGTGCAGTGAATTTGAAGGAAGTCTGGGTCTTGCTCAAGGTCCAAGATGATAAGTGTAGGTTCTTATGTCTTCCTTCACCTCTATCCAAACATGACATGCTTGGCAGGTATACCTCAAGTGCTCTGGGCTTGTTGCTAATGACTTGCTTCATTACATATGGATTTTCTTCTCTGTTTTTCATTATTCCTGTCATTGTTTGGAAGGCGGCGAGAAATGTACTTTTTCTCCATCATTTTTAAATAGAAGTTTTTACAAAAACATTTGTAAAAACATAAAAAGATACTGATGATACAATACCAAATAAAAACAGGCAGGGTATAAGATAATATATCCAAGAAGACACATAATTATGCTATCAAATACAGGAAGGGCTAACATACAAAAATCTGAAATCACTGCCTCAGAGTTGGAGAGTGATTTAAAATTTTTCTACTGACACTTCATATTTTCCCAGTTTTGTTTTATGTTTTTATAAACATAAACAAGCATCCCAATGTATTCAGCAAACAGTATTTATAAAAACACATTTATGTGGCCAGATAACCTGCCTAAGACTCTCTACCAAGCACAGGCTTCCAACTGCACACTTATTCATTCAACAAATATTTACTCAATTTCTGCTATGGGCCAGCCACTCTACCAGCTTTGGGGAATATAGCAGTGAACAAAGGCAAGTCTTACACATGTAGATTTACATTCAGGTGGGGGATGACAGACAATAAAAAAGCAAGTAAACATAGGATAGGTTGGGGGTAAATATTAAAAGAAAAAAAAATAACACAAGGTAAAGGTACAGAGAATAACAGAGAATTGAGGGAAGACACTGCATGTATGGAGTTGATCTATCAAAGAAACCAGGGAAAGCAAAAAAGCAGACAGTCAGAAGAACCTCACTAGGTCCATACTTCAAGGGGTTATCATTCATTCATTCATTTATTCATTGTTCACTGTTCATTATTGTTAGGCAGTCATTCATTAAATCAACAAATATTTTCTGACTTCCGTGGCTTCTCCCTCTACATCTGCTGCTTGCTCTCTCTCAAATAAATCAATAAAATCTTAAAAAAACACCCCATAAGGTGAAACACAAATGCAGTAAATACTCCCTTTCCCGCTACTGCTAACAATCAAGTTTGTACCCGGAGGTAAATCCAGACTTTAATGAGTGGCCACCATATCCCACTATGCCACAGTGGCACTCGCTTTCCTCTTTTCACTTCATTGTTATAACACCCTAATGGAGATGGTGCTGCCACTTTAGAGGTTAAGAATTGGACCTACGATCTACAGCTTGCACATGTCTGAGCAAGAATTCAAACCAGGCAATCTGACTATAGGGTCCATGCTTTTGACCATTACCCTCTGCCTACAATCCCTAAGCTTAGGATTACTTCGCTCAAAGCTTCATTTTTGATTGAAAAAATTCTACATTATTTAACAGACTCCCACACCTATCTGAAAAATTTTGAAACTAATTTTATAATTTTATACATAAAGTTTTAAATATCTATTTTTTTAAGATTTTATTTATTTATTTGACACAGAGAGAGACACAGCGAGAGAGGGAACACAAGCAGGGGGAGTGGGAGAGGGAAAAGCAGGCTTCCCACCGAGCAGGGAGCCCGATGTGGGGCTCGATCCCAGGACCCTGGGATCACGACCTGAGCCGAAGGCAGATGCTTAACGACTGAGCCACCCGGGTGCACCTTAAATATCTATTTTTTTAAAAGATTTTATTTATTTATTTGACAGAGAGAGACATAGCGAGAGCAGGAACACAAGCAGGGGGAGTGGGAGAGGGAGAAGCAGGCTTCCTGTGGAGCAGGGAGCCCAATGTGGGACTCGATCCCAGGACACTGGGATCATGACCTGAGCCGAAGGCAGACGCTTAACGACTGAGCCACCCAGGTGCCCTAAATATCTATTTTTAAAAGCCATCCCATAATACTCTCTTACAACCTGTCTGCTTTTGACTTGGTTTCCTCTCAGGATGTTGCCACACAGGCTGCTTCTGCACCTGCATCAGAGAGTTGCTGCTCTAGTCCTAATAAGCTTGTCACACCAAGGTTAATAAGACTCGTAAGTTAAATAAAGTTCTATGGTAAGTTCTAAGGAACACATGCTGGGCTCTCCACCCATCCACCCACCCATCTATCGGTTCAGCATTTCTAATAATCACTATAATAAATTCTCTCCACTTAACTTCTACTGCTCCTACACTAGTAAAGTTCTCTTTCAAATTCTCAGTTGCTAAAATAACCACCCTAGGTTGACTCCCTGTTATAAATCTCTTACCTAATCTGCACTTTTCCGCCACGTTCCCTTTCCAAAACAAAGCTTGATGTTGTTTTTCCCCTTTAAAGGAGATAATGTATGTAAATAAGTTAACACTTTGCCTGGTCTATAATAAGTGCTTCAAAAACACTCTTATTTTTGCTACAACTATGTGCCAGACATGAAGGTAAGCACTGGGAATACGGCAGACATGAATGAGACATGGAGCCTGGCATTGAGGAGCTGTGAGTCTACTGGAGACCAAAAAAAAAAAGTAAGTAATCACCACACAGTTGTGGAAACACCTCACCCCAATCTGGGTGGAGGCAGGGGAAATGAGTTCACAGGGTAAGAAGTCTGGGAAGAGAAAAGGGACAATTCCTAGGAAACTACAAGACTGGAAACTATAGGGAGCTTCAAGTCACTGAATAAGTCTCGAGAGGGGTGGGAGATTGGCCTGGGACCCATGAGGCTGGACAGGTGTGCAGGGCCAATCATGAGGGTTTGTACGTGATGCTAAGCATTTTTTATTTTATCTGTAGGCAATGAAAACCTATTACAAATTTACTAGCACAAACACAGACACAATCAATTTTAGAAAGATGAACTTGGTAATAGTGTGGGAACTAATCAGAAAGGGGTAGGGTTGAGTTGAAAGGTTGCTATGGTAATCAAAGGGGAAAATGATGACACCTTGAGTAAAGACACTAGAAATGCGGATGGAAAACAGTCAATGATGTTGAGAGTAACTGACTAAACAAAGCAAGACTTACTGAGTATTGGGATGCTAGAGGTACCAGGGGATTTAAAAGAACAGGGGGTTAAAAATTACACATAATTTCGTTGAAAGCTGGGGCCATTTACTCAATTAAGAAATGGAGGAAGAGCCAAGATTTTGAGGGAAAGGGTGAATTTACTTTGGGGGTGTAAATTATGAGAGCCAATGAAACATCACAATATACATGACCAGAAGACAAAGAAGATCTCTAATCCAGGACTAGAGAGAAAAATCTGGAAGTTACCAACACAGGTGATAATATAAGCTCTAAGAATGGATGACACAAGAATCTATGTAGGATTATTTATTAGCATCACTCATTGAAAAAGAAACATAAGCCCCCTTTGTCCATAGTGGGAAACAGAGGAAGATTTGAAGAAAATTCAGTCATCCTTTTGACATTTTCTCCTGCCACTCTACACCATCTATCTTACCGTGAAGTCACATCAAAATACTTTAAACTTCACAAGTCTGTGAAGTTGCCCTCCCTTAAATTGCCCTCCCCTAAATTTTCTGCCTGGTAAACACACCCATTTGGCCTTGAACTCTAAATCAAAGGTCCCTTTGCCTGGGAAGCCCTTGATAATCTGACCACCTGCCTCCCCATCTCCGGTGGAGTTCACGGCTCCCTCCTCCTCCCTAGTATAGAACTTGCTCACACCTCTACTCCAGACAAACAAGTTTCTCTCCTCCACGAGGCAGAGAGTTCACAGAAGGAAAAGACTGAGTCTACACAAGGAAAGGTATCAAAGCGTGTTTACAGAACGACTGCATAAAGTAATGTGTCTTCCATCTGTGAACACCATCAGTTACTCGGCTTTAAAGGACTCATGACTACTTCTGTTTGGCAAGCGGCCACAGAGGGTTCTTGGGTAGAGTAACGTGATATTTTTGGTACGATCAACTAAGAATTTAATTTTATTCCCACGTTACTACTACTCATGTCAACACAACTGATGTGGTGACAACAGCGTAATCATTTAGAATAATGAACACTATGAATACACTGGTTCCTCTCAGCGAAAATGCCACTGCACTTAACTTGAGGCAAAAAAAAAAAAAAATAGCAAGAGATGGAATCTAAGCACAAGTAAAGGGCTGAAATGAAGTAACAGGAAGCTTCGTTAGGATCAATGGGGAGATCATGATGGCACTTTAACATACTATTTCTTCCAGAAAGGACAGTTTAAAGACAATAAATACACAGATGATAGATAATGAGTTAGAAAACTTCCTATTTGCTAAGTGCCCAATACACGAAAAGCATATTTTTTATAATGAAAGGCAGGAAGCCTACCTAGGGTTGACTTTAAAGCCAAACGTGAAAGCATAAAGAGATCCAAATGTTCAAATGACAACCATTCCTTCCAGAAGCATCAGCAATTCTGGCAACGGGAGATGTTTTTTCTCTACTCAGCTCCTTGAACAAAAGGGACAATATATAAATCCTTATTTGGACTGACATCAAAAGGCCCTTCAAATTTCTATGCCTCCCCTGACTCTACTTAATTGTAAAAATGAGACATTTCTGAAATTCACTCTCTCTAGTTTGAGAACACTTGCACAATTTTTCCAAGCCACTGAAAGATACATCCATCCAGTCCAGAATTTCAACAACTACGACAAATGTATCATCAAATGGAAAGAAGTCACAGGAAGTTTTGTTTTCACAGTGGCCCCTACCTCTTCAGGGACTCCGTTAGTTTTCATTCTTGACAGACAGTTTAATCAGTGTACTATATGTTATCGACAAGATGACTCTAAATATCACAGTGACCTATTTTATGGGACTCAAGAACGAGAACTCAAAGACAGAATGTGTGTACATGCAGAAAATCTACTACATGAGCATCATAATGCTGGTCTCCTAGTCAGCTTTGATTATATAGAAGCACGTCTACACCCGAGAGCCTAGAAGAAATTCAGTCCTGAGGACCATCTGTCCTGAAACTACCAGGAGGGCATGAGTGTGAAAATGCTCAGTCCCAGCCCTTATGGTCATGAAGCTGAAGATGAGGAGACATCCATGACTCAGCCCAAGTATTATTTAGTGATCACAAACAGGGTTTGCTGCATGAAGCACACCCAATTATCCCAAGTAGATGATGTTTTAAGTGACTAAATACTTGGAAGTTGTCACTTTCTTTTCCAGATGTGTGGTGACTATGTAGCCTGTGTGGTGAAACCGAGTCAGAAATCTTTAATTGACTTTTTAGCTCTGCTACAGGACACTTGCTGACTTTAGCCCTTGCTCTTCCTCTATCTTGCAGTTCCCATTTTTAACCTTTGCAACATGAGTTGTTTTCTTCTCACCTTTTTAAGATTTAACACAATGCAGTAATAATTATTATGGCAAACCCAATACTCTGTAAAAAAGAAAAACGATGTATGATAATGATACATAACCTTGTTGAGTACTCACTACGAGCCCATCATTGTTTTAAATTCTACCTCAACCATGTCATTCTCACAATGACCTCTGAGACAGGTTGTCACTTGGGTCAGGTTCCCAACAGCAAACAGGTGATACACACAAATGCAATTCGAGGGTAGTTTAATAAAGAGACTGTGTGAAAAGGTGTGGGCAGGGTTTGGAGTAACTCCCGAGAGATGGCACAGTGAGCGAGTGAGTCTAAAGGACAGTGGTTACTAGCATGAAGCGTCGGCAGGAGGGCACAGTTACCAGAATTTAGAAAGCAGCTTGAGGGATTTGGCTCCCTCCCAGGAGCCATGGCCTACAGAAGCAAGAGATAACCTGGTAAGGAGGAAATCCAGGAAGTCAAGAGCTCAAATTCTCTTGCTACCTGCCTGTTCATATCCTGACGATGCCTTCCACTGGCCAGACCCAGCCAGAAGCCAGAGAACAAAGGAGGCTGCTTATTTAGTTCAAGCATCTCAGTACACAAAGCAGATAGAGAAAGGAAGACAGTGAACCCGATTATCCACTTACCCTGAATAAGTGATGTAAGCAATAAAATATCTCTTAGTAAGAGAAGAAATAATGTCAGGAGGTTTAGTAAGTACATGACATCACACACAGTGTAAGAGAATGAGCCAAGCCTTGCTCTGAGGTGGAAGTTCAAGCTCATAACCAGTATGGTATTTTGCCTCCTACCCGCCATCTTTATCCCACACCATGTATAAGTATGCTGTCAGGCGTCTGGGGAGACAGAATGATTATAAATAACTGCCACCCCCAAGAAGCTCATAATGTATGTGCTAGTTTTATCTCATTTGTCCATCTCATTATTGTCAAATCCCCAAATTCCTTTCTTGCAAGAAAAGTTCTGTAATAGCCAGTCTCTCACTTCTTACAATTCCATCACTCATTCCAACAGGGGCTGAGCAGTGAAACCTTCCATCACATGGCATTCTGCCCCCTTGTCTGATAGTATTCTGCCTCAGAAGAATGTTCTGAATATATATAACACAGGTGACATGACAATATCTTTTGAGGAGACAAGTCCTTAACCCCTATTAACTGCAACAGAGTAAGCCTTGGGTCTTATAATATTAATACTTTTATATTCAAGACATGTTGAAGGATTCATGTATTCAGCCAACAGGTACTGGTTATAGAGTACATACTTGAGACTGTGCTAGGTACATGCACGGATTGAGAAAACAATTCTTACCAAAATCAACAACAGCTTTCTGCAGTAAGAAGTCAACACCTATCCAGAGGGAAGTTAAAAGTGTGTTAATTACCAATAGAGGTCATGGGCGCACATCTGGGAGTGCTCTCCTGACCCCCCTACCCCCCCGCTGGCAGCACCATCCTTTACTTCTCCCCACGTTGTTCAGAGCTTGGATACAGGCTAAAATCCTGTAACGAGCATCCTCACCCTGATGTCATTCCTGGAGAAAATCAAGTATTCTACTAGTTTTCCATCTCTTAGGAAGGGACTCTAGTTTGAAATACCAGCTCCATAGATAAGGGGCTGCCTCAAACAGATCAAACAGTAATTTGTTCCTGTGGGTTTTTTTTTTTTTTTCTGAGTCCTACTTTTGAACTTGAGGAGGCCACTCTTTGCTGCCTGATCCTGACTGAAGTAGCACATAGAAATCTTTTGTCTTTTCAGGGACAAGGCAAGTGAGCTGGCCCAGCAATCTCTTTCATGCTATACAAGCACTAGCTTTGCATTTTTAAAAACTATTGTTAAGTGTGTCATGCAGCGAGGTTTGCCAAAGGCAGGGAAAGGAGAAAAAAAGAATAGCAGACTGGATTTCCTACATGCGAGTTTTAATGATTCTGGAAAACCATCAACCTGTCTCAAATTTCTGTACTAATTTCACAGTTTCCCACAAATGGCAAGAATGCAAAACCATCAATTAGCCTCCTGGTAATTATATTTTAAAGAGCAATCCTTTTTCTTGATAATTCTAACAAATGGAAAAATTCAGTTCATTAAAAACCCAAACACTTGATGATGTTTATTTCATCGAAGAGCTCACAGTAAAATCACCCTTTCAAAGATCTCCCAAATGTTTACTCAGGTGCACACACCTGTGCTTTCTGTCGCCAACAAAAGCTCTGAGTGTGCAGGATTTCTGCTACGGGACATTCATTTACATACATTATGCAACAGAAACTGAGAAGAAATCATCAAGTCCTTGCTGGGAGAAGCCCGCATCTCTCTACTTACCAAATCAATCTGTAACTTACAAAGAGCTCTGCTATTTCCTAGCAACATGAGTAAACATTGTGCTATATCCAGCTCCCAAGATTTGTAACCATGTTAATCTGTGAGTACTCAATTTAATTAAAGATTAGACTTTTAAATTGTATTTTTAGTGCACAACAGTACTGCTAAATTATGATGATCAGCAGTTAAGTGTGCTTATGTCTGCAGAACTAGGGGAATGAAAATGAATCATTTATTTCCATCTTGATATGACTGCTCTTCTCCAAGGCGCTATTCTCCGAGTTCACGGGCCTTGGAGTTCCTTGGAATTCAATGGTTAAAACACAGCTTGGAGACCTCATTTATGAAAATTCCTTTAAACCTTTCACCACTTTGACAGATCCCGTCCAAGTTCACCGAGCCAATTCAAAAGTAGCTCTCAGCCTTTTTATACGTTTTCAATTACACCAACACAGCACAGCCGAACTGTCATGTTGGACGAAGTATATTTTGGTCACAGAGAGGCACGAGTTCCTTTCTAAGAGACTCAGATGAAAGCAGCATTCTCCAAACTGGAGCCAACAGATGTAAAGCTTTGTCTGTCTCAAACCATCCTTGACTTATTAAAGAAGGGATCTTCCAACTACTTAAACATGGCTGGTGTTCAGTTATCTACCATATGATGTCTGTGATGTAGGCTATGATTTTTTTTTAACTTTTTAGAATCTACTTCGCAAAAATACTGGCAAGCTACCTTGTCTCCAAACTGTTCCAAAGAGTTTAGCTGAGGAATTGTTCAAACATTTTCATTCATCCCCGCCCCACCCCCTCATGGCTTGTGACAGCAGGACTGACTTCTCCCTGTGTGCCCTCTGAGACACAAAAACCCCCAAGCAGGTCCATGAGCTTTCCAGCTTGAAACTGGTCATCAACAGTAAAACGGAGGATATGCCTGATTCCATTTTCTATTTCACAGCACTCTTTAATTGGGCTGAGGTAACCATACTCTTCTCTGAGACAAGAATCACTTCACAGATCAAATAGCAATATTTTCTTCCATTTTCAAACTTTGCATTTATCTGAATATGTGGTTAGTATGGGCTTTATGGGAGTGCCATTCTGTGAGACTTGGTTGTATGAATTATTTCAAGTGACATTTACTATTAGGGGTAAAGTGGACAAACAAGCACATGCACATTAGTGGGTTTGAAGCACTTGCAAAATTTCAAAAACTGTGTGTGCAAATGCTAATTTACTCAGGATATCAATCTCCCATTCTCCCCGGGGAGGCGTGATGAGTCCAAAACCACTGGAAACAGAGAAAGCTCTCATGACGATGACTCTTTTCAGCTCCCTGACACAGCAATTCCTTTCCTGTATATTGAATGTTCTGGATATCAGTTGGCCTTTTTGGTGTTTGGTCTATCCTATATATTTGGGGATTTTGTTGTTGCTGTTATCCTGTTAAATAAGACCATTAAGCTTTAACACACTGGGCTTTGTGTAAGCTGTCCTAGTACTCAATATTAAAAGAGATGAAGCCTGGAGCTCAAGCAGACTTGCAGGAGCTCAGAACAACTCTAGGCTGGGACATCCCTATTCACTGTAGAGGCTTCCTGTCTGTTCAGTCTGACTCAAATGCAATTCTGTGGCACTGGACAGAGCCGGGCAGTGACAGGCAAAGGGAGGTCACGCAAGGCAAGCCCCCCACCCCATATACACACCAATCCCTGCAGCTCCTGGGGGTAACAAATAACCTTTCCTCATCCGTTAATGAGTTCCCACCATATGGAAGGCCAACTGTGGGCCTCCTACACACTGCATTCCTCACTGGGGGCAGGAAGATGACCGATGCATTCCCTGAGCTCAAGAGCCCACGTTCGAAGGCACAGTCAGCCATGTCTAACAGGGGCAACGGTAGAGGTTCAAGCTAATTGCTGAGGGAGCCAGAGACAGTAGTTGCTGAGTCTGCCCCTGGGACACCCTGTGCCTCCTCAGAGCCCATGCCTGGAGTCCACCATGGGAGCCACAAGCCACATGTGGCTCCTGAGCATCACAAGCGTGCCTAGCGTCTGAGTTAAAAATAAAATACACATCAAATTTCAGAAAATGTGGAAAATAAGAAGGAAAACTATCTGGTTAATAATTTTTTTATATTATATGTGGAAATGCTAATATTTGGGATATAGTGGGTTAAGTTAAATATATTATTAAAATTAATTCTACCTGTTTCTTCTTACTTTTCTTTATGTGCTTACTAGAGAACCTGGAATCACCTAAGTGGCTCACATTCGTGGATCTATTATTTCTATTTGCCCGTTCTGGTCTAAGGAGGCACAAGGCAATGCTTGGGGAAAGAACCTGGGAGGGTGGCTCAGGGGCAGGTGTGGGTGCAGGTGGATGAGCAGGAAGAAGGAACTGCATAGAAACGAGCCCCCAGGGGCCTCTCTCAGGGGCTGCAAAGACGGAGCAGAGGTTGGTATTGTGTTTGCTTCCTGAGCAGTGCACGCCTGCCAGATTCATGTGCAGCAGAGAGACCACACCGTAAAGGCCAAAATGATAATCATCACATCACAGATAAATTAGAGGCAGCCTGTGGTTTACAGGGAGCCATGCTCTGCTGGGGACCAGACCAACTAGCTAGCCCTGTGTCTCCACCCCATCTGGCCGGTCATCTGGTCACTCTGCCTGCTCATTTGCAAAGGGGTGGTTGAGATGCCTGGGGCGCCTGGGTCCCCGTTACTCTGTCTACTAAAGTCTCTGGAAATCAGCACTCTCAACATCCCAGGGGAGGGAGGAAGGTGCTAGGGAAGGAGACACATTTGTGCCTAGAGTTGTAAAGCCGCAAAGAATGGAAACTGGAGTAGAATCAATCCTTTACACTTCCTTTTTCCTAAAACATTACACTTTATTTCTTTGTCCACCCCCTTCCTGGCGAGATATAGACTACATGGAAATGCCATGAGCTCGGGAACCACATCTGTGTGCTCACTCTGGCTCTGAGAGGTGCCTGGCATACAGCGAGCTCAAAATAACTGCCTGGGGAGGGGTTCCTACGGAGAATTTGCAGCCAGCTTTGCAGTGGAGGACCCGTGCAGTCAAGGCTTCCCAGTGTGCTAAATGCACTCTGGAATGAGCGGGGAGCTCACCTAGGCAGGGTCCGGCGGCAGGGCTGTATGTCTCAGATGCGGGTATGAGGTGTTGTCACAGGGGAAGGAGGAGAGGAGCTGAGACCTGCCCAGCCCTTTCAGCTCCTGCACGGGAGACATTTCCAGCAGCTCCTGCCGCAGAAGCAGCCGTGTGACCCACTTCCAACAGGGGCGCTGAAGAGTGTGGGGGGGTGGGTCAGGGCTAACAAAGGCTCAGAATTTCCGGGGCACCGACCTCATGCCCAGTGTGGTAAGAGAAGCGAGCGTGGAGGCCGAGCGAAGTAGCAGTGATGCAGGTGTGGGTCCTGCATTCAATCCCACTCTTGCCCCTTGCTAGCTGGGAGACGGGGTTCCTCCCCTAACTTCACTCCCTACCCCTTCCAACAGGGCTCAGAATCCGTGTCTTAGAGGGGTGCTTAGGGCTCTGTACTTCTCCAAAAGGAGTGGCACAGGGTAAACAGTGGATAAACCTGCAGGTGACCGGCAGGATGTGGTCAATATACTACAATGGCTATTACCTGTCTTCCGGATTACAGCTTTGAAACAAGGTGTCTGACCTGGAGGCTATGGAGCCCCGGCAAATCCACAAACGGGCTTCCATGGATCCTGGAAGCCCGTGAACTCAGTGGTGTGGGGGCACATCTATTTTCTCTGAGGAAAGTCTCCATAGCTTTCATCAGAACCTCACCAGGCTCGAGGCGCCTGGGTGGCTCAGTCGGTTAAACATCTGCCTTCAGCTCAGGTCATGATCTCAGGGTCCTGGGATCGATGAGTCCCACATTGGGCTCCTTGCTCAGCGGGGAGTCTGCTTCTCCCTCTCCCTTTGCTGCTTCCCCTGTTTGTGCTCTCTTGCTCTCTGTCAAATAAATAAAATCTTAAGAAAAAAAAAAGCTCTCAACTGGCTCTCAGACTGAAAACTGGTAAAAACCATTGAGCTGCTGTGGCTTCCAAAATGTTTGGCTCATTTTACTGATCTATGGACTCAGTTTCTGAGTGATCCTCAGAACTAAGACTTCCCTCTGGCTCTTCAGGATGCCTGCATTCTATACACAGCAGTACAACGTCCATAGGGGAGCCCTTTATTATCTGGCAACAGCAGAACCATAGGAATATCACGAAATTTCTAAGGGAGACATTCGTCTTTGTTTCAACTATGGTACCGGAGTCCTTACTGCTTTAGATACATCTTTCTCCATAGTCTTTTTTGACACATTGAAAGCCAAGGGAGGTAGGTGGCATGTTTTATTCTTAGGAGGTGGTCACTTCACGTTAGAGCAATAACAACAAAAATCGTAATGGGTGAATTGGAAGAGCCCAATCAAAGCTTGATTCTAATCCTCAACAACCTAGAGGTGTGTCTGACGGCTGAACAATCTCCGGGAAGAAGGGACCTGAGTGGCAAGCAAGCCCCTCCAACTCTGTAAATCTTAGTTTCCTCATAGGCAGAAAAAGGATGGATACTGGTAATATTTCCTTCCTAGGGCTGCTGTGAGAATTAATAAGAAAATAATTGTAAGTCATCTGTTAAGCACCCAATGCAGAGAAAGTGCCTCATAAATATTAACTATTAAATAACCTCTTTTATGGCGGGGGGGGGGGGGGGAAGGTATTCCTCATCTGGTCTCTGAGCCACACAGTCTAGCTTCGAGACTGTCTTTGGGCAGCTGATGGCTGATATTTTTCAGCTTCTTCCTTGGAAGTAGCTGTTAGCGACCAAGCAGGCAATGAGCATACCAAGCAGCTGGGAAAACAGTTGAAAAGTGTCTGAGCAGCAATTTCAAAGAGTACCTGCTTTCGGAGCCAACACTGTGAGATGCAAATTTAAGAAATCGAGTTAAAGGAAATAGAGTAAACCTTGAAAATCACCAAGATGAATGACTCAGCACAGAGTTTTCATTCATTCTTCTACAGTAGAGCTTCTTTTGAGGAGCCCCGCACTAGGCACAGGGATGCACAAGGAGCCCCGCACTAGGCACAGGGATGCACAAAGACGAGAAAGCCCCAGGCAGCTGTCACTGTCAGTACCCTCGGGGAGAGAGTCACAAATCCCCAGCATTTGAAACAAGGTTTCAAAGTAAACTATGATGCAGGGCTGGGCAGGACCTGGCATTCAGCAAAGGCTTCTTGCAAGAGCAACACTTGGGTTGAGTGTGGAAGGAGGAGTGGATGTTCAAGGGCATAAGGCAGGGCCCTCATCATGGGGAACCCCGGCAACCACGGAATTCAAGATCAGGAGCTTGGTCTTCCCCCCGCCCCCCAGGGTTATGAGGTTTTGAATGGCTCTTAGGCAGTTACCTGATTCGATTTCATCTATTTGTTCTTTAGAAACAAATGGTGGGTAGGACAGAGTTGAAGCGGAGAGACTGGATGTGGCATTTTCAGAGGGGACTTGTGCAGGGTGAAACAGGGAGGCTCTAGCTCTAAACTAATGCGGGGAAAGAGTAAGATGGAGACAGAGAAGGCAGTCCTGGTGATTGACCAGGTGGAGGTCACATCGGGATCATTCCCAGGTTCACGGCTTGGGGGCAGAGAGGACGATGCGTCCACGAGGGAAAACAGATGCAAGAGCAGACACCGGCCCCTTTGCTTGCACTGTATCCACTTTCTCTTCTTTTCCATATTTTCTTTTTAGGAACCAACCCCTTCCTGCTTTCAGGCCATTGGGTTTAGGAGGGTTTTGCTGACCACCCTCCCATGCAGCTCCTGCATTTGCACATCTCCCGCCTCCGCACATGGACTGCTACTCCTGTTCCCCAAGGCTCCAGGCCTGGGCACGTCGTCAAAGACAAGCGAACACGTGTTCCAAACCCCTGGCCCCAGCAGCTGGTTCAGGCATGGGCATGTGCCCACTAATTCGAGTTAATCCCAAATTATTCTCTTTTCCTGCAGGGGTTAAGCTTGAAGCTGCTGATGACCGTCCTACCACCACAAAGAAGAGGGGGAAATCAGACTGGATTCTTCCTGAACTTTTCCCATACAGGAGCCAACACATGCCCCTTCCCGCCTGACCAAGTGTATGCTAGGTTTCTGTGACTTGCAGCCAAGAGCTGCTGATAAAGATAAGAAGTAAAGAAAACTGTGTCTCCAAAAAGAAAGAGTCTACGTCTGTGAGTGGTGGATTATAAAAACCTCCATGAGACAATAGTACCTTGAAACATTTGAATCTAAAACAGACATTTTAGGGATTTTATAGCAAATTCTACTGTGACTAATGAAAAGTCAAACGAGACTGCTTTAGAAAATGTTACCGTACCAGATCATGGCACATTCACTCATTAAGTTAACGTTTACTGAGTATCTTCAGGGTTCTTAGGCTTTACAAAAGAAACTATAAAAGTGTGTGCTTGGATTTGAGTGGGGCTATCCGAGGCCCTTCCATAACGAGCAGCTGTGTGTGCTCTTCAGACTAACTGTGGTGATGCTAGAGTGGCCAGGTGTTTCTGTCTGGCCCACAGCTGCCCTTGATGGTGAGGACACTACCTGAATTTCAGACTGGCCATCAATAACCCAAGGCTGGTGAAGCAGCACCTCAACTGAGCCCTCAGGTGAAAAAGCATTGAACGTGTTTTGAATTCCTCTCCCCTCTAATAGAACAACCACTGACATTTATGGAGGGACCTGGAGGACGCACGATGTTGGACCTTCTTTCTTTACTCTCCTTCCATGAAAAGACCCCAACACTAGCATGGGTTTAACTCTTATTAATGCACCCACAGAGCTCTATGTAAGTATGCCTGAGCTGTCAGCTCCTATCCTGTGGGCTTCTCAGGGGCTAGGTCCAAACAAATCTGCAAGGCTTCATTGCTGGTGGGCAGGTGTTGGTTTTGCCATCCTGTGTCCATTCCCACTTCTGAGAGCATTACACCCCTGTCCTCTGAGGAAGCACCTACTGACTCCTCACTGTGCGCCATCTTAGTGGTGTGGTCAACCCATGGGCCCAGCTAAGCAGTGTGCATGCCATTCACATTAGGCCAAAGGTTTTCTCTCTCTTTTTTGAGGTTGTATTTATTTATTTATTTATTTATTTAATTTGAGAGAGAGAGAGAGAGAAACAAAGAGCAAGGGCAGGGGAAGGGAGAGGGGGACAAGAAGACTCCATGCTAGCGTGGAGCCCGACCTGGGACCCGGGGCTCCATCTCACGACTCTGAGATCATGATCTGAGCCGAAACCCAGAGTCAGATGCTCAACTGGCTGAATCACCCAGGTACCCCCAAAGGTTTTCTCTTTGAGGGTATGCTAAGTCCAAGGGCAGACCTCCAGCTGTGTCTTCCGGAAAAAAACTTGAGTTCTTACTCGCCTGGTCCCCAAGTAGTTCTGTTTCCATCCTGAAAGTGGTTCTTCTGACTTGCCTTTGACCCTTGGGATATCCTCCAGGTTGCCTTTTGGTTTCTGTTGCTTTACTCTAGAGAAACTCAAGTCTATATAATTCACTGCAACTTACGCACTAAGCAATAGCTAACGTTCACAGCATACTCTGCAGTTTATAAAGTACTTTCACATTCAATTTATCTCTTTCAATCAACCTTTCTGGAACTGAATTTTTCTCCTCCCCCCATATAAATCACTTATTGATTTCTCTATTTTTCAAGACGGCACAATTGTTCCTTCAGACACTTAAGCTTTTTTAAAATTTCAGAATGATTTTGACTGGAGGCTTTCAGTAGTGCCCTATCATCATCAGTCACCTAATCCTAAAATATGGGACCCCCCAGAGTGATCCCTTCCTTTTCCTTGTCTCTGCCTCCACCTTTGCCAGAGCCTTCCTCACCTCCCAACAATCGTTTGCTGACTCTGCCACCAGCCTACTGTCACCAAACCATCCTGATTCCACTGGCAGAAAGCTGTGACTCAACTTTTACTATTGCTGCATTGTTCCTCACTTACTCAAGGTTTATAGAACAAAGACTACAGGACAATGATGGCATTCCCTAACCTAAATTCTGGGCTGCCCACTGATCTCTCCTGACTCATAGTAGACTCTTCCTTAGTAGAAAACATACACCAGAATGAGTATTCAAACATGTAGTAAATTGAAACAAACAAACAAAAGACTACAATTTTTTGGGGGGGGCTTCCTCTCCTTATAAGTGGAGTTCTTTCTACACCCCTTGAATGCAAGGTGACCTTGTGATTTGCTCTGAACAATGGGAGAGTAACAAACAGGATATACGCAAAGGCTTCATACTTGCTTTTTTGCTGCTCTTGGTACAGGGCTTGTCTTGTAAAGAAGCCCAGTCTCATCTGCTCAAGAATGGGAGTTACATGTCCTGGTCACCTGTTAACCTGGCTAACAGCATGGTAACTGCCAGACATAACTGAAGCCATCCCAGATCATCCTGCCACCAGCTCACCCACCAGCGGACTGAAGATGCCCGAGGGAACTCCCGTCAAGAAAAGCAGAAGAACCACCCAGCTGAACTCAGCCCAAACCACTGACCATAGAATCATGAGCTTTCGTGGTTGCTTTAAGCAACTGTATTTTGGGGTGATTGGTTATGCAGCGACACCATAATGGATAAAACATCTGAGCTGATTTGGTCATTTTCTCCTCAGAACTCCTTTCCAATTACTATTCAGCATCTTGGGTGCTGGATCATAAAGTATCTTTCATGTGTCCTATTTCCTCCCTTCTAAGAGCCTTGTGAAGAGATTGTGTGTTTTATATTTTTATATGCCACAAATGCACAAAGTGAATACACTATAACTATTTAGGGATCAATTAATGTTTGTCCAGGGCCTAGCCATCAGTCTTATCAATTCATAGTCATCATTTCAACACATAACTCGATCATTAACTTTTAAAGCTTAAAAGAGAGTGAAGATGCAAACCATAAAAAATGAAATCTAGTTATCCATGTGCAGTGCAAAATCATTCAAAGTATATATCATAAAAGTAACCGATTTATTGATTTTCAGTAAATTACTCCTTGTAAGGAGACCTGCCTATCAATCAAAGGCGCACAAGGAAACAAATATACAAGGGTAAAAGTTTCACAGAAGCAACTGTTTGATTTTCGCCAGGATATTATTGTTCTCCCAAGACACATATTTCTCCTATGTGGTTTGCAACTGTAACCTGACAGACTGCCAAAAACAAGGCTTCTATTCTAAGAGTGTCACTGATTCTCTTGTTGCTGTTCAATTAGATTTTGCATTTAAAAGAGAATTTCCCTTGTGTTTCTTATAATGGTGCACCTGCTCCTTGTGAGATTTCGTCTTCTGACAAGCAATGCCTTAAATCTGGCAAGAAAAACAGCTCCAGGCTTTCTCTGATAATATCAAAGATCATTTGTTTGTATTAGATGTTTGTGTGGGTTTCCCTCCTCTTAAGAACAGTAAAGTACTACTACAATTCCTTCCAAAACAAGAGTGCACACAAAGTTTCTTGGCCTCTGTTCCACATTTCCACTGACACCTGCACCAACTGCCTGGAATTAGCAAAGCTGCGACATAGTTTATAGAGAGATTCATCTGGCTAGTCATGTCCTTTTGGACATCAACACATGGTAAATGTCAAATCAATAAATGCAGCATCATTTCACATCTACTATCTCATAACCTTTCCTCGTGAAGCGCTTCTGATGGAGAAAATGAAGTTTACATTCAAAGTTATATCCCTTATTTTGTTCTATTTGATTTCTGAGATGTCCAAAAGACCCTTAAGAGAAGCACCATCTTCTTTCTGATTCTAGACTCGGGAACTCCTACGTATTTGGTTATGGGTAATCGTCGGTGAAAACTGCCTTCTGGAGAGACTTCCGTGATTGACAGCAAAATGTCACACCTTCTTCAAATAGTTTTAAGAACCCCTTAAAGCTATGTCCCTTCCACTCGAACCACGCTGAGCCTAAATTAACATTGAGCTGCATCGGGAATAGCCAATAAATGTTTTCTCCCAGATGTCAACACATTAGCATACTGCTTCCCTAGACCTTGTTCTCTCTGCCTTTTAAAATTTCAATATGTACAAATGAAGCACAGATTTCGGCCCATTCCCAATTGGGATGTCTGCTCCGTAATAAGAGAAATAGGTTTTTTGCCTTCCTACAGATTCAGCGAAGAAAGTGGTGCTTGAAAATTACGTGTTTAGAGTGACACCTTGGAGAACTGACATACTCTGCACACATGTAATCCTCATAAACCTCCCCAGACAGCCCTTATTTCATTTTGCAAACTGCACCCTGGCCGGGCTCCACAGCACGTGGTGTGTGGCGAGACGGTCCTGCACCGGCTCTCCCTTCCTCTGGGCTCTTCCCTGCCTCCAGGCTCTTTGATGGGCACTTGTCAGTAATAGTCAAGAAGAGCCAGGAGGCCCAGGCACCAGCCAGGGTCAAACGGACACCAACAGTACTGCTTCCTCAATGAACTTTCCCAAGGAAAGCAACATTCCCACAGGAAAAAACAACACACGTTCGCCCCCCCCACCCCCCCATCCTCTCCTAGCGGACCATTGAAAATGAGCAACAATGCTGTTGCCTTTTTGTTTCGTGGACTTTCTTCGCTGCAAGCAGTAGCGTGTTCCTCAAAGAATGCTAGTATTTCCTGTGGAAACTGTATGGCTGCCAGGAATGGCTCATAATTTTCCCTTCTTTTCTTTTCGTAAAAATGAAATAAACAAAACGTGGCATTTAACAATAGCCAAAATACCAGTTCACCTCACTTACCACCTGCAGATGAAAGTCATCACCACGAGGGAAGGCCAAGAGAGGCACATTTCCCGGCTCAAATCGACGCGGACGAGCCTGGGAAGCAGGACAGCGCCCGGGGCAGGTCTGAGCCCTGCGGCTGGACGGGGCAGCCCGGGAGCCCCGAGGACGCGCGTGGGGCTCCCCGGGGCGGCAGCAACCCCAGGCGTCCCTCTTTCGCGTTATTATTGTTATTTGGTACTGTCGCTGTTACTATTACTTGGCCCCTCATTATCTGGACTCTCAGGCGCTGGGGCACTGCCCATCGCCGCCTCCGATACGATGTGAAGGGGCAGCACGGATAATAACCACACCAAACGGGCAAAGGAAAAGAACAATCCTTTGGCAACCGAGGTGGGGGCTGTCTCCCCCCCTTCCCCAGAGTAAAGCTGCCGCTCGGCAGCCGCCGCCGCCGCCGTTACTATAGAGACCTTCCCCCAAACCCTTGCTGCAGAGGCACGGCCGCTGCCCGGGCAGCCGGGACTCGCGGCACAAAGGGGGCCCCGGGGGCTGCGGGGAGCAGGGGCGACACCCGCCGGGGTCGCCCGGTGCAAACTTGGACAGGCTCAGCCGCCCGCGCCGCCGCCCCCGCCTCCCCGCCGCGCCCGCCGGGGACCTGGACTCACCGGGGGCGCCCGGCGCGCCGGCGACTCCGGAGCGCGGACCGACTGACGGACGCACGGGTAGACGGCGGCGGCGGCGGCGGGAGCAGGAGCCGCCGCAGCGGGAGCGGGCGGGCTGCGGGCGGCAGAGGCGCTGCCGCGGCCCCGCTACGTCACAA
>NW_027397092.1:7523077-7680306 GCF_003265705.2 Callorhinus ursinus | reverse complement strand
CCCCCCCCCCCCCCCCCCCCCCCCCCCCCCCCCCCCCCCGCCCGCCATCCCCCGGCTCGGCGGCCTCTCTCCCTGGAAATGAAATCCCCCCTCACCGGGATCCACGCGTCAGCCGCTGCCGCCTCGTTGGTCCCCAAGCCAGTCCGGCGGTCCAGCCTGAACCGGGAGAAGGGACGCGGGGAGGGGAAACGGAAGGTGGGCACAGTCCTGGGACACTGCTGAGCTTGAGAAGCCTTTGGCAGAGGATGTGGCGCTGGCACGGAGTCCTCGCCCCCACTCCTCCCTCCCGCTCGCGAGGCTCGCCCCCTCCAGGGCTTCGCCAAGGAGTGGATGGCAAGGGATCTTGGCCCGGACTGTCCTTTGCTCCGGCGTGGGTGCTGGATGGAGACTTCGGTCTGAAATAATGGCTCTTTAATTCGACAACGTTTACTATTCTAAGGGCCCTACAGTAATATTAACTTCGCTTTTACCGTCTTTTTCTTAATGGGAGGCGGGGGTGGGGTGGGGGGGTAGCTGGATGAGGCGTGTGGGCAAGCCGGCAGTGGTGACTGCCTCTTTCCTTCCTTATTTCCGAAATGAAATCAGGGAGAGTGGAAGCATTTATGGTATCGTTGGCTCAGGACCATCTGTCTTTTGCCCTTTGGAAAGCTTTAAATGGTTTTTAAAGAAATCTCTTTCCCAGGAGAGATGACTCGGAGAAGTTCACTCAGCAGAGCTATTGAGGGCCACTCTCTTGCTCCAGGGTGTGGCTGCTTGCCTGATGTTGCCCCAGAGAAAAGTGTGAGGAAGCAAGTTCTCATCCATCCATTCTCTTTGTTCCCTTGCCAGTTCCAAGGGAGCGAGAGTGGCGCCACGGTCCTGGGAAACTCAGCGCTTATCTGCGTTAATGGTACTGGGGATGTGTAGCATGTGTTAGCCTGTCATTGAAAATACATCATCGATAATATATTTACTACACAGAATAAAGATAATGTACCATATATTAATAGCATATAATGTATTGCTGCATATGTTAATAATAATATATATTTAATACATAGCAACCAGAAACGATCTGGTTGTTTAAAAACTGTAGTTCTCTGGATGACTAGTGTAATACTGTACACAGTGCCTATAGAGTCCTTGGGCCTCTGTTGGCAGGAAAGAGGCAAACTGTAGGGTTAGGAGGACATGGCCGGCAACCTGTCTGGACCTGTTTGGGTGTGTACAATAATTACCGAAATGAGGACTACCTTGAAGGCCAGCAGAAGACATTTCACATGCTTTTAATTTGATTTCCTATTGAGAAACTAAATTTCTCTCTCTCCGCTTTTTGACATCAACAGCCAAGATTGTGTCCTGCAGTGTTGTAATTTGTTTATTGTAATTGATCATGTATAAGACATCAAGTACATGCGTGGAAAGTGGCTTCACAATTTTAAAAACACACATTATCCCTCGGTAGAAAAGTATAAAATCAGATGACATCATATGGCACTAAAAATACTTGAAAATATTGGGCTTAATTCATTCACATCTGGTTAAAATAAAAATACTGTTTTTTGTGTTTTCCTTTTTTTTTTTGCCTAGTATAAACTCTGTGAAAAGCACATCTTGCTTCCATCCAGTAGATATGGATGGAAATTGGTGTCATCCTTGACGTGGTCCATAGAGAGCCTACTTCCACCGCCATCTTGTTAAATATTTTGACATGCTGTTTTTTAAAAATCAGATTTTAATGTATCAAAGGAGTAATTTGTTGGAGAATAATAAACGGGCATCTTTTTCCCACTACCCCGAACGTCTACTAGCTCTAACAGTGAGCCAGGTGTTAACTCACTTTTAAATGGTTCAAGAAGGGAACCGATTGTGTCGAATGTACAGAAAATGGGTTGTCCCAGAAAAAAAAAAAATTCTGTTGTTGTGTAGCCAAAGGAATAGCGTGCCATAGTGTAAAAGAGCAATCTCTGAGATGTTGTTTCAGATAGTTTCCCGTGTTTTTTTATAGTTCTTTTCCCATGGTTTATTCTCTTTCTAACATGTTTTTGATTACATGTTTACCATTGTTTCTGTGTGATTATTTTTACACTGTGATTTAAACCTGTGCTTATATATACTTTCCTACATAGTCCACGAGTTTGCTTTTGCTTGGATCGTTTGTTGGTTTCCTTCTCCTGTGCAGTCTGTTGTTGAATCCTAAACCACAAATTGATACACCAAAGTGTGGAAGGAGTGAAGTAATTGGGTTGGAACAGACCTGCTAGATTTTAGATTGGATGGCAAGAAAGCTAGCTTCTTCAACATCATGTTGACTTTTTATCAAGTTCATAAATTACTCTGCCTAGTCTTTTAGCTGCTTATTACCAATTACCAACCAGTCTCTGATACTCAGTTTTCCAATCAAGCAGCTGCCTCGGTAGGCTAGTTAGTACCAATGGAATGGCTTGGCGACCACAGCCCCTGGACCATTTATCCCTTTTAAGAGTACTCCCCACCCATGCCTACCACTGCACAGGATGTGCACCTTTTAGAGCAGTTAGCGTATTTCTGCTTCATGTCCATTTCTTTTAAAAAAAATTATTTATTTGAGAGAGAGCAGTGCATGCACAGGGGGAGGGGCAGAGGGAGGCAAGCGGACTCCCCCATGAGTGGGAAGCCCCCGTAGGGCTCCATCCCAGGAGCCCGTGATCAGGACCTAAGCCAAAATCAAGAGTCAGACGCTTGACCATCTAGGCCACCCAGGCTCCCCTCATGTCCATTTCTCATCCCCTACTATTCAACTGTCAGTTCCCATCAAGATGCCAGGGAGTTTGTATTACTCATTTGGGTCTTCAACACTGAGCACATTTTTATACTCAAGAGTTAGCTACTGAAAATAATTAGTACGAAAGTGCATTTCACTGTATATCATCTGCCAAAGAGCTGACATCTAATTGTTCATTCAATTATTACAATTAAACATCTGCCTCTATCCTTCTACCCAGTTTCCATAATATATCTTTATTGTGTGACAAACATTGGATAAACCTGCTATAACACTGGCAGTAATCAAGCAGAAAACCATTCTCTTTTTTCCCCTATTCTTGAAATGTAGATTTTCTTTAATAAAACATCTCACTCTGTATTAAAGGCTCAGGTTTTTTATTCTCGTTGCACAGTTTGGGTCATTGAGGGAAGATCTGTTTGAAGTCCTTTCTGATTTCTGGCTGAGAACTATAATTTGGTTGGGGCAGACTATTTTATTCTGGAGTCACATTTGTTTCCTTTGCTTGTACAAATGTATGTAAGTAATTACAAGGTATTTATATCGAGAATCAGACCATACTTCTTACATAAACGTGACTGTATCAGTCAGGATAGGTTAGGTTACGCTGTGGTAACAATCATGCAACAACTCAGAACTTTCAGAGAATAGTAAAAATGTATTTCTTGCTCTCACTAGAGGTCAAGTCCAGGTCAGTTGCATCTCTGTTTCAGGGTCTTTTTGATTTTAAGACTCTAGCCAAATGGAGCAAATTGCTAACAGCAATATTGCTCATCACTCTAATGAGGGAAAGAGAACTCAGAAGGGTCTTTAATGAGGAATTAGATGCTGCAGCTTAGGAGTTAGACAGGTCACGGCTGCTCACAACTCATTGGCCGGAAGTAGTCATGTGGCTCCACCAATCACAAGAGAACAAGGACGATGGGCAACTGGGTGGCTCAGTCGGGTAAGCACCTGCCTTCCACTGGGGTCATGGTATCAGGGTCCTGGGATCCAGCCCCGCATCAGGCTCCCTGCTCAGTGAGGAGCCTGCTTCTCCCTCTCCCTGCTGCTCCCCCTGCTTGTGCTTTCTCTCTGTCAAATAATAAAATCTTAAACAAGAGAAGAAGGACAGGCATCCTACAACATACCCAGAATATTTGGTAAATATTAAGATGGGGAAATGTGAACATTTTACATTTCACTGTAGATAAAACCAGAGAAAATTCTCTGCATATTTTGCCTGAAAGCCATAGAGCTTAAGTAGGGGAATAGATGTTGGACAGAAATGCAAAAGCTATAGCAAATTTTACTTTCTGAAATAATCACCAAACCCATGGTAAAGAAATGTGACCGACAAAAAATGATGAGGAGCCGTTTTTGAACAGTTTTGAGTTTCACAGAAAAAGGACTGGTTATAGGACATACTCACTTGTTTCTCCCCACCTGCACACGCCCCACCCCCCTCATCTTCCACGTGCTCTTTAGACAGCGCTGATCTCTTCTGCATCCGCGTGTCTTCACCCGCCTGCGCTGAGTGTGACTAGGAATTTGGCATTCCTCACCTGACCAGTTGTCTATGGTCATTTCTTCACTTCCTTGTGATTCCTGCACCCTTCAATATGTCTTTTCTCTGTTAGCTTTTTGCTTCATCTTAGACTTCTAATAAAGTTAGAATTGGAAGGGAGATGAAATTGAAGTCCGGCAGCTTAGCTGCTTATAATATAGCAGCTTTAATAAAAGATTTGGTGTAGAAGGAAGTTTATGGATTGTTAACCCGATTCACTGAGATTATCCCGTGATTTCAATTAATCCCATTACTATGCTTTTGCCTATTCTTACAGATCATTGGAAGTTTTGTTGTTGGTATTTTTATTTATTTATTTATTTTAAATTTTTCTTTTTAAGATTTCATTTATTTATTTGACAGAGAGAGACACAGCGAGAGAGGGAACACAAGCAGGGGGCGTGGGAGAGGGAGAAGCAGGCTTCCCACTGAGCAGGGTGCCTGATGCGGGGCTCGATCCCAGGACCCTGAGATCATGACCTGAGCTGAAGGCAAACGCTTAGCCGACTGAGCCACCCAGGTGCCCCTGGTTGTTGGTGTTTTTAAATGGAAACCATTAAATCATGTGCGAAAATACGATCAGGAGAAGGAGTGTCTTGACATGTGGTTCTGAGGCAGCCTGGGGCAAAAATACAAAAAGACTCTACCGGGGCAAAGGGTTTTGTTTTTTTGTTTTTTGGTAAATCAGCTGATCTGGGGCCCTGGTCTTTCCTCTGTTCTCTTCCATAGTGAGTTACTAGCAGAGAGCCCAGTGAATTTGTAAAGCTGTTGAAATACCGAGAGGAACTCTGGATCCAAACTTTATTCAGGCAGGCAGTATGTAAGTTTCATGATTGGATTTAACTATACTTACTTTACTCCAGTGGCCAGATTTTTGCAGGTTAGCGCTTTCTTCTCCCTGAGGTTGACTTGGGCTCACCGTTTCACCTGCTCCCAGGAGAGACTCTCTGCCCACTATTGTTGGGCTTCATCCGTAAACCCTGTTTTGAAGTGGTATTTCTTCAGCAAACTGCCCAAAGGTTGGGTCTCTTTCCCCAGAGATCCTCCTCATGTCATCTTTATTAATAGGTCACCTTTTCCTGGATACTTTGTATGGAAGGCCCTTTCAAGGCCCTTTCAAGGCCAACAAGGTGGCTTGTTGCCTTCAGATCTGTTGGAGTAGACTCCCCCTGGGTTAAATCCCATCTCCTTATCTGTCTGCTGACGCCGCCAGTCTGATTCAGGCTGCCACTGAAAATGGTGAAATGTGCCCGAGCCTGTGCTCCCAGAAATCAGCAAGGAATGAGAAATGCCCCCACCTTCTTGTGTTCTGGAAAATGGCTTACCCCAAAGAGTCACTTCCCCCAAATGATTGATAAAACTCATGGTCTACTCTTTCTCATGACTCCATAAGATTCACAGGTGGCTCCCTTGTTTACCTATGACAAGGCCAACCAAACACAGACTTTTCCCCTTCTGCCTGAACGTGCTGACAAGACTAGACACAGACCCTCCAACTTCCCTTTCTTTGTCTCATGAATGAATAGCCGAGATTAAAATGTTTGTCCCTCTGAAACTTGCTAGACACAGAAAAAACATTTCCTGTTCAGCTAACTGACCTAGACTTCCCTTGATTGCAAAACAATCCCAAATGTAAGTCACCCCACCTGTGACTTGTCTCTCCCTCCCTGTAAAAATCTAACACAAAATCCTGCTGCAGAAACACTCGGATACTCAGATTTAGGGTGCTCGGGCTATTACAAGAACCTGAATAAAATCACTCTTACGTGCCTGTGTTTGGCTTTGATGCCATCCTCCTACCCTTCAGATTCTAGTGCATTTTTTATCTTCATGAATAGCTACCCTAGTCACTTGATGTGAATTGAGGCCGAGGAACTGTTATTTAACCACAAGATGGTTATTTCTAAGCAAACTTTCACATCCAACATTTTTGTCTGCAAGGGAAATTCCTAACGCTCTACAACAATAATTGAGCAGTGTTTTAAATCCTCCAAATTGCACAGTCTCATTATTCAACTTTTCCATAGGTTTCTTTTTTCTGTTGGTAACTTGAAAAGCCCTCCTATATCAGAGCATCCAACTTAGTAGTTAGGGATAAATGAAGATGCTGTAAGTTGCCAAATGGTGAGCATACTTACTTTCATAATATGACATGTGTACATAAAAATATCTTAGCTATTAACTACTCAGCCAGATTCTTTATGCTCTACCATGGGATTAATATATTTTCCAGAGCTTCCACATTAGTAATTTGCCTACTGGGTTGCACTACTTTCCAACATGGACCAATAGGAGAGAGAAATAATTTCTAAGATTCGGGTGCAGGACGGATGCTTTCAACAATTGGAATATCCCACAGATTAAAGACCTCTTAAGAAAAGAAGGGGGAGGAGAGGTAGGAGGGGGAGAGAGGGGGAAGGGGAGGAGGGGGACGGAGGGGAAGGAGAAGAGAGAGAGGGAATTCATTTAAGAATGAAACACTATACGGGCGCCTGGGTGGCTCAGTTGGTTGAGCGACTGCCTTCGGCTCAGGTCTTGATGCTGGAGTCCCGGGATCGAGTCCCACATTGGGCTTCCTGCTCAGCAGGGAGTCTGCTTCTCCCTCTGACCCTCTTCCCTCTCGTGCTTTCTATCTCTCATTCTCTCTCTGAAATAAATAAATAAAATCTTAAAAAAAAAAAAAGAATGAAACACTATGGCCGGGAGGTCTTGTGAAATGCAGCAAACGTGCACTCTTCATCCTCAAATGTACATGTGGACACTAGAGATTTCACACGTGTGCGTAAACATCGATTAAATCTCAAACTGGAGGTTTTGGTATTTGAAATGAATTCGATTAGATGGTTATAAAAAGGAATGCAGGTCAGCGAGTGTGGTTAAATGATTTGAAGAGGAATGCAGGTCAACTTCCGAACACCATGCCACGTTCCCATGGACCTGCCCCCGATGCAGAATATGAGACTGACAAAAATGCGTTCCACTGATTACTTACCAATTGTAACCACACTATGTACTTAATTATGCCTGGTCCTCTGGGCAATAACACAGTCTCTCTTCTTCATTTTGATAATCATTTCACGATAGCACCTAATCTGTGCTGTGAATATTACTGTGATATATATATCCGCTTGGATTCAGAGTTTCTGTTGTCCTTATAAGTAATTCACCTTTATTCTTACCTCTTTTACCTCGAGACTAAACCCATGCATTTGGAGACGATTGGGTAGGTCTACAGCTGATGCTCATCCCTCTGAGGGGCAACAAAAGGATTTAGATGCCATGGGGACTAAAGCTATAATGGACTGTTTTTTGGCTTTATCTCTAAGCAGCTTCTGGTAGGTTAATAGAACAAAAAGTTTTTCCCCTTGGATAAGCCATGACATTAGTACTGGTCACCTCTAAGTTGCAGAAGAAAGCCATTAGTGAATGGATAAGTAATTGTAATCCCCTCTGTTCCAAACCAGAATAAATCCTATGTCCAAACAGCTTTTGGGAAGAAAAACTGAAAATGAAGTGAGGTTTTTAGTTTTCTTAGATATGACTCTGTTGTGAGTTTTACTTTTTTTCCTCTAAATTTATAGCTTCCGGTTCCCAAATCCTCAGCCTGGGGACATATGGTCCTCTTTAGAAGAAAACAAGAAGAGAAAAGCTAAATTCATATTGAACTGGATGAGGAGAGCTAATGGCCAATGAAAAATGTTCCTTGTAAATCATGGGAAATGATTTAAAGGCAGCTTGTGGAGAGAATAGAGAAAGATGTAATTGTTGATAGACTAAATGCTTTTAAATTTAAAGTCTAGGGCAACCCTGTAGTGTAGACGTTAAGCACACTGATCTGGGTGTTAGACTCTCCGGGTTCAAATCTCAGCTTCATCTCATACTATCCTCAGGGGTGGTTAACGTGGTTAGGTCCTAGTTTCCACGACTACAAAATGGGACACTAATAGTGCCTATTTCCCCAGATTGTTATGATAATTGATTAAGTTAATATTCAAAGAGCACTTAAAGTTGAACACACTAAGAATATTAATAAGTATTTGTCAAATGAATGAACTCTAGAAAGCCAATAGCACCTGCGTGAATTCCCTGGCAATGTGGGTTCTAAAGCCCAGTGCTATGCTAGCTGGCTGTGAAGTTCATTATTTCTCTACCTGCATCCTGGCATTAAATAGCCCTGGGATTCTTTACTCCTTAAACCAGAGTAGAAGTAAATTCTTGGATTCCTATGCCGTATGTGTATAGTTACCGATGGCCCTACTTTTTTTATAATCTCTAAGATTACATGAACTGTTATTTGGGAAAACTTTCAGTTTGGGTTTAAGTATTGTCACTGTTGCTCTGGCAAGTTAAGATTTTTAAAAATGTGGATCCTCTAATGTGATATTTAACTTTGGATTCTAAATAGCATTTAACATTTTTCCCAGACTTCCATTGGTGATTTGATGCACAATTCAGGAACAGATGAAGAGGAAGTATTTTGAAAAATGAAACATCTTTAGTCAGAGAAGCATTGTCAGTATCTTTAACTCTACAGCTGACAATATGATTTTTTTAAAGATTTTATTTATTTATTTATTTGAGAGAGAGAATGAGAGAGGGAGAGAGCATGAGAGGGGGGAGGGTCAGAGGGAGAAGCAGACTCCCTGCTGAGCAGGGAGCCCGATGTGGGACTCGATCCCGGGACTCCAGGATCATGACCTGAGCCGAAGGCAGTCGCTTAACCAACTGAGCCCGATTTTGATGGGTTTACCATTAATGTGATAGAAATGGAAAAATAGGGTTCTTAGAAAAATACAAAGTAACTTGTTATGCATTTATCCAACAAAGTAATATTTTTGAGCACCTGCTGTGCACTTGGCAATGTGCTCGTTGTTTAGGATATATTGGGGTGGATAGAACAGACACACCAGACTGCCTTATAGATAGTCAATAAACAAGTATATTTCAGTGTTCCTAAGAGCTATGAAGGCAGAAAACAGATTATTGTGGCAACAAAAGTAAAGGTTCTAGGGGCGCCTGGGTGGTTCAGTTGGTTAAGCGTCTGCCTTCCACTCAGGTCATGAACCTGGGGTCCTGGGATCGAGCCCCACATCAGGCTCGCTGCTCAGAGGGGAGTCTGCTTTTCCCTCTGCCCCTCCTCCCCTCATGCTCTCTCTCTCTCTCAAATAAATAAATAAAATCTTTAAAAAAAGGATCTAATATAACACTGGGTGGTCAGGGAAGGCCTCTGAGATATGAAGAAAGAGAAGAAGCCAACCCTATGAACAGTGGAAGGGAGTCCTAGAAAGAAGAAGCAGCTGGGACTGCTGAGCACCCCACCACCAACTACTAAGAAACCAAAAGAGCGTTCAGAGTAGTTCTCAAATAATGAAGCAATTTAAGGAGGGTCATATCAACCCATCTCTTGGACTGTCACCACACGCATACAAAAACAATCAACAACACCATTCCATTAACCATATGTTCAGGAAACACAAGTGGAAATACTGACCCATTAAAAGTGCTTGCAAAGCATCTGTGAGAACAGTATCACTGCGTATCGCTCATCCCCAGACAGCGAGTCCTCAGAGAAAGAAGAAGCTCCTCCGGCATCCTCTGTGGTGTGGAGATCAATCATTGTTATTGAACATGTATAGCTGAGGTGGAAAGGAGATGAATTGTTCCAAAACCTTGGACAACTGAGACTGGAACACAAAAGACTTTCCAGAGCAAGTTGGGTAGCAGGAAATCACGCAGGGGATGAAAAGGTCTATGAGAATCATAAATAATGAGGGACATACATCAAAAAATGTTTGGTATCTAATGTGGAATTTAAGAACTGTGACTTTGAAATTTGGAGTGCTTTTCCTCAGCTCGAACTTTCCACATTTTTCTAACATCTGTCATGACCTTGGCAATGGCTTTACTAAGCTGGATTGACTAGAGGAAAAGAACTTGGAATCTTGGTACAGATTCGAGGAAATGAACGTTTTTGAAAAAAACACAATTCTATTGTTCACAGCATCCTGAACTGCACAGAACTATGTAGTATTATATAAAAAGCATAACAAGTCCACAGCAAATATGTTAAGTATAGCCTACAGGTCCCCCTTGGCTACGTTGTTCAATACAGTAGTCACTACCTAGAGGTAGTTATTGAGCACTTGAACTAAGGCTAGTCCAAATTGAGACATGCTGTACATATAATATACACATCAGATTTCAAAGTCTCGGTACAGAAAAGAGAATGTAAAAATATCCCACTAATAACTGTATAATGTTCACATATATTGGATTAAATAAAATACTGAAAATTAATTTCACCATTAATTTTTTTAATCCCAATACTTCAACCCTTAAACTCACACATTCTGCTCAATTGTTCTTGGACAGCTCTGTTCTGGGGGAAAAGACCTCACCATACCTGCTCCGCTACACATCCATCCTAAAGCATTCTGTCAAAATGGATGGCTGTGTTGTCGGGGGAGGGGGGGAAACAGGTGGCTAATTGCTTTAGGTTTAGGTGGAAGGTAACAGATGGGTGTGACAGTTACACCGTATTGGAAAAATGGATGGTTGGTAGAAAACTCATCAATAAGTGTTGGGAGGAAATTACTGGGGTGCTCTGCAGATGCTTCCAAAGAAGGAACCCAGGGGAGGAAAAAACAAAACAAAATAAAACAAGACACTATTTTATCCTTGTGCCCAGTAACTGAGGGTCCTTTAGATTGCTTGTGCTTTTTTAAACAAAAGAGTATGCATGATTCTCCAACCCTATACCCTACCTCCCTGTCCCTCCCTCCACACAACAACTAAACAAGCAGAAAATAAGCCTTTGCAATCAGCTAAGACATCCAGTGTATATTCTGAAAATTTCATGGCAACAGCCCCACTCCATGTAGACTATGCAACAGATGTTGATGATGCTTAGCATGAGCTGAGGACAGAGGAAAACCCTATCATATCTTCATAGTTGGCTGAAGGAAAAATCTTTTCCCTTGAAAAGATGTGTGCAAATGTACGCCATTAGCAAACTAGCTAATACATCAACCTTCAAAGTGACCAGACTGTACATTCACAGTTTTACTAATCCTCTGGCCTCCCCTGTTTTGAAATGGTTCTAGAAAAATCCATTTTGGAATATTTTGCCCTTGGCTTTAACACTTGGCAGAGGAGTTCACTGTCCTCTGCTCTTCCTTGTGTTAGTTATAAAGCTGTTTGTCATCTCTAGTATCCGGAACACCTGCTTTTTTTAAAGGACTGCTGGCTCGGGGAAAAGAACATAAGTTATTTTTATGCAAAACTCACCAGCTCAAGAGTCTTAAAATGCCTCTCTGAAACACTATATTTTCTTCCCCCGTAATCAAATAGGAAATCTTAAAAATCAGAATTTTTCATTTTACCAGAGTTTCCTTTTGAGATAAATCACAGGAAGGCAAGTGACAGGACAGTTGGGTAAGACAGAGGAAGAGCATTTTGCTCGAAATAGGATACACAAGGGAAGAGAATCACAGGCAATCATGTGTTCCAATCCAGTGAGAGAGCTGTAAAGAACTTATGGAAGCCAAAGGAGGGAAAAGTTCCAAGAGTTTATGAAGATCAAGAAGATGAGCAAGGCTCTGTTACTTCTTCGTATGGAACGTGACACATTTTAAAACCCCATGTTTAGTGTATATCTGTAGTTTTTGCCTACTTCCCAGACCTTATCCCCTCTGGTAAGAGCTATTATCTTTTTCTTCTGGGGAAGAAAAGGGGGAACTCAGCCTTCCTCTGTTGACAGATTTGTTTATCACTTGACCTGCCTCCCTCACCATCAGGATGGGCACATTGCCAAGACCAACCCATCAGAGTCTCTCACTCTAGTGACCCTAGAGATTGCACAGGGATGGGGGATTTGTTGAGTGACTGAAAGAGAGGCATTCTCTCTTGTTCTGTAGGGTTGTTAGCTTTTGGAGTGATGGGAGTCTAAGGCAGCCATGTTGGCCATTTCTGCTCCACCCCCATCAAGAGCCTAATGGAGCATGGAGCCAACAGAGAGAAAGGCAGTACTGAGAGGGGTAAAAAGAAAGAAAACGTTGATGAAAAATGTAAGCCCCTGGATTTCTTATTCACATGATCCCCAAATTCCCAGTCTGCTTTCCTTTTCATCATAAGCTAGTTTAGCTGGGTTTCTGTCGCCTGTCATCAAAAGACTCATAACTAGTAGATTATGTTCAAGAGCAAATAAAAACTGTGTAAAAAAGAGAGACAGAGAAAGCAAGAAAGAGTAACACGGGCCTCCCAAAGTAAAGAAAAGAAAGAGGAAAAATGGAAATGATTACATAATTTCTCCTTCCTTCGCTCAATGTGTTAGCAAAAATTACACACATGCACTCGGAAATTCTAAAGAGACTATCAATCTTAACTTACTCACTGGAGTTGAACACAGACTAAATCATCACCATGAAATGGACTATTTTTGTATGGCATACAAGGTGCTCTGCAGGCAAAAGCGCATATATTGAACCATATCTCTCAGCTCTTTCCATGTTACTTTTCTGTTTCACCATTTCCCTCTTTTTTAAATAAAAAAATTGACTATTAAAAAAAATCAACCAGCTAATATCTGCTCATTTTTTAAAAAAAACATATAACTACTAAAGAAGTCAACTCATTAGAAAATGAAAATCCAAACCTCACTTTTCAAACCTATTCTTCAAGTGTGTGTTTTGAGTGTACTCTTCCAGACCCTTCTCCTTACCTATATCAAAAAATATCTCTTCTTTTTAACATAAAATCAAATCAAAGTTGGCATCTTGTTTCCCACTTAATTTTTTTTAACAATTAAAAGCATCTTATGGACATCTTTTCATGTAGAATATATAGGTCCACCTCATTTTATTTGGTGCCTGACGAATATTTCAATGTATCTCAATGGACATTTAGTCTGTCTCTAGTTTTTTTGCTTGCTTTTGCTTTTGCTATTAGATCTAGTGATAAAATAAACAACCCTCAATATATTCTTATGCTCTTCTCCCTTTTAAAATTATGATTACTTTTACTATTGTTACAGTAGTTTCCTACTCATGAACTATGACCTAGTGATCAGGACAAGGGCTAATTAAAATCTTCATCTTGCACGCATCCTTGTGGGTACACACACTGGGTCTCATGAGATAGGCAGCAGCAAGGTGTGATTTGAAGCGTGACATGAGGAGAAACATGAATATAAATGATCTGGCCCAGGATGGGTGAGGTCTACACCCACAACCACACATGCATAGTTCCTTCCCTAGGGTTACGGATGTTGGCAGATGACTGACCTCCTGACCTACATGTCTGCCATTTTTGTTGTCGGCTTCTGTCAATTACCACACAAGACAGTTAGTAAAACGGTTCTTCACCTTCCGGGCGGATGTCTGTGGTCCATTTGTCTAGATCAAGAGGCTTACGAGCATCTCTAATTCTGAATTCCATGGGGCTGTTTGAGTCCTGGCAGCGCTGACAAAACAGTTGCTACTCTTTAATCAGCCTGGTGGACAGAATCCATTTATTTTACCTTCTGCCTTGAATTCCTTTCCAAGGAAACTTCTGGAGCTTTAAAAATAGTTTAGACCTTTCTTTGTGCTTTTGTGTCATTATTAAACCTGCAGACAGTATCAGCCCTTTTTTTTGGTGGGGGGGTGGGAGGTGGTTTATGACACTTCAGGCAAATGAAGCCTGAGTCAATTACCTGGAATATTTTCCTCTACCTTCTCCAGGCAGAAGAAGTTGAAAAAGCAATCCCTTCTTGGGGTGGTTTATCACCTGGCTTAGTTTTCTTTGTGCTGGCATTTTTATGCCTGGAGCTGGGAGGTAAAATGTGCTGACTGATGTATACGGCTTGTTCTCAGATAATCCAAGCTGCCCAGGATGTGCTGGTGCCTGGCCTGGGACCCCGGCGAGGCAGCAGCGCCCACGTTCGCTTCTGTTTTCTTTTCTTCAGTTCTACCCAAAGTAAGAAAATAATGTAGATGATTTTTTAGTGAAATCTCCAGTGGTAGCCGCTTATTTGGCCAACGCGCCCTGGCCAGGCAAAACAGCAAGGCTTGCCTCTTTGCTGACAAGAAAGATGAACTCCTGATGGCAGCTTCCTGTCCAACGCTGAAATGTGGAACCACATTTGAAGTGCAGATCAACCGGACTTCTGGGTTGTTCTTTTGTTTTCCAGTGGCAATCATCAATGAGTGGTGAATGGCTGCCATCAAAGCAGGGTCCTTCCTCACTCAAGGCCCGTACTTGACTGCAAAACTGTGGGGTAGGCAAAGCTTAAGTCGACCACCTCATTTCACTTTTCAACTGCCTTCTCTCTCTCAAAATAGGCCCTGACTTCCCTCGCCTCTAGAAATCCACTATCTTCACCCTGGGCTGGACTGTCTGGGACCACACTTTATTCTTGGATCTGGACTGTGTACCACCTCCCAGGCTTTTCTGCCTCCAATCAACAGATGCCACCAAAACATACTTGTCTTAGGTCCCACTCCATCTGGGTCCTAATGGGATCTGGAGAAGAGCTGATGAAGTTACATAAGTGAAGGCTGCTAGTGGGTACATTTCTTGGATTATGTGTGCAGTTAACAGGCTCCTAATAAATCTGTTTAGACTCCCCTTTTGTGCAAAAGAAATGCATATTATGGTGAGGCTTTCAGGCACTTTCTGGCGGGAGGTATTCAGTGACAGAGTGGCTTTCAGAAACTCCTTAAAGTACATTAAGAGGCAGCTCCCTACCACACCAACCTAGCCTGGCTTTCTGCCTTTGCCATTTTGACAGGAAACTTCATGGAATATCTTAACAGAGCTGCAGCTATAACTTAGCAGTCATGACGCTCCTCCCCACAGCAGGCGAAGAGAGCTCTGCCAGGGAACATTCTCCAACATAAGGCAGCCTCTTGACATTGCATGAGCAAGGCAGTGAAAGATCTTGTTGTTTGAAATGTGTGGATTTTACTGATGACTTTTCCCGCACTTCCCGCTTACTTCCACCAGGGCTAACCTGCCCTCGTCTTTTAGAAGGCACACGAGTGTCTAGGTGTGCTGACTGCTTCTGTTGAACCTCGTTCAAATGCCTACCATGTTACATTCAGCAAGGGAGCTCAAAAAAAAAAAAAAAAAATCCAAACACCACATACGGAGTCTAATTGGGATGAAAAGACAGCAATGTTCCATAAAACATTCAGCAGTGGGCGCCTGGGTGGCTCAGTTGGTTAGGCGACTGCCTTCGGCTCAGGTCATGATCCTGGAGTCCCGGGATCGAGTCCCACATCGGGCTCCCTGCTCAGTGGGGAGTCTGCTTCTCCCTCTGACCCTCTTCCCTCTCGTGCTTTCTATCTCTCGTTCTCTCTCTCTCTCAAATAAATAAATAAAATCTTTAAAAAAAAAACATTCAGCAGTGGCTTTTTTTGTGTGTCTTTTCAATTCAGTCCCATATTTTCTGATACCTTCAGACTCCCCATTTCATATCATGATTATTTTTTTCTTTAAACAGCATACAGATGGCCCCGGTCAGACTATGGTTTGACTTCACAACTTTTCTACCATATCATGGTGTAAAAAGCAATATGCATTCAGTAGAAATGGTAGTTTGAATTTTGATCTTTCCCTGGGCTAGTGATGTGCGGTGTGATACCCTGTCATCATGCTGGGCAGCTACCGCTCCCAATCAGGCACTCGGTCACAAAGGGAGACAACCAACACACTTACAACCATTCCGTCACCATACAATCTCTCTGTTTTTCACTTTCAGTGCAGGATTGGATCAATCTCATGAAATATTTAGCACTTGATGATAAAATAGGTTTTGTGTGAGATAATTTTGTCCAACTGTAGGCTACTGTAAGGGTTCTGGGCACGTTTCTGGTAGGCTACACTAAGCTACGATCGTAGGTATTAAACGCATTTTCGACTCACGGTATTTTCAATTTATGACGGGTTTATTGGGATGTGACCCCATCAGAAGCCGAGGAAGATCAGTAGACTCTATGTAGGATTTCAATCTTATTTTCTAAGAAGCAACTGAAAATCCTTCATAGAAGTGATTTTTGATTAGGATCCTTGGGAATAGAATTTAATCTGAGGTTCTTAGGAAAAAGGTGATCTATTTGTATTTCTTAAATATAAGTAAAAATTCACTTCATAGACTGCAGTGTTTCCTCCAAATATGTCCTTAAATTCAATTAATTATTCTCTGGTCAATCCTTCTAGTTGCATTAGGTCCTTTTATAAGGTAGTTTGAAATATGACTGATGTTCTATTACCAGGAAGAGATTTTCCTGGCTACTTAGCTATTTTGGACGTGGTTACATCTAAACACAGAACTTTCTAATTTTTCCACAGGTGAAGGCCTTTGTTCAACTTACATAGCTCTAGCACAACATAAAGGAAAATAAGAGGTACAGCAATAATTTTTATTCAATGATGTAGCTCTTTGAAGGATAAAGAATAATTGAAGACTTTGATTCAGATTGCATTAAGCTCTCCTGTATCACTTATAAAATAAAAATTTATTGGGGCGCCTGGGTGGCTCAGTTGGTTAAGCGACTGCCTTCGGCTCAGGTCATGATCCTGGAGTCCCGGGATCGAGTCCCGCATCGGGCTCCCTGCTCGGCGGGGAGTCTGCTTCTACCTCTGACCCTCTCTCCTCTAATGCTGTCTCTCTCATTCTCTCCCTCTTAAATAAATAAATAAAATCTTAAAAAAATAATAAAAATAAAAATGTATTTGCCTTTCCTCAATTGAATATGTTCATGTTCAAGACAAGAATGACACAGGAGGGGAAAACTTCACATCTCAAGAAATTTAACAAAAATAAGATTGCAGTTATAAACCCCTAATCAGGGGATCTTAATGTTGGTGACAGGACATTAGGAACCAGCTAATTGGCAATTTAAGAAAGACCTAGGGCAGGAGGAAGATTTTTAAATCAATAGAGTAAAAACTGGTTGATGTTAGATAGATAAGAGAAACTTGTTTCTGAAAGCTGCATTTCCCCGTTTCTCTTAGTCTGAGAAAGACTGAATTTATAATGTGAAGTGGCAAGTAGGGGATGAATCCAGGGATTTCAGTTTGGGGCTTTGCCATAGTCCTAAATCATCCCTACGGTCTCAGCTCATGCTTCCCTCCTTTTGCTTCAAGCCATCTGGCAAGGCAATAAAAATACCTGTCATTTTCGCATCTTGAGGCAAAGGCTTAGGAGGAAGGCAGAATTCTTTTCAAGAATTTTTTTTTCCCAATAAAATACCCTCATGGCCTGGATCTGTTTGGCTATGAGAGTGGAACCCTTCCTCCTCTCACCTAGCCTGAAGGGTCTAAAAGGTCTTCCGCCCTGTGACATAATTACTCTCTATTAGCCAGAACATTTTCCACAAACTTCTATCTTGCATTAATAGTACTTTTGCAAGTGAAAAAAAAAATTTTTTTTTGAGCTTTGCAGCTGCTATGTTGCCCAGTGCCAGGAACACCGTTGACTCCTGGATGTGCTCTGGGAGATGTCATCCCCATAGACTACAAAGTGAGCAGTACCCCCAAGCTCTGTGGAGCAAGGTAGCCCTCGGGCTGTCTAGAATGGCCTGAGAAAATATAAAGGGGTAGGCTGTCACAGAGGCACAGGAATTCAGAGAAAGAGATAAACTGGGAAACAAATTCTTTTGGGAAATCTGTGAAAATAATGGGGAGGGGCACTGAGGTATAGACTGGGTATTGATCCAAGTTATTGGGGTACGAAAAAGAAGGGTAGCTCCTGAAGGCTTGAGGACAACCCTAGGGCAGACATTTTGAATACATATGCACAAATACACACCTCCCTGCATTTCCTGTCAAAATGGATCACAGATCTGTGATCCTCAGGGAGCTTATTCCTAGAAGAGCCGATCCAGGATAAAGAGACTCAGCCTGTGTGTCTAGAGGAAGGGAAATCAAGAGGCGGTTGTGAGAAGAGTCACTAATGAATCTTGTTTTCCTCAGATTCTTCCTTTTCATTAATCTTAGCCTATCTCAAAAGCTAGAGGGTTCGTACTCCCACCCAAATACCGAAATTTGAGCACTGAACGCTATACGTTAATTCAAATATGTACGTAACGGACTTTAATTAAATATTTACATTCTTAATAAAAGACTGAGAAATTAGGTGGAAAATAAATCAGCCTAAGATCATTGGGTTTGGGTTTTACAAAGGCACATGCTTTTTTCTTTCTTTCCAGCATCATTTTTCAAAAACAGACTAGGTTCTTGTTTCTTACACATAAAACTGCCTAGACCCTGAATACAACATCGTCAGAGAGAAAAATCATGGAACCATCAGAGTGAAGATCTTGGTATGAAGCTGACATGAAACATTTTGATCCCCTTTGCCCTACAGGCAGCCCCGCCCTATTTTAATTAAAAAAAAAAAAGTCCTTTTCTAAAATTTTAGTTTAGGAGATGGAAATTAAGGTCCTCCGAGCTAATGTGTATCTGACTCAAAATATTTTGCATGTGAAACAGCCGAGTTAGAGAAAAACCAGTTCAGCTGCAGAACCATGTGACACCTATAAAGCGGGCATGGGGTGGGGGGCGTTTTTCAAGGCGAGCCAAATGAGAAGCAGCTGGGGCTCCAGCATTCCTCCTCATCTCAGACAGTCCAAAACTGGGAACTCAAGTGCCAGCTTGATGTGCACACAGCAAGGGCTTATCTTTAAATAGTCTTTCTGGTAAATTCATCTTTCATCTATTAATAGGAATACCCCCTCCAACTCCAGCCCCCCTGGAAACACCAAAGGGCCCTCAATCTCAAAGGAAGAGTGAAGAATCCTTATTCTCTTGTGCTTTGATGACGAGGTGCCAGCACGGGCATAGATCATCATGAAGAAGCATAAATCCACTAACCGTGAAAATACAAATCTGCCATATTGGATCAGCAGCGAGGCAGTTCGGAAAGAAATATCCTTGACGCAGGCGAAACACCTGGTGAAAGGATTTTACCATGACCCATAAGAGCTGGAAGATTCTATCAGGAGCTGGTCTCCAACAGTACCAGGATATACATGTAAGGCAAAGCCTAAGGAACGCTTGTGAATCCAAGAAAATGGGAAGATACTTTAGCTGTTATCACATTTGACCTCACTACTAAAAGGCAGTTACTGCAGAGATGTATCTGCTGGTTGTGCATCTTCGGGCGGTATAGTTTGAATGGAGGTCAAGGTGAGGACTGAGGACCCGGGGTCAGTTGTTCAAGGTGCAGGTCCAACTAGGAGTGTCTTTGTTTCCCTGTTTGCTATAATAGCATCAGTGCAGCCTCATGTCACAACAAACTCTTCAGGCTTCTGAAAGTGCTGCATCTGGCCCAGCTACCCCTCCAAGGGAGGATTTTGGCCTATGTATGTAACAAGAGTCTTAGTCTCTTTGAGTTATGGTAGGCAGACGCAAAGAACAACTTGGAAAATTTGCCATTTACATTGAGCACAACCCACAGAGGAAAATTTGTGCTCATTCGTGTCAGGAGTAGCCACGTTATCATCTACCCCCATCCCCCACTCACAACCACTCATGGCCAGACCTTTTGTACTGGGCTGGTCTATATTGCAAAAGAGGTTGGCCACTGAGAGACCACGCCCACTGGGGGAATGAGGATGGTGTGACCTGACCATTGTGGAAGATACTTACTCTAGGTTCGGGCCATGCCCCTAAGTCTGCTGAGACCTCCGAGTGCCCAGCACAGCAGAGGCTGGAATGGCCCACCTGCTCAGGGCGTACCTAAATGTTCAAGACCCACCCAGACCTGCAGCGGACCTCTTCCCACTTTCCAAAGTAATTGTGGTCCTGCGCACATTCGAGAAGGTCTGAGTCACTCTGTGATTTGCAGATATATGTCTTGGGGTGAGGAAGCAGATAATGGCCTGCAGCTGCTATCACCACCCCAGATACGCTGTCATTCAGGGATTGTTCTCTGCTCCATCTCCTGGGGAATTCATGTTCTCCTCCACCTGCCAAATGACCCTAGTCCTGACATTACCCCAGTGATGGATGGCCTGGATTCTGAGTCTACCTGACCAAAACACATTTTGCACAGCCAAATATTTCCATCACTACAAAATAAAAATATTTGCCAAAAACGACAAACCCACAATTCTAATCTGTTAATGCTCGTGAAAGATAAAGATACCGAACAACCACTTTCCTTGGATTCTTTAGTCTCCTGTGTGAACTTTAACTATTATTTTTAATTACCTTTCCGTTCCTACTTGGACACTAGGGTAATTACAGATTTTAAGAGAAACCTACGTGCCAGGGTAAGAATTACAGATCCAGGCCCTGAGAACAATTGTCAGGCATCGTCGTGTAGAGTGATTAGTCCGATGTCGAACACTTCATAATTTGGAACCAGTGCTTTGAAACTTTGTACTCAAATAGTTTATTCACCCTTTAAAATAATTGTAACTCCAGCTATTCAGAGAAACACAGGCCTCCTATGTTTCTGCATTAAGTATTATCTACAGAAGAAAACTCTGATCTCATGCTCATGATGTAATGTGTATCAGAGGCCAGTTTGTTCAGGTGAGTGAACTAGACCTTCACACGAGGAAGAAAACTCACGTTGGATCTCTTTGCCTGGGTTGTGGTATTTGACATGACCACATGGGCTTATAAGGGATTGTTTTCTTTGGAGATTCTTCGTGTTGGGACGGATTGCTTGCGAAAATGTACAGCCATGTTTTACTCTGAGCAGTAAGAGCTTAGACATTTTGTTTATAAGGTTAACATGAAATCTACTCATCAGAGTTGAGGGTAAGCTCCAAGGGGCAATGTAGTAATTAAACTTCTCTGTGAAGTTGTGGGTTCTTAGATGGCATGTCTCCCAAGAAGTTCAGTCCTGCAATCTAGTGATTACAAGAGTTGGCTTTAAACGGGGAGGTTTGTGTGTGTGTGTGTGTGTAAGCAAACGCCTCTTAAGCCTCCTATCTACATGGCTGTTTGAAATACAGCTCATCAGGCTAAATTAAAAACAGTCTTTGTTGATCTGAATATTTTCCCTTTTTTTTGAAATGTGCTGATTGAAACAGGTCTGCTATGTGAATTCACAATATCTCTATGGAAATTAGAAAGTGAAAGGGGCAGGCAGGGACATGCAGGGCCTCTGTGTTTATATTTCAAGACTTTGTTTCTAGGTTGTTCTTATCATGTCTCCCATTAGTCAAATTAGAGGTGGGGCATAATGAAGGCCAACTATTCTATTTTTCTTTTTTAAAGATTTTATTTACTTATTTGACAGAGACACAGCGAGAGAGGGAACACAAGCAGGGGGAGTGGGAGAGGGAGAAGCAGACTCCCTGGCGAGCAGGGAGCCGGATGCGGGGCTCGATCCCAGGACCCTGGGATCGTGACCTGAGCCGAAGGCAGACGCCTGATGACTAAGCCACCCAGGTGCCCGATGGCCAACTATTCTAACATTTACTAATTTTTTGAGATCAAAACCTGAGGTTTCTAAAATTATCTGAAGAAATTGATAACAGTTATGTCTGGGACTTGATCAACGCATACTCAAACCGCACATAACTTCACAATCATAGGGCTCATTACATTTCATTTTGCTGTTTTTTACTAAGATGAAAATAACTTTCTAGTCATTGGAAGTTTCAAGGAAATTTAAGATCAATTTTTCAATAGTTTATATGTGATACGACCACCTTCCCTTATGTCTTTTCCTTCCGTACCCCAACTCACACAAACACACACAGCACAGATACACACATTTGGGGGATGTCCAGATTCTGGAGGTGTACAGATTCAGGGAACAGGGAAAGAAAATTTAAATTTGTGAGCAGACCCTGCCCGACATGAAGACTTTACTAAGCATCTTAAGCATCTAATATGAAAGTATATGGATGAGCATCAGAAAGGATGTCTCCAACTAACAAATAAAATATGCAAATGAAAAAAATCACAGCCCCCCCTTAAACTCTTTAGAGGATTAATGGTAAATTAAATTATTTACTACCTGAACTTCACCGGGTACAGACAGCCACAAAAATGAAAGAAATTTACATTTGATATTTTCTCACACTGACTTAGTCAATGATCGACTCCTTGTAATGCCCTATGATGATGAGTATCCATTTCTCTTTTCTTGTGGACACCGGCCCAAAGTCCCCTGGTACTGAAGTGCTGCCCTTCTTAAACCCTAGTCCCCACCCCACCACAGCCACACACAGACATACACACACAGACACACACACACACACACAATTCATACTTGTACTTGATTTCCTATCTGACTGCTAAACCTTGCACCCACTTTCTCTTATTCTATCTCCTGGCCAGTGAAAATACTAAAATTATGTAATTATTTAGGTACTGAAGGTATCTGTGGTTCCTTAATTTCTGTAAAATTTATCTTATGAATAAGGAACTAGGTGCCAGGAAGAAATGGCTGAAGAGGGGCGCCTGGGTGGCTCAGTCGGTTAAGCGTCTGCCTTCGGCTCAGGTCATGATCCCAGGGTCCTGGGATGGAGCCCCACATCGGGCTCCTTGCTCAGCAGGGAGTCTGCTTCTCCCTCTGCCTGCCATTCCCCCTGCTTGTGTTCCCTCTCTCTGTGTCTCTCTCTGTCAAATAAATAAATAAAATCTAAAAAAAAAAAAAAAAAATGGCTGAAGAAACTTCACTGCGTCATTGTCACTGACCTGTCCCTGAGAATCCAAGCAAGTTTCAGTGATCTGTGTGAGAGATAGAATCAAGTCCATCCCTTTATCAGCCCAGGTGACCTCAGCCTTCCCTGGCAATTCCAGATGGTCTTGACTCCTGCTCTGTTCTAAACCTTCACTCCCAGTCTGTTTAAACCTTGCCTTCTTAAAAATTCCACCAGACATCATTCTCTCCATAAAGCCTTCGCCAGTTTCCCTGAGTTGGAAAGACTCATTTCCTCTGAACACTGACTGTCCTTTGCTTTTATGGCTTGTATCTTAGGGCATTTAAGACTTTCTATTTTATGCAGTTGATATTTCTGGTTGTGTGTTACTCTGAAGTCTGCTTGAGGGCACAGCTTGATTTACCTTTCTACTCTCCTTCAGTGCCCAGCATCATTTTATGCACATGCTCTGTTCTCAAGAAATGTTAGTTGAATAAATGAATATAAAATCGCATAAATTAATAGATAACAGAATACACAATGGGCACGTTATCTATACTGTCAAGGTCCATACGTGATGGTGTGAAGAATAAACAAGAGCTCGTGGTGACAGCATTCAATCCCAGGCCTCAATTCCTAGATTGTAATCTCTTGTAATGACTTTCTTTGTATGGAAATGATGAGATTTTCATTTCACATTAAAGAATCACTCTAATTAACAAACAATCCCACATTAACTATCTTAATGTTAATAAATGTGTCATCATCAGAGAAAAAAAAACTCATTAATAAGCCTGAGTAGTAATCACAGAAGAAACACTACTTACAGCCTAGTTTGGAGGAGATGAAGATAGAAATGCCACTTTGTTAACATTCCAGATGGAGAATCTGAGATTGTACTCACACCCAATATACTTTTGGTTTCTCACACACCACGCTGTTCCATATGAGACCTGGGGAGGCGATGCCACATTCTGTTTGTCTTGCAAGATCCCAGAGGGAGAGCTTCATGTTTATAGTACATGTTATTAATATTATAATCATTAGTCAATATTCTGTAAAACAGATTAATAATTCCCCCTTGCCTCGCCATAGAATTATAATTTGATTCCTAGGTCTTTTTGGCATTGATGAAAAATTCATTAAATAATTGGAAAGTGGGAAAAGATTAGAACTGATTGTTTAAAGTTTTAATTTGAGATAACTGGAGGTTCACATGAAGTTTTAAGAAATAATTCAGGGAGGGGCACCTGGGTGGCTCAGATGGTTAAGCGTCTGCCTTCGGCTTGGGTCATGATCCCAGAGTCCTGGGATGGAGCCCCATGTCCGGCTCCTGGCTCAGTGGGGAGCCTGCTTCTCCCTCTCCCTCTGCCTCTCCCCTGTTCATGCTCTCTCTCTCTATCTCTGTGTCTCAAATGAATAAAAAAAAATCTGTTAAAAAAAGAAAAAGAAATAATTCAGGGAGATCCCACGTACTCGACCCGGTTTCTCTCAACGGTAACATCTTAAAAAACTACAGTAAGCTATAGTAAAATATCACAACCTTACTACAGGCAAAGAGCCTGTTCATTGCCCCTTTGTGGCCACATCCACCTACCCTGTTGATTCACACTGGCATCCAGTTATTCTCTTCCATTTCTATAATTTTAGCATATTAAGAATATTGTCTAAATGGAATGGATTACAGTATGTCATCTTTTAGGATTGGCTTTTTTCACTCAGTGTAATTCCCCAGAGATTCATCTTATGTCCTCAAAGGATATGCTTTTTTTTTTGCATTTTTAAAAAATTTTATTATGTTATGTTAATCACCATACATTACATCATTAGTTTTTGATGTAGTGTTCCATGATTCATTGTTTGTGTATAATAGGGAACAAGCTGAGGGTTGCTGGAGGGGAGGTGGGTGGGGAATCGGGTAACTGGGTGATGGACATTAAGGAGGGCACATGATGTAATGAGCACTGGGTGTTAGGTGTTATATAAGACTGATGAATCACTGACTTCTACCTCTGAAACTAATAATACATTATAGGTTAATTAATTGAATTTAAATTAAAATATAAATAAATCTTTTCAAAAAGAACAAAGTTGTAGAAAAAAATTAAAAAATGCCCTTGCTTCCTTTGCCTTTGGCGATGTTTCTAGGAAGAAGTTGCTGCGGCTGAGGTCGAAGAGGTTGCTGCCTGTGTTCTCCTTTAGGATTTTGATGGACTCCTGTCTCACGTTTAGGTCTTTCAACCATTTGGAGTCTATTTTTGTGTGTGGTGTAAGGAAATGGTCCAGTTTCATTCTTCTGCATGTGGCTGTCCCATTTTCCCAACACCATTTGTTGAAGAGACTGTGTTTTTTCCATTGGACATTCTTTCCTGCTTTGTCGAAGATTAGTTGGTCATAGAGTTGAGGGTCCATTTCTGGGCTCTCTATTCTGTTCCATTGATCTATGTGTCTGTTTTTGTGCCAGTACCATACTGTCTTGATGATGACAGCTTTGTAATAGAGCTGGAAGTCCGGAATTGTGATGCCGCCAGCTTTGCTTTGCTTTTTCAACATTCCTCTGGCTATTCAGGGTCTTTTCTGGTTCCATACAAATTTTAGGATTATTTGTTCCATTTGTTTGAATAAAGTTGATGGTATTTTGATAGGGATTGCATTATGGAAAGAGCCAAGATGTCCATCGACAGATGAATGGATAAGGATATGCTTTTTATTGCTGAGTCGTATTCTAGGGTACGGATGTACCACAGTTCGTCTAACCATTCACCTGTTGAAGGGTATGTGGGTTGTTTCCAGTCCTTGGCTATCATTAAAACAACCGTTAATGTTTCTGTGTGAATATAAGTTTTTATTTCTTTGGGATTGCCCAAAGGCAATTGCTGGGTCATAGGCTATTTGTGTATGTAGATGTGTAAGAAGCTGCCAAACTATTTTCCAGAGTAGTAGTACCATTTTTCATTCTCACCAGCAATGTTTGAGTGATTCAGCTTCTCTGCAATCTTGTCAGCATTTGCTGTGGTTGGTCTTCTTCATTTTAGTCTTTGTGATGGGTAGGTAGCGATATCTTATTATGCCTATATTTTATGTTTTCCTAGTGGCTGATACATTTTCCCATGCTTATTTGTCATCCATATATCCTTTTTGGTAAAATACTTCTCCATGGCTTTTGCCCATTTTTAATTGGATTATTGGTGTGACGTTGAGTTTTGAGGGCTTGTAACATATTCTAGATACTAGTTGTTGGTCAGATAGATGCCTTGAAAATATTTCTCCTGGCCCAGAGCTTGTTTTCTCATCCATTTAACAGTCTTTTACTGAGCAAAATTTTAAGATTTTGATGAGGTTTAGTTTATTAGTTTTACATTTTTAGATAACGATATTGGTATCAAGTCTCAGAACTTTTGCCTGGTAACACCTGTCATCAGATTTTCTGCTATTAATCTGTTACCAAAGATTTTACTCTTATTTTTTTTTTCCTTCCTCCTTTCCTTCCTTTATCTCATGGCTGGAACTTCCAGTCCTACATTAAATAAGAATGGTGAGAATGGATATCCTGGCCATGAGTCTTTCACCGTTAAGTATCATGTTAGCGCTAGGTGTTTTGTAGATGCACTTTATCAAGTTAAGAAGTTTCCCTCTATCGGTAGTTTGCTGAGGATTTTTGTTATAATTAGGTATTGGATTTTGTCAAGTATGTCTTCTACATCAATTGATATGATCATATGATCTTTCCTCTTTAGCCTGTTGATATGGTGAATTACATTGATTTTTCAAATGTTGAACTAGCCGTGCAGACCTGGAATAAATCCTCTTTGGTCATGGTACATGATTAATTTTATACATTGCTGGATTTGCTAATATTTTGTTGCACATTTTTGCAGCTAAGTTCATGAGTGATATTGGCGTATAGTTTTCTTTCTCTTTAGTGTCTTTGTCTGATTTTGATATGAGGGTAGTATTAGATGAGCTGGGAAATGTTCCCTCCTCTTCTATTTCCTGGAAGGGATTGTGTAAAATTGGTGTTAATTACTTAAGTGTTTGGTAGAATACTCCAGTGAAACCATCTGGGCTTAGAAGTTTCTTTTTCAAGAGCTTTTTAATTACCAACTCAATTTAATGTTTGTAGGACTATTCAGGTTGCCTATTTCATCTTGGCTGAGTTTTAATACCTTGTGGTTTTCAGGTCCATTTCTTCTAAGTTGTCAAATTTATGAGCATAAAGTGGGTTGTAGTATTCCTTTATCATGATGTTTGCAGGATCTGTATTGATAGATCCTGTTTTGTTCCTAATATTGGTGATTTGTGTCTTTTCTCTCTTTTTAATCTTTGTCGGTCTTGCTAGAGATTTGTCAGTTTTATTGATTTTTTCCAAAGAACCAGCTTTTTGTTCCATTGATTTTCTCTACTGTTTTCCTGTTTTCAATTTCATTGATTAATGTTCTAATCTTCATTATTTCTTTCCTTCTGCCTGATAGTGCAAAAGTATATTTTTCTATATTTATATTTTACATATTAAAAGCTAACAGTTTCTGAGTTGACATGACAGCCAGTCTATAAATATTATCTTAACTGTGTTAAGTACTGAATATTTTTTAAATTGGTAACAATGTTTAGTATTTAAGTGTTTATTGTCATTGTCACAAGTTTAGACAGAAAACAGGAAAATCAGTTCACTGGCATGGAATAAGTTCAAGTTTTACTTCAGTTTCTGTCTGAAAAGATTCTGGGTATTTACAAATATTCTCTCTCAAACTAAAAAGTCATATTTTAGGACAATTTGCAACGTTAACTCTAAATCACTGTGCATGGATATGTTGAGAGCTAGAAAAGTCCTATAAAAGGTCTTTCTTCCAGGGAAGGACAGGGAAACTGCAGAGTAGAAAATAAACTGGAGAAAAATGAATTACCCACACAGGAAAGAAGGGATATTTTAGCTGAAATATAGCTGGAAAATTTAGGTAGAGGTCTTACAGGAGAGAGGGGAAAAAGCAGAAATGTCTGAGTCAGAGAAAGATCGCTCCCTGAAGAGAAGAGAGCTGCCAAAAAGAGCAGAGGTTTGCAACTGAGCTAAGTTGAGAATAAATGTAGAGAGAAAACAAGACCTTTCTTAATATCTAAGTATATATTACACATATAAAATAAATATGGGATAAATATATACTATATATAATATACATATAAAATAAATATGGGATAAATATAAATATATGTAATAAATACATATATATATAAAAATAACATTTTAAAAGAAGTAAAGGGCAAGAGTAGAAGTAAAAATACTAGTTAATTAATCTTCAGGACCTTATGAATTTAAGTCAAAGTTCCTGCCTGCCTAAAGTTTGCAATCTGACCAACTGAGTCTGTTTTATTGGATTGCTTTAAAGTACATTTCACTTAAAATAGTTGTTCCTGTGTTAAAGTTTTAATTGCTTAAGAGAGATAGTGTTTTTTAAAACTGCAACTTTTAAATTTATATGAGTCCCGGAAGTTTAGCCAGAGCATCTGCCTTAATAATCAGTCCTACTGAGCTATAGTATATTGAGTTTTCTATAGACTACAAATCTGATAAGGAGCTAGATGCTTGTTGTTTATGCCTACTGGAGTCCAAGAACAATCAAGAGGTAACCCTATGTTGTTTTTAAATTTACCTCTGGACATTAGCTTCTCCCAAGTCTCTGAAGATGCCCTAACTCTGTTTTGCTTTAACTTCCTCCCTTGTCTCCCTAAATGTAAATAAACCTTCATCAATGTTTTGTCTTCAGACCTTTCCTCTTCTACTCTTAAGTTCTGTGACACGTCAGTCTGGAATGTCTGTCCCTCCTCCGTACCCCTCTCAATATCTGTTCAACCCCCATGTGTACCTTTAAATTCAGCTCAGAAGTTACCTCCTCTCCTAAGTCGTTTCTAAATACTCTTTCCCTACAGCACTCATTCCATTCCTATATACATTGCTTGTGGTCACACTTACAACAGTGCACTCTGTTCCTCATCTTACACTCACCTTCCTAACTAGACTTGATGCCTGAGACTGGGTCTTAAGACCCTGGTGTTCCAAATTCTTAGCACAGGGAAAGCTCTTGATAATAGAGGCTCTCGAATGAATGGATACATATACAAGCTAGTGATCGATGGCTATTTAATAACTACTCATTAAAACAGTTTTAACACGTCCATAAAAAATACTCAGCATGTTCAGAGTATTCTTCCTCTTCTGATGTAATAAAAAGGTAGTTTAAAAGATATTTTTAATAATTCAAGAAGACAAGTCACAGACTGGGAGAAAACATTTGCAAAAGATGTAACTTATAAAAGATTTATCCAAAATATAGAAAGAACTCTTAAAACTCAAAAATTAAAAAATATCACCAATTTAAAAAACGAGCCAAGGTACTTAACAGACACCTCATCAAAGAAGATAGACAGATGGTGGATAAGCACAGGAAAAGATGTCCAACATCATGTATCATTAGGGAATTGAAAATTAAAATAATAATGAGATATTACTAGACACCTATTAGAATGATCAAAATTTGGAGCAGTGACAACACGAAATACAAGTGAGGATGTGGAGCAATGAGAACTCTCATACATTGCTGGTGGAAACGCAGAATGCTACAGCCACTTTGGAAGACAATTTGGCAGTTTCTTACAAAACTAAACATACTCCTACCATATGATCCAGCAATTACATTCCTTGGTATTTACCCAAAGGAGTTGAAAACTTATGTCCACACAAAAACCCGCACATGGATGTTTATAGCAGCTCTATTCCTAATTGCTAAAACTTGGAAGCAACCAAGATGTCCTTCAATACTTGAATGGATAAATGGTGATATATCAAGATGATGGAATATTATTCAGCGCTAGAAAGAAATGAGCTATCAAGCCATGAAAATACGTGGAGGAACCAAAGTGAAAAAAGTCAATACTGAAAAGTCCACATACTGTCTGATTCCAACTATATGGCATTCGGGAAAAGGCAAACACAGTACAGACAAAGAGATCAGTGGTTGCCAAGGGTTAGGGAAGGATGGATGGGCAGAGCACAGGGGATTTTGAAGGCAGTCAAAGTGTTCTGTGTAATACTATGACAGCAGATACACACCGTTATACGTTTGTCAAAAGCCATAGAACTTACAATGACAACAACCGTGTACCCTAATATAAACGATGGACTTTGGGTGATAATGATGGATCAGTGTAAGGTCATTATCACTCTTGTTGGGGACGTTGATAGAGGGCAAGGTTGTGCATGGTGATGGAGGGTACATGGAGACCCTCTGTACTGCCTGCTCAATTTTTCTCTGAACCTAAAACTTCTCTAAAATAAATTTTATTAGAAAAAAATTTGTTCTACCTTTTTGGAGGGTAATTCACATAAAGAAGCCACTGTTGCATAACACAGTGTAAGACCTTGCTACTCAAAGTCAGTCTGTGGACCAGCTTCAAGGTCAGCACCTGGGAACTTGTTAGAAACATACAAGCCCAAATCTTACCCCAGACCTATTGAACCACAGTCTGTGTTTGAACCAGTTCCCCAGGTCATGGTAGATACACACGAGGGTTTGAGAAGCCCTGGTGGAGAGGACCAAGGATGGAACCAGGAGCAAGGAGAGCCAGGTTCTTTTCTGACCCTCCTCCACCTGCAAGCTGTGTAGCACTGGGCTCCATATTCAAATGGCAGGTTCCTACTCCATAAATCAAGAGGGTTGGCCTGGCTCCGAGGTTCTCACAGGGTTGTTGTTGGACCAACAGCGTCAGCATCACCCGTGCTTGCTGCAAAGGCAAATTCTGCTGAATCTGCCCACGTTTTGTGTTTTAATAAGCCCTCCAGGTGTTTCAGAGCGAAATGTGAGACACAGTGACTAAGGTTCCCTTCAATGTGAACATTCTATGATGATTTAGAAACATTTGAATGTCACGAGATTTTGTATCTATCCATCCATCCATCCATCCATCATCTATCTATCTCCATAGCATCCTTTTCATTTCAGATAGTGCCCTTGACCCTTTAAAAATATTTCTTATATTGCTAGAAATTTCTATTGAATTTTTCAGGTAACAAAAGCAGATTCTTTGGATGCTGATACAAAAGAAACAACTGATTTGAAGACACTCTTCAGACAAAGAAACTCTGCGCTTGCTGCCCATTAAGAGATGAAGCTTTTAATCTGACAGAATAGCTTTTTTTTCTCCTTTTATAATTAGCAAACCACGTATTTTTAGTGCCATCATGGCTGACTAGGGTCATTTCCATTATCATAATTCCCACTGAATGCTAAGTGTGTTCCTTTTTATCCAATTAGAAAATCTGAAGAAAAAAAGCAGACAATGTAAATTTTAACTTGGGTTAATCACAGAAAAGAATGCCATGATCACATACTAAGCCGTGAATCACGGAACAGCTAATAGGATTCAAGAAAAAAAAAAAAAAACCACGAAGGCAGTAACTTCTTGTCTGGTTCAAACAGGATGAGAGAATTTGGCTTCATTTGAAATTTTGTCAAGAACCACACAGATGAGCACTATTTTTAACTCCGGCTTTAATCACGAGAGAATTCACAATGTAAAAATCAGAGGGTTAGCATTTTGAAAGGGGAATAAGGTGGGTACCTAACCTATTAGTGCTATTAGGTAATAAATATTAGTATTTATTATCAGACAGTGGCTAATATTACTGGAGGTGGGGAGTTGGCATCGTGTTGTTGTGGTTGCATGGGGACCACGTTTGCAGTCACTCCATGAGCAGAACACCCACCTCCAGAGAGCTCCAAAGGGGTTTCTTTCCTTGACTCTGACTGGGAACTATTTCATATGTACAGTGTAACAGTAGTGGGTGGATGATGCCTTCCCATACTTTAGATTTGATTTACTTTAACTGTTTCCTTTCTGATAGGCGAGCCCTAGTCACCCATCACAGCGGTATCAGTCGCTGGCTCTGACATCTTGTATATTGGCACAGCACTGTCATGTTTATTCTCCTGGTGATGTCCGATCTCTTTGGTCTTTTGAAACTTGATGAGTAGAGCAATCCCACCAACATTTCTGGCCAGATTTTCAAAGGAACAGTCTCCATTTTAATGAGATAAAATTGACTTTTTGCCTCTTATTTTGCAGAAAATAACTTACTGGCTTTAAGCATAAATCAAACAGAAGCCTTAAATACAGGAGACTCTGAAAAGGGAGGGGCCTTGAAAATTGGGCCTAGGGGCGCCTGGGTGGCTCAGCGGGTTAAGTGTCCGACTTTTGATTTCAGCTCAGGCCATGATCTCAGGAGCGTGAGATCGAGTCCTGCGTGGGGCTCTGCACTCAGCAAGGAGTCTGCTTGAGATGCTCTTCCTCTCCCTCTGGCTCTCCCCCTGCTCTCTCTCTCTCAAATAAATAAATAAATCTTTTTAAAAAAATCTGGCCTAAATGTGTTGCTGAGGGCAATACATCAGTAGGATTTTGATATCCTATAGAGTGTTTACTGCTCTAAACACTCTACCTTGCCAAAGGGAATGACACATTTGGGTTACAAAGAGCCAGTGTGGGCCAAGGGTGACATATTTAGCACGACAAAGGATGTGACTCTGGGGTCAGCTGCAAAAACGTACCACAGAGAATTTGGTCCGAGAGGCGTCCATCCCAATCCCAAAAGAATTGCCTAGGTAGATGAGATGAGAGAGGACCAAAAAAAAAAAAAAAAAAAAAAAAAAAAAAAAAAAAGTCAAAGGAGAGGAAATGAGAACATGGAGAGGGAAATAGAGAAGAAGAAGAAGAAGAGAACAAGATGGGCAGGAGAACAGGAGACGAGAAAAAAAAGAAAAGGCAGAGCGAGAGGCTGGAAATGGGGATCTGAGGCAGAGTCGGGGACGTGGTCAAAGGGAGAAGGGCGAGGTGGGGGTGTGTTTATCTTGGGAGGGTCTCCATGGGTGTGGACCTGACGATTTTGTCTAATGAGGTCATGATAATTGCATGGTAGACAGCCTGCCCCAGCTTCTCCCCAACATATGTCTGGCAAATGCATCCCTGGCATGGCTGAAATTAGCTGAGAGCCAGCTCTCTGGAGATATGTCGTTTTCCTCGAGGAAGAAAAGCCACGAGGTGAAATATCTCAGCTGCAGGGGTTGGAAACCAGCAAGTACACTCGGAGGGAGGCTTCTGCGGCCAGACTGTCATATCCCAATTAGCCTAGAAAAATGCCTCAGCCTTGTATAATTGTTTCCTCCGTGACTCTTTCAGTGATGAGGGTTCAGTCACTGCAGGACATGCCGATGCCCATGGAGGGCCTTTTCTTGCTGAGGATTTACACAAGTCCCCTTTTGTGACTTGAAGGGGTCTGTCACAGCCTCACTCGCAGCATTATATTCCCTCTGTGATAAACCGTACACCGCGTTTTTCTAATATTTAGTTTTACCACATAGGCCTAGTGGGAAATTTGGTGGGGGGGAAGGTCCAGATATTTTCTCAGTTTTACTTACAGTGCAATAAAATTAAATTTATTTCTGTTCAACTTGACCTGAAAATGTATACTACATACTTCATACTCTTTGTTACATGTGGGCTCTATGTAAGTTTACTGAAAACGGTGGTGTTTGTCATTTGCATATTTTACAGTATCAGATTTCTGTTGCCAACTACTTCATACCTGTTTGTCCAGAGACAGTCTTTTATTGTAATGAGCTGAATATCACACATGTAATAAGGATTCTGTACATAAAAAGATATCTTAAGAGTTCCACTTTTTTCTTACTGCTTTACTACCTCTAATATCACTGAGTGCTTTTTAACAATTGTAATATTCCTCTATATTCTAAATCTGCTGTCAGATTTTTTCCCCAAAATGCTAGAAAATAAATGACAACCAGTAAAACACCAGTTAAATAAATCTTCAAAAGCCCTTGTTTGGTTTTTGTTAGAAGTAACTCCTACCTAAGCAATGTGGAATGTGTTCAGCACAAGTGTGAATCATCAATATGTAATCCTTAAGAGTATGTTGAAAGGCAGATCTTTGCAGAAGAGAAAGTACCTTAAAATAATCTTAAAGCATCTGGTTCACACCTGGATAAGTAAATTTTATAGTTTTGCACCATGATGGTTTTAGAACTCTGATGGGAGCTGTCTTTGGATTTTATATTTTCTTAATTTCGGACTCTTTCTACTACCAAATCTTAATTTGACTGTGTTGAGCCTTTTTGGGGGCAACAAACACCTGAAGTCAAAGTTGCAAAGTAGACGGATTGCGCTGAGGCAGTCTTACAAATGCTTCACCAGAGTTAGCTGTGTGTGAATGCGTGAGCCTTTGTGTTGTCGTCGGGCTCAGAAGCTTGAAATGTTCACTGTCCTCAAAAGTTTTTAGCCTAAAAGCATGAACACACCTATATTCAAGATTTGGATCTAAAACCTACTTATGCAGAGGAGTAACATATCAGGTGCTTTTGAAATAATGCAAAAATGTCACTGAAGGTGGGCATGGTCTGAATATTTTTTTGCATTGTCTTGGTTTCTGAATATGATTCTAGTTCATTCCTTCATATTATCAATGACAGTACACAGGAAGGCGTCCAACAGGCTTGTTGGGTTTTTCTTTGCATTTCCCCTTTGGGCACATCAGTTCTTAAGTTTTATGCATGTAATAGTTTTCTTATAAGGTGAGAAATGTCAATAAAATGGTTCGTTATTTTTTTTCAGATGATACCAAACAAATGTATGTATCTACTTTTCACATTATCTTTATTCATGGAGCCCCTCATCTCCGTCTCTCCTCTCTAAACCCCCTGCTTATGTATGTCGGGTTCCCTCATGTGGGTTTGCTTATGTGAATTCATGAGCAGGTGTACACATGTGCACTGGCTACACACACATAACTCAGTATTTTGCAGCTAACTTTAGATGCTTTCTTCTTACCTGGTCATTTTTCTCTTGTTATTTCTCAGTTAGAAATATCAAGAAATAGCAAGATACCTCTAGATGTTTCTTGATATTTTCTGGATCCTGATTCTACCCCTCGATGTCCGAGATAAGGACAGGCGAGGTTTCGAATGAGGTCAAGACTGGGTTCAACATTCCTCTTTCCAGTCTTTGTCATTTCCGCCATCGTTCCCTCCTCTCACTTAGCGGCCTCGTGCTGTACCCCAGGGCTCTCTCTGCTCGGCAGTGTCCTCCCTGCCCACACAGACTCGCCCTAGGCAGCTTCTCCCATTTCTCAATCCTTCCCAGTCCCACAGTCCACCAAAATGCACTTTTTGTGTCACAGGAAATTGCTCTTTGATAGACGATAGGAGCAGTAATGAATTAAGCAGTAAACTGTCTGCGTGAAAGTGAGGTAATGGGTTCACCTCTGTAGAGGGCATTGGGTTTGCCCAGCCGTGCACTTCCTTCCTATCCTCTGGCTCCCCTCTTGTGTCACCTCCTCCTAAGCCTTTCCCTGACTCCCTCTCTATTGTCTAGTCCATTACCAATTTATTCCTTCACAGCGCTTCAACATTTAGATTGCAAGTATTTAATGTTTACCAAAAAGTGCATAAATTGTAACTCTCCATTCTGTTAGATTTCCACACAATGATCTTCCATCCGGGAGTGGAACAATGCCAGCCTCCCAGGGACCCACTTCATGGTCTCTTTTTGTCATTGGTTCTCTTCCACCCCAAAGGGATCCACAATCCTAATGAAGCTAATGTCATTAGTTTGTGAGTGTTTTTAAATTTATGAAGTAGACGGGGCACCTGGGTGGCTCAGTCAGTTAAGCCTCTGACTCTTGATTTCAGCTCAGCATCATGAGATCGAGTCCCTTGGAGGGCTCCGTACTGGGGGTGGAGCCTGCTTAAGATTCTCTCTCCCTTCTGTCCCTCCTCACTCTGTTAATGTTTTTTGATAAAGGACTTTTTAAATTTGATGTTATCTTGTCCAATTTGTAAATCTTTTTCTTTATGGTTAGGGCTTTTATGTTCTGTTTTACAAATACCTTTTTGTCCCTCAAGTTCAGAAAAATACGTTCCCATGCTATCCTCTAGAAGCACTGATGCTTACCTTTCACTTTTAGAACTACAGTCTATCTAGAATGGATGTTCGGGTACAATGAGGGGCAAGAATGAAATTTCAGGGCACCTGGGTGCCTCAGTCGGTTAAGCGACTGCCTTCGGCTCAGGTCATGATCCCGGAGTCCCGGGATCGAGTCCCGCATCGGGCTCCCTGCTCAGCGGGGAGTCTGCTTCTCCCTCTGGCCCTCTTCCCTCTCGTGCTCTCTATCTCTCATTCTCTCTCTCAAATAAATAAAATCTTTAAAAAAAAAAGAATGAAATTTCATTTATTTTCATATATAGATATCTAATTGGCCCATCATCACTTATTGAAAAGACTGTCCTTTTCCCACTCTGGGAAGGACCATTTTTGTCATAAATCAAATGTCCTTCTGGGTGTAGGCCTGTTTCTGAACTCTCTACAATGCTCCCTTGATTTGTTTTCACTTTTCTGAATATTGTTTTGATAATTGTAGATTTATGATATGTCTTAATATCCATTACTGTGAATCCTCCAACTTTGATCCATAAGATTATCATGGCTCTTTTTGGTCTTTAGAATTCCCATATACATTTTAGATTTAGCTCTTTTTATTTATGCATACATACTTATATACATACACACACACACAAACACACACACGTGAAATTTTTAAAATTGAGAATGCAAAACCTGCCAAGAATATAAGGGTAAAAAAAAAATGCCTTTCACGAATGTGTATCCAAAAAAATCTAAATTTGGCACACCACTATACCCAGGAAATTTCTCCTTAAAAATATAGCCTCTAACTGATACTTGCATACTTGGGTAAGTCACCTAATGCTTCTGCACCTCTACTCTGTATTTTTCAGTATTCACTTGCTGTTTGGTGAGATCCATATGAAATCATGTATATAAAGCCCTCATGAGAGTGGCACCCAGAGCCAGTAACAGTTGGTATTATTGCTTCCTCTGTGAAAGCACTCCTTAGTTTGGTCTCTGACTATAACTCATGATGCATGTGTCTATTTCTCTTGCTAAATTATAGGCTCTGTGGTCAGACCACCCTTGCCCTAGGCAAGAGCCCACATCCCAGCCTCTATGCTTTCCTGAGCCCCGTATATCATAAACACCAAAATGCTAAATTTGTTTTAAAAACCCATGGGTGCTAAGTCATTTGAGGTCCAACCCTGGAGATTGGCACAATGTAGCCTGCCATCCTAAACACCAGCTCTTATGACAAACCTGTTCAGGTCCAGGGACCAACTTGTCCATGTTTCTTGTCTCATGTCCTGAAAACAAGGGTGATTGCACTTGAACGCTGGGAAGGTTTATTGCCTGTGTCCCTGCCAATGTCAGAAGCCAGTGTTCCTCTGAAGTTAGGGGAAGATTTGATGAGCACAGGTGTGCTTAGGCAAGAGAAAAGACAAAGTTAGCAACTGTCAAGTTCTCTCTTTTACATAAGATGAATGCAGTAGGTTTTTGTCTAACAGTCATTTCTTTGTGGTGCCAAGAGTCTCTCTTCCTCCCTCTTTTTGTGTTCTGATTTATGCCTCTGGAGGTACGACATGCACAGGAGTTGCCCATGGTGGCTGAAATATTAAACAATTCATATATGCAGATCTAGACATAACCTGCATAGGGCATGCTACTAATTCTTTACATTGGTAATGAAAGAGATACTCAGTGCTAAAAATGCAAATAGCTTTATTTTTCTCAAAATATTTAGTGACATTGCTGCTATGAACATTGGGGTGCATATGGCCCTTCTTTTCATGACATCTGTGTCTTTAAGAGCCCAGATGCCCTTCGACAGATGAATGGATAAAGAAGATGTGGTCCATATATACAACGGAATATTACTCGGCAGTCAGAAAGGATGAATACCCAACTTTTGCATCAACATGCATGGGACTGGAGGAGATTATGCTAAGTGAAATAAGTCAAGCAGAGAAAGTCAATTATCATATGGTTTCACTTATTTATGGAACATAAGGAATAGAATGGAGGACATTAGGAGAAGGAAGGGAAAAATGAAGAGGGGGGAATCGGAGGGGGAGATGAACCATGAGAGACTATGGACTCTGAGAAACAAACTGAGGGTTTTAGAGGGGAGGGGTATGGAGGGATGGGTTAGCCCGGTGATGGGTATTAAGGAGGGTATGTATTGCATGGAGCACTGGGTGTTATACGAAAACAATGACTCATGGAACACTACATCAAAAATTAACGATGTACTGTATGATGACTAACATAATAAAATTAAATTTAAAAAAATTTAGTGACATTTCGTTGTTTTCAAAATTTAAATATTTTCAGCTTTACTTAATTTTGACTTTTTAAATAATTTTGATTTTAGAAGTTAATTTATATGAATCCTTCTTCAATTCTCCCAAAAAATGGAAAAAGAGGGAGTACCCATTTTTTGGTTGCTGATCACCCTGACACCAAGACAGACAAGACTCCTCAAGAAAAGAAAACTGTAGGCCAGAATCCCTAATGAACATAGATGGAAAAATCCTTAATAAAATACTAAAAATTGAATTTAACAGCACATTAAAAGGATCCTACACCATGACCAAGTGGGATCTATCTTTGGGATGCGGGGATGGTTCAACAAACACAACTCAATCAAGATGATATACTCTGTTAACAAAATAAAAGACAAATACCGCATGATTAAAGATGCAGAAAAAAAATTTGAGAAAAATTTAATACCCATTCATGATAAAAAAAAAACTCTACAAAATTGGTAGAAAAGAAACTTACCTCACCACAATAAAAGCCATATATGAAAAGCCCACAGCTAACATTATAAACAACTGAAAGCTTTTCCTCTAAGATTTGGTTCAAGGCAAGAATGCCCACTTTTCCCCACTTCTATTCAAGATAGTACTGGAAGCCCTAGCCAAAGCAATTAGACAAGAAAAAGAAAAATAATGCATCCAAATCGGAAAGGAAGAAGTAAAATAATCTGTTTACAGATGACATGATCATATATGTAGAAAACCCCAAAGGTTCAATAAAAAGACAGTTTAGAACTAATAAACAAATACAGTATAGTTGCAGGATACAAAACCAACATACAAAAGTTGGTGACATTTCTATATACTAACAATGACCTATCCAAAAAGGAAATTAAGAATACTATTCAGCCTTAAAAAAGAAGACATACCTGGAGGACATTATGCTGAATGAAATAAAGCAGACACAGAAAAACAAATATACTACCTATCTCACTTATATGTGGAATCCAAAGTAGTCAAACTCATCTCAAAGAGGTAGAGAGTGGAATGAGGGTTGCCAGGGGTGGAGAGAACAGTTTCAGTTTTGCAAGATGAATGGGTTCTGGAGATATAATGTGCAGCATGGTGATGATAATAGTTAACAATACCCATTAATACTGTAAACCTGAGATTTGCTAAAAGCCTAGATCTTAATTAATTTAAATTTCCTTAACACACACATACACAATTATAATTATGGTGGCTATGTCACTCAGTTCAACTGTGGTGACCTTTCCACAATGTTTACCTATATCGAAACATTAAGTTACATGTCTTAAATACACACAATTTTTTATATCAAAGATATCTCAATAAAGTTGTTTACAATTTTAATTAATGGCTTTAAAATATTTCCCCATATGGTATGTGGGCTTCCATTTGCACTCTCGACATGGTCTGGAAAATGTGACCTGGGTCTCTTCTTGAAATCAAAGACCATGATCTTATCCCTATTCGAACCATGCGTGAATACAAAACACAAAACTCTGCACGTGATAGGTCCCCTCTCTCCCCAGAATGTTCAGTTGACAAATGTATTTTGCGGACTAAACTTATGGTGGGACTGTCAGGTATTTTAGAGCTAGTGAGCCTTTTGACAACTCTAAATTGTATTTTTAGAGACAGTGATATTTAGGCATTATCTATTCCAGCCCTGAGTAAAGTTGCTGCATTCCCAGACACTCTGCCAAGAAACGTACTTCTTCCTTCTTAACCACTTCCTTCCCCAATAGCTCAGGCCCTCCTTCAGAACCCATCTCTTGGGGCTATCAGATTAAACTGAGCAGGAAAACTGGTAGAAAGGTTAATACGATCGGATCCAAAACTTGGAATGGTTTAAATTCAAGGGCTTAGTTGCTAATTTTAGTCCCAGGGTAGGACATTCAAAAAGTTGACTGTGCCTCTGTTTAAATAATCTTCCTTAATGATGATGTAAAGTAAAATAAATTAGTTTTAAAACGTCCCAGAGACAGACAGAATTTTTTTCAAAACCTTTGGCTTTGTGTGGATGCCCACTCAGACTGGGTATAGATGAACATAGCCACATAAAGTGGCCAGTTGAGGGAGAAAGAAAAAAAGAAGACCAATACAACTTGGGGTTTATTACAAAATATAAAAAATATGATATAGACCTCCCACTGAGTTGCTCTGAATTAAGTTAGCCAGTTTTTACTTAACTGTTGTGGCATTTGTCTTTCTGTAATCCTTCCCTGCTCCCCCATCCCCCAATCACCATCCCACACCCCCCAAACCTTTTAAAGTAATAAAAGAATGACATTACATTTGATTTTAAATATTTTATTTTGTTTTGATGCTTTAGCCAAAAACCTTTATTTAGGTTCACCCTATTATTGCCAGTCTGGCAGAGGGCACAGCGTTCATTTTGGAATCATAATCGTTATTTAGCGAAACTCCATCCTACACATAGCTCTACAGAGGATATTTTCTTTCCTGAAGTAATTTAAAATACTCTGTGTGGGACTTCGACTCTCAGAATCCCCACTCTGGGGTTTTAATGGCCTTTCTGCTTTCCAGCCCAGCACCTTCTATTAAGCAAGATGTGCTTTATAAGGCAATACATTGGAACAAGAATTGCCTCTGTGTTTATCAGCTCAGACTTGTTCAATTGTGTTTTCGTCATGCATTTTGCCACGTAAGGCCAAGTCAAAACTTGCAGTTTGTTTCTATTTATCTCTTGCTTGCCAAATGATCTTCTGCTCTCAAACTTCCCAACCCCCCCCAAAAACCAGAACAAGAAAAGGAGTTTACGTTATTCTTATGTGATGCCTTTATTTGGTCCTTTCATATTTCTGAGGCTTACTTCTCATCCATAAAATTAAAAATAGAAGTGAAAGTCATCTTTTTTTTCATAATTAAACCCTCATTTCATTAAATTGGATTTCATTGGCAAGACTTAAAGGCATAACCTTCCGCATATTATCACTGTCCTTTAGAATTCCTGCACTCATTACTTCTGTGGCAGACAACTGTGGTTTGTGCCTTTCTGTTGTTGCTTTTTAAATATATGTCCCTTATTGTTCTTTGGAAAGTGGCCATTGTTAACATGGAGGTTCCTCCATACTTCCAAGTTTATGTTTGCCAGATGCTCTAGAATAAATGATTATTCGAAACATACTTGAATCTTTTTTATTTTCTCCCAAGGCTTAACTTTTGTACCCAAAGATTGATGAACTTAAAACATCATTTTCTCCTTATACACTTGCAACTCAGTCACATCCCTATGCAAGACTTTTTTTCTGTCTATATACAATGCAAGAAGCATTAACTCTACAACTCCATAGGGTCACCAAGGTGGCTGAGGCCGGGAGAAGGAAGTGGGGGAGGGAATTTTAAGCTGCAGGATAGCACGATGGGCATCTCTGTTTCTACCATCATGATGGCAAGGCTCCAGGCTAAATGAGCCTGCATGTTAGGATTTGGGCTGTCTGCACCAATGGCCAACCCAACATCCCTTATCAAACAAGTGTCATGATTTTCTTTCTTTTTTTTTTTTTTTAAGATTTTATTTATTTGAGAGAGAGAGAGCATGAGAGAGAGAGTGCATGAGCAGGGAGGAGGGGCAGAGGGAGAGGGAGAAGCAGACGCCCTACTGAGCAGTGAGCCCCATGTGGGGCTCAATCCCAGGTCTCCGGGATCATGACCTGAGCCCAAGGCAGACACCTAACAGACTGAGCCACCCGGGGGCCCAAGTGTCATGATTTTCTAGTAAAAAGGAAGTTGTTTCCTATGCATAAGCCTTTAAAAAGGAGATGTTTTGGGGTACCAACAGCTCTATGTTGCTGGCAAAAATAAATACAGATTGTGATGTTTTGCTTCTCAACATTCTTTTTGTTACAAAGTCTTATGTTACTGCATCCCTCCAGCTTCTTAGCAAGTGCCAGTAACTGTCACCGAGGCACAGCTAAAGTACAGAGGTGAAAAATACTTAGCCAGTGGCCTTAGAGGAGCCAGAGAAGAACACAGGTAGTTGTAGGTGCTAAAGACCAGTTAAGCCCAGTTAAGCCCAGTTAAGCTTCCAAAATCTACATTACCTAGATATGTAGTCAGGATAGCAACAAGGGCCCAAGGGAGGTAGCATCATGGCCCACCCAGCAGGGAGGCCATATTAAAAAACAGACACAGGAACCCAGGGGCAAATGAGATGCTTAAACATAAGTTAAAATTATAACACAGCTACCATTCTGGAATTGCCTACTGGAGTTTCCAAAAGCGAATCTGGCTTCTGGGTAAGCTGAAAGGTCTACAAACCAACGGAGGCATGGAGAGTGGTGTTTCTGTTACACACACACACACACACACACACACACACACACACACACACACACTACTTTTGAACAAAGCAGACTCCTGCTCCCGATCTGGATTCTCAGATTCCATTGATCTCAGCAGAGCCAAGAGGGACTGGCAAAGGGCCTGGAGTTGGAGAGGGTATGTGAAACTTAAAAACATAAACATCGTTAAAAATCATTAAAAATGTTTGTAACCCAAAGTAAATTCACATGCAGCCGCAGAAATTTGCCTCTGACAGGTTAAATGGCTAGGGCCTCCAGCCCTTATTGGTGTTGAAAGCTAGGTCCAGGCTGTGTCTGCTGCCCAAGGTCACAGGGATTCGGAGCAAGGAGGAGGGGTCGCCATTTTGCACATGTGGGAATCTAAGTTTTAAAATACTTTCTCTCCAAGACACATTCTTTGCACCTTGCTCCTTCTGCCTTACAAGTCTTGCTCGTTGGCAGCAATAAAGTAAGCTCTTCATTTTGCCCTTGACGGAACACATTGTTGAAACCTCCAACAAGAAAGGATTTTCCATAACCCCAGTGTGAGTCAAAGTTGAAGTGAGTAATCTTTGGTTCGAGAACAAGAAAAATAGCCTTTAAGGTTGCAAGAAAGCCTTTTTTTCCTTATGGAATTAATGGAAAAACAGATTTGGGATTCTGTATTAGAGACTGGGGGAGAGAATTGAAGTATTTACCTTGTTTTAAAATGAGGTGACACGGAATCAGATTTTGTTGATTTTTTAAACATTTAACCCTCAACAGAAAAATACTAGCATCTACAAATAAACCTGAAATAGTGAAAAGTGTATTTTAATCTATTTCTCATTTTAATAAAAAACATGCAGAGGGGAGCCCGGGTGGCTCAGCTGGTTAGGTGTTCAACTCTTGATCTCAGCTCAGGTCTTGATCTCAGGATCCTGCATTCAAGCCCCACATTGGGCTCCATGCTGGGGGTGGACCCTGCTTACAAAAACAAAACAAAACAAACATGCAGAATATGCCTGGCTTGAGTTTTTACTTCACAGATAGGAAAATGTCATCCAAACTCTGCTCTACAAAGTCCAGCCCCTTAGGCTTGTAGTGTTGATATTCCCTGGGAATTTGTGAGAAGTCCAGAATCTTGTGCCCCAACATGGACATACTGGATCAGAATCTGCGTTTGAGCAGGCTCCCAGGTGACGCAGGTACGCACATGAAAGGTATTTGAAGCCCTGATGCAAAGGGAACATTCACAGCAGTAGGGAGTAGACTTTGGAAAGCTACCTTTTGATCTGGCGACCAAACACGTATACACTTGCAAGCAAAGTAGAAAATTACCTTTGCTATGCGAGTACAAATTCAAAATGAGTCCCCTCATACTCCCTGTAAACATTCTGGAGTTTCCAGCTATTTCTTGACTTCTCTACTTCTTTCTCTGAAGTACTTCTTAGGGTAAATATTTTTACTTTTTGTGCAGATTTTTTTTTTTTTGCATGTGACCTTGGAAACTTGAGTAAATAGCAATGGAAAGATAACAGAAAGAAGTAATACCAAGAAGTGCATAGGAAAGAAAAGTAAGTAAGTGAAAGACAAGGCAGAAATACAAAAGAGCAAAGACAGCATGAATGAGAGAAATGTCCACATCTTTGATTTCTGTTGAAAATAGACTTACTGTTTATCCAAATATAAAAACAACACATGATAATAGTTTTTTGTTGTACTAATCAAAAAATGGTAAATTTTCAAATGCTACACAAAAGTCAGAAGAAAAAATAATATGTCCGGAAACATCATCATGAGGAGGTAAACTTCTTCTGTTCTTATAGTGACTCAGCGTCCACTTACACTTCTCCAGGTAATCATACCATGATTTTTCTTTAGAGAGTCTCCCCTTTTCTCCCCCTGTCCCATCCAACTCTCAAGCTGCATGCTATAGGTATTATGATATATGAATATGTGGTTATATGGATATACATGTGGATATACGCTAGAACGTGTGACCCAGCACACAGGCCTATGCCGATCAGAATCTTAGATTTTCTAGGTCACAGTATTGATTTGGGTGTGGGTGCATGCCCCAACTTAGTGGACAAGGCCCAATGAACCTAGAATTGTCAACTGAGTAATCAGGAAAAGACTTCCTCTTTTCATGCTAGTGCTGAAATGGCAAAAACTGTGGCAGCCATTTTGTCACCATGAGGGCAGACACTGCTCTGGAAACAGAGCCATCAGAGAGGAAGCGGGACAGAAACCTGGTAACAGAGAAAAACCTGTCTCTTCTTGATAACCCTGAAACCAAACAAAAACTCTACACTTTTCAGCTGAGCCCAAAATTTCCCCTTCTGCTTAAGTCAGTTTGCACTTTCTGTTGCTTGTATTGAAGGGAAATATAACTGATAGATGATTGTAAATGTTTATGTATTTCCATGTGTACATCTATATAGATGGATTTTATTATATATAATCTCGTACTGAGTTGATTCTTTGCCTCGTATTTTTAACCTGATTTTCTCAACCAACAAACCTATCATGAGCATCTTTCTGGGTAATTATATTCAGATATGCATTGTCATTTTATTGGATATATAATGTTCTATACTTTGTATATGAACTTACTGAATCGGTTTCCTACTAAGGGACAGCTACAGATTGTTTAAACACCCTCAAGAAAATCCTCACACATATATATTCATTTAACCTAAACTATGATCTTGAGAAAAATTTTTAGAAGTGGAGTTTTTAGGCCAAAGGTGTCTAATTTAAGATATTATACACCCACTCTGCCTCCCAGAAATCTATAGAATTACATTTCCACCAATTAGACTTGGACATTTCAGTGTTCCCTGCAGTCACATAAACATCTGTTAATTTCATGAGTAAAAAATAATACGTATAATTTCTTTTCCATTTCTCTATTAGTGAGAGTGAATAAATTCCGCGTTTATCAGTTCTTATATTTCTCCTTTTGTGAAATACCTGTTTTTTTTTTTTAGCCATATTTCTGTTAGCAGGGTTGTTTCATTGATATGCTAGAGCTCCTCACATACAAAGTGTATTAATTCTTTCTTATCTATTATCCGGCTTGTGTTTTGTTTTTGGATTTACTTTAAAAGCTTACTTCATGGTACAGAAATTTTACATTATTATGTAATCATACTTATCAAAATATAATTATAGATCTTAAGTTACTTATATTGCTTAGATTTTCCTAATCTATAAAATTATCCACCATATTTTCTTCTAGTATTTCATGCTTTTTTCCTTTCTTTCCTTTATCTTTTCCTAAATTTTATGTATACATTTAAACCTTTGATTTACCAAGAACTTATTTTCCCATAAGGGATTCAGCTTTTCTTCCCCCAATTGTCTAGCCGAGAATCCTGCTGTAACTTTTTGGAAATTCTACCCATCTTCTCACCAATTTGAAGTGCCATTCTTATCATATACTTGAATACCAAATATCTTTGGGTCTATTTCTGGCTATTATGTTTCAATTCAGACTGCTTCTGTGTTCTGTTTTAGATAATGTAATTTACAAATTTTAATATCTTAGCAGGATAAACATTCTTATAGTTCTTTTTTTAATCCTTCCAAATTTTCTTAGCTTTATCTATTTTTAAAATTAAGTTTAAAAAGTGACAAATTCTGAAAGAAACATTGCTTCAATACTGAACACAATTACACTGGTATTAGGGAGTATTTTGAAGAAAGTGAATCAATGAATAGCCTTAAAATTTTTTTTCTAAACAGAAACGTGGCATTTTTATTTATGAAATTATGTTTAATGCCCTTTAGTAGAATTTTTCAGTTTTCTTTTACATTCCTGCAGAACATTGCTTAATCAGTTTTTTCATGTATATTTTATTTTTATGTAGTGTTTTTATTACCGTTTTGAATACAACTTTTCTTATATTATCTTTTTGCCAAGTTTGGATTATTACCATGATAAGTCTATCTTCTTATTTATAATTTTTGGGAGATTAAAAAATTTTTTATTAGGTTAGGAATGGGTCCTTAATGTAATCAAATACCTTTTTGCATCTACTATGATTTGTCTTATTGAAAGAAATCAGTGTATTTCCTGATATTGAACCAGATACCTTCTTGGAGTTAAGCCCACTTGGTTATGTTGTCTTATTCTTCTAATGTGCTGCTAAATTATCTCTGCTAATATAGGATTTAAGAATTTTTGTGAGGAAAAAAGAGAAGGGAGGGGTTGAGGAGGGGGAGAGAGAATCTGTTCGATGTTACTATCACACACATATGCTGGTGTCATAAAAGAATTTGAAGAGAAAAAAAAAGAATTTGAAGCGAATTCCTTATTTTGTGTTGCTCTGGAACAAATTTAAATCATATTGGAGTAATCTGTTTCTTGGAAGAATGAAAAAAATTACCAAAGACTCCTTCTGTGTCAGAAGCTTTTTGGGAAATTTTGACAACATTCACAATTTCTCCCACAATTTGCAGTCTATTTATTTCTTCTAGAAAAAAATACCCAGGTTTTAAAAGTTATTAGTATAAAGTTGTGTGAAATATTTTTTTGAAAGCATTATTTATTTATTTGAGAGAGAGAGAATGGTGGGGGGAGGGGCAGAGGGAGAGAGAGAGAGAGAGAGAGAGAGAGAGAATCCCAGGCAGACTCCCCACTGAGCTAGGAGGACATCAAGAGGCTGGATGCCATGACCCTGAGATCATGACCTGAGCTGAAACCAAGAGTCAGATACTCAACCAAGTGAGCCACCCAGGTGCCCCTAAAGTATTTTCGTATGATGACTTTCCCGTCATCTGTAGTCATTTTCCCTTTTCACTGCTTATTTCATGAATTTGTGTTTTTTCTCTCCCTTTTGTTCTCACCCATATTTAGTACTGGTAAAAAAAAATTATTTAATTGTATTTGTTTTTTTTTCTCCCCACAGAACCAAGTCTTAAATTCATTTATAATTCCTATCACTTTTCTCTTCATGGATTTTTGCTTAGTTTAAAAAATTCCTTCCTTCTGTTTTCCTAGAGTTTATTTTGGTTTTCATTTTCTCATTTAACAAATGGCACCTTATTTATTTATTCCCATTTTTTTCTCAGTAATATAAATGTATACAGTTTCTCTCACTAGTATTTTACCAACATTCTGTAATTGTGATTTTATTGATTCTTTAACCTGAGAATGATTTAATAGGTAAGTTTTTGTTTTGTCTAATTTTCTTAATTGGTTCTAGCATTGAAAGCATTTTGGTTAGAGAATGTTGCCTACCATATTTCTTTTGGGAACTTGGCAGTTCTTCTGTTTCAAAAAAATATGATAAATACCTGTGAATACCTATGGGTCCCTGAAAAAAAGATGCATTTTATTATTTCTGGGCTTGGATATTTGACAAAAGCATGTCTGTTAATTATTGCTATACACATTACTATTCAAATCGTCTGCATTTAAGTTTTATCTTTTTTGTCAATAAAGAATTAGAAGAGAAGTGTTGCCTTCCATTATTTTTGTTTCTGTAAGTCTATTTTTTATCCTCTCTAATTGTGTATTTTATTCATATTTTTACTCATAAGGAATACAGAATAATTATAACTGCTCTGTAGATTTTAACCTGAATTATTAAGTGATAAAAAGTTTTCAGCTTGAACTAGCCTCTCCTTGATATTAGCATGAAGTTTCCAGCTGCCATTTTGTTTATTTAGTAGATTATCCTGTTTATTTTATGGGTAAGCCAATATATCAGATTTCTTGTCATATGAATGTTCTTTTCTGCTTTTAACACCTTGTGTCTCCTTTCTTTGCTATCTTCTACTTTAACATATGAAAAAAAACAGACTTTTAAGTTCAAGTAGAAATTGTATAGTTTTAAATAATATGTTTAAACCTATGGCTCTCAAGGTGTCAATTTCATTTAGAGCATAGCTATTTCTCTTCAGTTCAAGAAATTAGGAAATAAATGTTCATTTGGGCAATCATAATTTCAGTTTCTAAGCGCTCACTGTCTTTCTTGTTCCAAACCTGAAATGGCTGATACACAAGTTGTTTTATTATTAATTTATGCTGCACTTGTACCTCTGAGTTGGTGGTCTAGAGTAATATCTATTGCATTGCTAAAAGTGGAACCAAGGGGTTAGCAGCTGCAACAGTAATTATTTGAGGACACAAATTTTAAAACTTAAACTTCTTGTAGACCACTTTATCTCATTACCTTGAATGAGAATGGAGAGACTGTTTAAAAACTGAAAATTGTGAGCAGAAATGGCCTACTCTTGCTTTGCTTGACTTCACACCCTTCAGTGACTGCACAGACATTATATCTTAGATTTCACTCCTGCTTATCATTAAAATGCAAAAGAGGGAAATGTAGTCAGTCTTCCTCTAGTACAAATAACAGGAAAACAAACCCACTGGAAGATAATGCTCCACTCCACTTTGACAGTGGAAATCTATTCTCTATTGATTAAGCAATTACATACCTTGATTTCATTCTTATTTTTTGAATTATAATACTCCTTATGGCAGGATATTAAAAATTAACCCATGGCAGGGGAATAAGGGAGGAGAATGGGAATGATGTTTATTTTCCCACCCACCCAAATTGTGGCCAACTGGCAGAAAATACCAAACATGTCAGCATATCACCCTGCTCTGGCTCAGAAGGAAAGTAATAGCCTCTGTTCCCATCTAGTCCCCAGGTACCAGAATGAATTCTGAGAATCTTAACATTTTCTCTGCAGGTTTGCCTTTCTAGAGCTATGGGTGTGTGTGTGTGTGTGTGTGTGTGTGTGTGTGTGTGTAATGTGTTTGCACGTGTGTGTATGTGTGATCTTCGCGTACACGTAGATGCCTGCTAAAAATGTATTGTTTCAATCTCTCTGTTCACATATAATCAACATTCCCACTTCCTTCTTCCATTGAATTCTGCAAAGTGAGCCCTTGCAGGGCCCCATGCCTGCTTTAGCTCACCAAACAATCAGAATAAAGAGGATCTAAGTCTTCTAAGGGATTTCTTAGGGAGGTATGGCAAAGAAGTCTGCGTCGCAACAAAGTGATTGAGGAATAACGCGCTATGTTTTCACTCTGCTTTGGAAACTGAGAGGTTGTCTCCTTTTCTTTTTTCCCCCCTGTTACTGTTAAATTGTATTAACAATATACAAAGTATTAGAAATCTTTTGGATTTGATTATGATTTTGGTCCAGAAAAATGTGTAATCCCCAATGAAGAACATATTAAAAGAGCCAACTCCTTTCCAAAACTGTAGTAATCAGATGTTAGTATATGAATAGCTTTTGGCTTGGGTAGGAAACTTGTTCCTTTACCCCATGTTTTTTAACTTAAGCTATAAACTATAATAGTAATTTGTTTTCTTTATCAGTCAGGGTCCTTGCAAAAGAAAAATAGCTGACACATTCAAATTGGATGATTTGAGGACTGTTTAAGAAGAGACCTTTGCAAAGGTGTGAGCAGGGTGCAAAGAAACCCCAAGGGATGGTATAGTACTTGGCGTAAGTAATGCTGCTAAAAAAAACCCAAAACAAACAAAACAAACAAACAAACACCTTCACTCTAGGCCTGAGAAGTCAAGCGGAGGAAATTGCTATGGTAACAAGGAGAAAACCAACTGGGTGAAGAAGACCGGAATCTTCAATTCCCTTGCCAGCTCAAATCACCCTGCAAGGAGGAATTGGAAAGAAAAGCCCGAACCTCACGTCTTCTCTCAGGTATCCTGCTGGTGCTCATTTGGTCAATCCTACCAAATCTCAAAGGGCAAGGGAGCCCACAACTCTGAGTGTAAGTCGGCCTCCTGGTGTGCAGAGCATGAAGGGGCAACTGGAAGAGATCTAGCCCCTTTCTATTAAAATCAACCAGTAGCTAGCCAATGGTATGGAAATAACGTTGTGTGCTGACAGATGGTAGCCACACTTATGAGCAAAGCATAACTTTAACACAGAGTTGACAAATCACTATGTTTTACACCTGAAAGTAAGGTAACATGGTGTGTCAACTGTACTTAGATTAAAAAATTCATTAGCAAATCTAAAAAATTAACCGATAACTATTCAACAACTACACCTGAGGAATTCATTTACAAAATTCCATCATCTACATAGATTGGAATCCAAGGAAAATTTTCCCATGACAATAGACTCTCTAGGTTTTAGGACATTGCTAAGGTAAAACACAAGTAACTTGACCTTTGCTGGCATAAGATGTACACTCCAAAACTGACTTCGTTTGGGGCTAGATGTGTAACTTTGAACAAGTCCGTTCTGGTCCCTAATACTCAATGGTACTCATCAGCATGGTGATGATAATCATGTCTTTTTTACTTTTGCCATGGGATGGCTGCTAGTATAAAATTATCTAGTGTATATGAAAATATTCTATGAACGACAGTGCACTTGAATTTTAATTTACTTTGGAACAACTTTTCTGAAGCCATGACAGTTTCAACCTTCTTACAGGTCAAACTGTCTTCCTTTGAAAAGGAGGTCCTATTGTCAAAGTTGTTTGGTCATTTAATAGTTTAGACATTTGTACCTTATGAAGTGAGTAAGTGCTCAGAGTGGATACAAAGACCTTCACCAGGGAATTTGCAATTTCCTTCATCACGTCAAGGAAATCTTATAAATAATGTTATATAGAGAGAGACTGCTTTGCTCATTAATTACATACAGTTACCTCCAGAGAGAGGGTCTGGCTTGCCAAGAGTACTGCTGATCTGGCTCTAGCTCGAGAGATAAAGACATGATGCAAGATGCATTACATTAAGGACCTCTGGGTATCATCTTTTCAGCTCTCTCCCCCTGGAACTCTGAGCTGGTTCCAGAGGTTATGGAAAGCCATCAAAAATGCAATCCATAGATAACTTGGGATGTATGCTCTGGGCCCAGTCCAGCAACAAGAGAATATTCTCACTTGGGAGACCTTAACAAATATATATATATATATGAAGTAGACAAAAATGCAATAAAACCAAACAAGACAAACAAAAACTCATAAAGGATAGAAAAAAAAAAAGAGAAACCCAGGCAGGAAAATCAATTCACCTTGAAATTTAAAAACACACAAAATGGTAATCCTAATAAAAAATAGTCTTGAAAATGTTTAATAAAAAAAGTAAATATAAATGAATCAAATACTAACATAAGCTGAGAAAGAATGAGAAAACACAAGAAACTAGAAGAGGATTTAAAAGATAAAAATAGAATTTAATTCATTAGAAAAGAAAAGCACAACAGAATATATATGTATACTCAAATGTTGCCTCTCTGGAAATTCTAATAAGAATAAAAAACAGTGAATGATACCGAGAATAAAAAACAGTGGAATGATAAAGGGATCAAAACTTTTAAAAATAAGAGAACATTCTTACCCAAAGTAACTTTTAAAATCAAAATGATTGATCTCCCTCTGCTGCTCCCCCAGCTTGTGCTTTCTCTGTCAAATAAATAAATAAAATCTTTAAAAAAAAAAAGATACAACTCTATACTCATTAGAACAGCTAAAACTAACAAAAACTGACCATACCAGGTGCTGACAAGGATGTGGAAAAAGTGGAACTCTCAAAGTACTGCTATTAGTTTGTAAAATGGTACAATTACAATAGAAAAGTACTGATAAGAAGTGGGCCTTAGCTGCCTCTTCCCATTTATAATGAAACCTTTTAAAAGAGTCTATAGTTTCTCTCCAAATTCTCAGTTTCCATTATCACTCAAGTTTTTTAATCCTTTCCAACTTTACTTAAGCCCCTTTTGCCAGAATGACTAACGAACTTCCTCTCTACTGAATGTTTGTGTCCCTCCAGAATTTATAGGTTGAAATCCTGCCCCCCAAAAGAGGATGGTTTTAGGAGGTGGGGCCTGTGGGAGGTGATTAGGTCATTCTTGGGATTAGTGCCCTTATAAATCAGAGCTCAGAGAGTTCCCTCACCCCTTTCACCATCTGAGGACCCAACAAGATGACAGCGGTTCAGGAACCAGGAAGTGTGTCCTCACCAGACCGAGCATCTGCCAGTGCCTTGATCTTGGACTGCCCAGCCTCCAAAACTGTGAGAAGTAAATTTCTTATTTATGTCACTAATAGCTTGAATGAACTAACACAGATAGTGGTACTGAGAATGAGGTACTGCTTTAACAAATACCAAAACAGCTTTAGAGCCGGACATTGTGCAGTGGCTGCAGGAGTTTTGAGGTACATTCTAGAAAAAAAACCTATATTGCTCTGAACAGACCACTGAGGATGACTCTGGGAAGAACTCAGGAGAGGAAGAGAGCTATGGAGAATGCTTTAATCTTCTTGGATACTTTCTAAGTAATCCTGAACAGAATGTTGGTAGAAATATGGACTATGCTAGCCATTCTGATGAGGTCTCAGAAGGAAATGAGCAACATGTTAATGAAAACCAGAGAAAAAGCAATCCTCGTTATGAAGTGTCAAAGAATTTGACTCAATTGTGTCCCTGTTCTGGTGTTTTGTGGAACATAGAACTTGTAAGCAAAGAAACAGACTTTAGCTGAAGCAATTTCCAAGCCAAGTGTTGAAGGTACAGCTTGTCTCCTTCTGACTGCTTGTAGTAAAATGTGGGACGACTGGAATGACTTAATGATGGAATCATTAAGCAAAAAGGAAGAACTCAAAGATTTGAGAAATGCTGAACCCATCCACGTTGCAAAGAATGAGAACAGCAAGGGTGTGGCCCACCATCACTTTGATAAAGAGATTAGACTATCTGTGCACCAAAGATTTAATCAGCCACCTCAACAGGAAAACTGGTGTTTGAACAGAAAGGGAAGGAGATTGGAAGGATGAAAGAAGAATGCAGGCTTCAGGGGTTTACAAGACAAAACCCTAGAGCTATTTAACTGTGAAAGTGCACCACTCTTCAAGACAAGGTAAGAACAATCCTGAAAGTGATTCAGAGATGATCACCACCATCTCCTTTTTTGCAGAAGGGGTGGCCATCTGCCAAAACTGTGGGGGTTGGTTTTCCCAGAGCCTTGGGAGGGGTCCCACCCAACCTGGCAAAGCCTCAGCAGCAAGATTGCCACCCTAGTGGGTCCGCAAGGTGGGACTTCTGCCCCAATGTGTCTGGAAAGTGGGACCTCTGCCCTACCCGGACCTGGAGGGTAGACATCAACTCAACAAGGATGATACTTGAGCATTAAGATCTCATGGACTTTGTTGAAGTTTGGACTTATTTGGGACACGTTACCCACCCAGCCCCCCTTTATTTCTCTCCTTTTTGGACTGGAAGGATCTATCCACTCTGGATTTTCTGTACTTCCCAGCAGTTCACACATGTTCCTGCCTCCAGACCTTTGCATTTACTACTCTCTGTCTCAAAATCTCCTGCCCCAGGTTTTGGAATGGACACCATTCTCTTCAAATTCTATACTCAAATATCTCACAAGACACTGCCCGGATGACTTCAACTACAACTCCCTACACTGCTTGGTTTTACTTCAGAGAACAATATTTAATTGTATTTCCTCTCTACTCCTTCAGTGAAAACCCCAGGACTTCAGGGATTTTGTGTTTTCCATTTACTATTGTATTCCTGGTGCCCAGGACATGGTAGGTACTCAATAAATACTTGCTTTCGGTTTAAGACCAGCACTATTTATCTTCTAGCAAGAAGCATGTGGTGCACTTTCAAATATTTGCTGTGTCTTCCTGTTGCGGGATTATACATCCTTCCCCAGGGAATTCAAGCATGGCTGTGTGACCCTCCCAGGGCAGAAGCCCTAATAGCCTGCACGTGGCTCACCATGTCTTCTTTGCCACTCTGCCATAATAACCAGCAGTGTTCCAGACAGAGGCTGTTCTGTCAGCCTGAGCCCCAGAGAAAATGCTGTGGAGCTTAGCCACAGTCGATCATATGGATCTGTAGCATGCACAGTAAATAAACTTTGCTGTATTAAGCCACTGAGATTTGGGGGTTGTTTGTTTCCACAGTATAACCTAATTTATCCTGGCTGGTACAGACACGTAGGCAACTGTGGACAAAGAGGGGGCCCAAGAGTACCTAAAACATTTTTGACAAAGTACCTAAATTTGCCTAAGCTGGCTCTTCCCTCCTAGCGCTTTGCCACCACAACATTTTCTTTGAAAAAATAAAGACCAACCAACCAAAAGAGCAATGGTCCATTATTGTGCCATGGTTCAAAGTTCTTATTTTATTTCTTCATGTTTTCATGAAAAACCATTTTAAGAAAAAGTAACTGAAGTATCTTAGGGATTTAAAAATTGTTTCCCAAATGTGGCATATCTTAAAATTAAATAAGAGATATAAATGATGCTGATTCCAAAGCTTTGCCTCATACTGAGTAAGAATCCCTGGGACTGGTGTCTTCTAATCTATAGTATTTTCTAAATTCCCCCACTGATTATGATATAGCTAGTCCAAAAACCAGTCTTTGAGGTAAATGTCTCTATATTTATAAGCCTAGGAGACATAAGGGGATACACAGCCAGAGCCCACCAAGAGCCCGTACTCTACCCCACTTAAAAACGCATCCAAAGGGGGCGCCTGGGTGGCTCAGTTGGTTAAGCGACTGCCTTCGGCTCAGGTCATGATCCTGGAGTCCCGGGATCGAGTCCCACATGGGGCTCCCTGCTCAGCGGGGAGTCTGCTTCTCCCTCTGACCCTCTTCCCTCTCGTGCTCTCTATCTCTCATTCTCTCTCTCTCAAATAAATAAATAAAATCTTAAAAAAAAAAAACGCATCCAAAGGTATATCGTCTATAAAGCCTCACTGATTTGCAACACTTAAATTGTCAATGGAAATTTTTGTGGGATAACTTTCTAAAGAAGAAAATATTTGCTTTAGTTTCAGTTGTCATTAAATGGGAATGGTTTACTCTATACAAAAGTCTCAAGGTAGTGTCTCTTAGATCTACTCTTTTAGGGATAGACTGGACTAAGAATGCCATTATAAACCCAGTACAATTGTTTTCTGTTCAGGCACTGTGAGACTGACTTGGATCTAGCAGGAGGATTTCCTTTATTAAACCACAATAGGAGTTGTTTATATTGTTTTATAAGCTATAATTCAGATAAAGTAGTAGCAGCTACCAAGAGTCCTATAGGAAACAGCAGGTTTTTGTTGTTCGGTCCAACACTGGATGTGAATGCCATGTGGATATTTCCAAACACAGGCAATATAATGAAGTCTTGCCTCTTACACAAGAAGGCCTTTAACCCCATCTATACCTTGCCCCAGGATTCCCTCCCTCAGTGATGAAGAAATGAAAGAAAGGGCTGCAGCCTTTTGAACTTTTATTTGACTTTGATGGCAGGGATGAAAGTCTCAGAAAATTAAAATGCTGGAGGAGAGGGCGTTTGTGCCACTAAGAGTTAGAGAAAACATACTTACCTAACAATGCTCTGCTATCCAACCAGAAATCTTACACCAGTTTGTAAGATGTTTACGTTTAGGAGCAAGGGACGGTCTATATTGAACGATCCCTGTCCAAAGTGAGCTGCATAGTGCAGTGAGGGTCATCAAGCCAGAAGGAAAGCTGGGAGGGCTGTGGTTTGCTGGACAGCAAGGATCAGTCTGTATGCTTTGGCAGTGACACTCAGCCTCATCTGGATATATATACAGCACTCAAGGAAAAACAGATAAACATCTACCATTGCTCAAAGACGAAGAGAACTGGTCTACCGCATCTTGGCTTCTTTGCCGTCATTTTTAGTAACACAAATACAAATGAGATTTTTCTTTCCCACGAAGTAACTAATTACTAGTTAAGTTATTTCAAGTCCTAGCATTACTACAAAGAAAAGCAAATTCCTTTCTGGCACCACCTTAAAAGCATAATTTCAAGTGGATTAGGTTCCTTTAATCTAGATGAACATAATAATACCTTTTTTTTTTTAACCGTCCCTCAATCAAATCCCTCCCTATCCCATGCTTTCTTTATTCTCACTTAAAAATAGCTTTTATTTCTTGGACTTTATGATGAAACTTTACCAACACTAGGCAAAAGTACAGATTTTAGCAAATTAACTGCATAATTTGGAATAAATTTACAAATGAAAACACCAAGGTTTGAATTATTCAGGAAACTGATTAGATAAATATACTTCACATACATGCAGAGAAAGAGACAGGGACAGAGAGACAGACAAATAGGATATATAGACTATTCCCTATAGCTCTAGAACACCAGTGGATTCTGCTGTTTTGCCATTTTTCTGCTCAAATCAACCCGTGACTCGAATGAAGCCGAGAGTTTACTAGAAAATTTTAAAAGCTTCTGCTTTTCTGGAATTTTAATTTACAATGTTTATGACTAACTATTGTTTTATATTCTTTCCCTTCCTCCTTATTATTTCAATTGACTGATTTAAATACTTAACGGATCAGGGGCTCCTCACAGGCTGTAGTCACCTAAATATAGTTATGAAACTTTGTCGAGAAAGGTGAGAACATTCCTTCAGGTCTTAAATCTACCCTCCTGTTTTGAGAAGTGAAATGTGCCTCTCCCTTTCCCACCCTCCCTGCAGCATCTAATCCCTACACAACTGCCCAACAAACTTCAGCTTCTCCTCGAAGATGGTCAATAAGCAAGGTCTTTTTTCTCTAAAGAGATTTTCAAGGAACCTTCCACAAATCCACTTTACCTGGTGAACATGTTACTTTATTTAGGTAAAATTGTGAAGAACATAGATATTTTAGTTCTTGTTTTATTGTTTATGTATAAGATCTGAGGCAAAAAAAAAAAAGGAAAATGATCAACTGTTCAAAGTTTTGTAGTTTTGCAGTGTGTAGTTCTTTGCTAAACTATGCTACTTTTAAAATCTGAAGAAGAAGAAAAAAATCACCCACTACATCCTCTATCATGTTTCAGAGTCTTCATAGCCTTTACTTTCCTTGTTATATGTATAACTTAATTTTTATGTAACTATTTTTATTTTTTCCCTCATTTTATTTTTTTATTTTATTATTTTTTTTTTATGTAACTATTTTTAATACCCTCTTCCCTACCCACAAGTTCCATGAAGGCAAGAGTGTGCCTATCTTAGTTACTTCTGTGAAATCTATTTTTAAGTAAATGCATAAATTGATTTGAATAGGTGAGTGACTCAGAATAAGTGGACCTATCTATACAACGGGAACAGGGACACCGTTTGTATGCTTAGTGAACATAAACTCTCCTAGCCATTTACAGGGCTTCATCCTCGGTGCATGGATCAAAGAGGTGATAACATTTAGAGAGTGGTCTGAAAGTTGAATACTGTTTTTGCCAACTTTTAAGAAGTTTCCAGAAGGGCGCCTGGGTGGCTCAGTTGGTTAGGCGACTGCCTTCGGCTCAGGTCATGATCCTGGAGTCCCGGGATCGAGTCCCCCGTCGGGCTCCCTGCTCAGCGGGGAGTCTGCTTCTCCCTCTGACCCTCTCCCCTCTCATGCTCTCTCTCTATCTCATTCTCTCTCTCAAATAAATAAATAAATAATCTTAAAAAAGAAAAGTTTCCAGAAATAATGATCCAAGGAGAACAGTGAACGAGCGCACCTCCTGTTACACACGCATAGGATAAGTTTCTGAGAATTTGAGAAAGCGCTGGGACATCCTGAGCAGTCCGATACGGCATCAACACGTTAAGAACCTGTCAGGGGTTTTGTACATTAGTCAATCCCTTGTATCGTTTTAAACTTGGAACTATGGATCAAGAATTTGGAACAGTCTGACATTATAAGTTATGTACAAACAAGTTAGCTTGCCACAGTTTCATGGAGGCCGGCAGAAGATATGACTCCTGGATCAGAGACAGAACAGCTTATTACACACAGAAATCGTGGTAACATTTCTATGCTAGGAGCTCCAAGTCCCACAGGGCATTGTGAAGAAAGCCATAACACACCTGGACGCGCAGTAGCTTATGCCACTGTGGGTTATACCTGAGCTCAGGTAACCTGGATCTTTAATAATGGGCAGTGAGCCTGTCCATACTTTGCTCTAGAGGCAGATACTATATTGTCCAAGACTGTTCACTCCTTAGAAATATGGCCCAGAAGAAAGGACAGTCAGTATTTTTTGCAAGATGGGCAGAAACTTGAGAGACTCGTGGAGAATTGTCTCCCAATGCTCTATCTCTGGAAGGTTTTTTCCCTAGGGACTTTATTCATGTAAATGATACACAAAAATATGTACAAAGAAATACACAAAGATATCTCCAAGTATTGTCTATAACACACACATGCTAACGTCAGGGGGATTGAATAAGATGAGTGAAGAGTTAGAAAGCCAAATGTCCAGCTCCAAAGAAAGGGCAGGAGGTGAACACTCCTTCTCTCCCCTGGCTTTGGTGTGTCAGATGGGAGTTACAGAACGATGCCAAAAACAATGATGAGAAAAACCCCAAATATCCTGTTCTTCTCTCCTGTCAGACTATACTGTCATTTGGCGCAAGTTGAATCACTTCTCTTTATTCTTATTTGGAGGTTATGAAAGCCAGAATAACCCTTTCAAAAGCTACTTTACCTCTGCCTAACACGCAGCTGCTTTGTTCTCCTCAAAGGCCAGAGGAGGCACAAGAGCAAGAGTTCAGATGTGTCGGGGGTTGCGAGGGTGAAAGAAAAAAAGAAGAAAAGTCATTTGTCACCTGTCAAGCAAGAACCCAGCAGTGCTGACAGGGAAATCCTGAGACTCTGGTCTCCTGCTCCTGCTAATGCCTTTCTGCTCCAAGTGGACAGAATTGGGGAAATTTGAGTCAGAGGGAACCTCAGGCCTGCAAGACAATTACACCTTCGTTGTTGTTGTTGTTTAAATAAAGAAAACAACAAGGCCTGGCCTTTGTTCTTTAGAGTGTGAGGCCTTCCCATACAACAGGCTCTCAGGGCACCCAGATAGTGGGGAGGGTTTCTCAAGCGCAGCGAAAAGCTCCTGAGGATTTTATAAACTGTTTCATCTGTCAGAAAGTATTTATGCAGACTCGGCACTTAGACTGAATTATTCTTATTAAGCAAAAATTGGGAAAATTGCTTCAGTCTCTCCAGAAGGTACCTGCAGTCTATCAGAAGCTGAGACGTCCTATATAAGCCTACAAACTTATGGGGAAAAGAAATTCCATGTCCATATGGACGGCTGTGGGGAGATGGAGTGCAAAGAGAATGCATCCCAGCTTTGCTCCTTCTGCTGCTGGGCTGGGTGATTTCTCCATTCTCATTCCCTAGAGAACTTAGGGAGGACCTTTGGAAGGACTGCATCTCAAGGACAGGTGCCCTTTCATTTCCCCAGGGACCTCTCTCCCCCTACACAGTACATAGCACACGCGCCTGTACTTAAGGATTTTGTGGGAATGTGAGCCATGGCGCGGAACAATCTACATCAATTATTTTATTACTTTCTAGCAACAATCGCAGCCGGTACTGCTATTGACCCCATTGTTCAAATGCGGACCCAAGAGACAGAGAATCGAGGAAACTTCAAAAGTCCTGGGGTTGTGGTGATCCATCTGTGATGTAAACTCTGGCAGCCTGCTTCCAGGGTAGACTCCTCTACCAATTCCATGAGGCCACCTAGTCGCCTGCTCCCAGAAGTCACAGGATTGCTGATGCAGCTGCTCACGCCTGGCACATACAAGGGAATTGCGCTGGGCAGCCTGTCCTCACGGGGGCCGCACCGGCCATATTCAGCTCTCTTAATTCATCAGTGACAAGTTTTAGTCCTCTCCCCAAGCCCTTCATCTCTTTTGCCTTTTTGCCCTCATCTTTCTGAATTCAGAAAGCCTTATCAGTTCTAATTCTTTCTAAATTTGCCGAACACCCTCCCATGCAGGGCTTGGCACAGGGTGGAGGCTCCAGAAATCTTTGCTGAATGAGTTTAGAAAGCAGACAATTCCCACCCTACTGGGCTCATTAGCGTCAAAACCATTCATGACACACATCCTGTCTTAAGGATGGCCCATCTTTGTTCTTTCCTTCGAATATATAAATTCCCATATTTGCACCTTAGAACATCTGCTCCATCAGGCTGGGATCACCCAGTATACCATGCCAAACTCACTTGAGCTAATGGCCCCATTATAAAAACATTTTAGAAGGCTAAGCTTTTTCCCAAAGTTCTTATTTAAATATTTAATCAACACTCCTAGAAACTGCTCTAGTCAAAATAGTCGTTTTCTAAGACCCCACTGATAACATTTATTAGATTTGTATATGGTTTCTGTCAAATGAACATCACTCTCAGAGGGATCAGATTTAAGACATGATGTTCTGGTACGGCCCAGTGTCTTGCAACCATCTTTAAAGCAAGAGCTAAGAATTAAGAAGAAAGTTGAGAAGAGAGGAAAGGTCTTATTTGTGTAGAGACAATTCCTAAAAGTTATATAAGTTGTGTCTGAAAATGCGACCACATCAAACAATCAACAATATTAATTAATAAATGTTTTCCATAGCTTATGTCTACTTAGCTACTCTCAGCTATCTGCCCTGGTTCTGTGCGTGTGCGTGTGTGCGTGTGTGTGTGTGTGTGTGTGTGCGTGTGTGTGTGTGTGTGCGCGTGTGTCTCCTGACAGACTACTATTATCAGCTGGTTTTTAATTCTGTGGCCAGTGCCATCACCGAACACTAAGACCTAACTGGAAGGAATGAGACAGCTCTGGCCAGCTCTCCATATAAAGATGTAGTCTTGCTTTCAGTGGCTCCTTCTCAGAATCCCACCTCTACATTGTGAAAGGTCAAAAAATGGTGAGATTTTTTCTTCAAGAAACCTAGAATTCTCATTTAACTCTGGTTACTCCTCAGACTCCTCTCCAGTCAAATGATCCTGTTGGAGATGGAGCCAAGGAAGGAATTTCACTCCCTTGTTTTCATTAGACTTGTAGCTCAGAGTCCTAAGTGGACTTCGAAATACTAGACACATTCCAGCCAGTACTCTGGGGTCAGACAGTGGAAGTGCCCCACTGAAGGGCTCCACAGATGGTTCAGCAGAATTCTTTAAAGTGATTTTTGCCTCTCCAAACAGAAGATCTTCACCTCCAGCTACCCTCCATTACCTGGCCACATCCTTCCTAGGCTCTCCTCCTCCTCCTCAGAGTTCATCAGCGACTCTCTTTTCCTCCTATAACAAGTTTAATCTCCTCCTGGCTTATGGGACCCTCTGTACATTTGTGTCACCCTTGCTATCTGTTGCAGAACAGATTTTGAGGTGGAGATTTGCATGCAGGAAGCATTGGGCCTACTTTGGGAATTCTTATCTTTAGGTAAGTGTGGGAAGCCGGACAAGGGAAGCAGCGAGAGATGTCAGGCCATGATATGGTCATAGCAGAGGTCTCTGACAATCCCATGGGATGCGTGGAGCTGGAATGGCCCTGCAGAATGGCCTCTTCATGGAAGCAAGAGGCCCAGCCCTTGTCTCTTAAATTCCATCAATCACTGGATATGGGCTGTCCCCGGAGAAAAGTTGAAACCTTGGCCCAGAGGGCTCCCTTCAGCTGAAAGCAATTTCTGGACAGGTCTCAGCTGAGAGATTCAGCAGACAACAGTCCAAGTGGCTGGGGAACGGTTGCTTTCATCTTAAAGCAGGGGTCTGGGTGGTCTGCCATGGCATCCGGCATCCATTTTCCTTCTCCCCCCTCTCCAACACGTATTATTCTTCCCGTCTGGTCCTGCTGCATTAACAGGTGTAGTCTCCAGTCCAGAATCCTGGGTCTTGCCTCCAGCTATTGCACTAACCTGTTTCTCTAACCTAGGCCCCAGCTTTTTGTTGCCCTGGCTGGGTGCTCTGTTATCTGCCTATCTTCAGTCTGTGGCATCAATTAGCATTTAAATATGGTGTCTCATTTGAAGCAGCAATGTCATTGGTTTGTGCACTTGGGGGTGGGAACAGTAAGGGAAGACAAAGTGTTATTTGTCTCCCCATTTGGATTGCATATTCCTTGAGGGCAAAGACCTGGTTTTAATTTCTCGTGTATCACACAACATAGTAAGAGTGCTGTGCATGTGGAAAATGCACAGTGTCTTCACACACACACAAAATACATATATAGCACTTATTTAGTCAAGCACTATTCTAGGTACTGGGGTTTCAATGGCAATTAATAAAAAGGCCTTACTCTCAAGAAGATTACATTCTGTTTATTAGGAACTGAAAGTCAGTCTGCTACTTCTTCTACCTCAGCATTTTATTAGTCATTATCTAGAATGTGCAGTAATTATAAAGAACTCTAATAGTCACATCTCCTGTCTTCCTTGTGTTGTGACAATAAGTTAACCTTGAAATCTCAGGGACATAACAACAATTCTCATCCTCATCATACCCTGATGGGGGTTGGGTGGCTCTCCTCCATCTTGGAGCAATACCATTGGGAACATGTAGCCTCCACGTTTTCTTCCTCAGGAAAGAGACCTTGAAAGCACACTGGCCCTTAACTGCCTCAGTCCTGCCCATGGCCTTAAAATAAATGCAGACGAGGCTGGGAAATGTAGTGGAACAAATACATAGGTATTGAGCACTAACTGTCTCTGCCACAGTAGTCAATGTCTGTTAAGTACTTCTATACAGTTCTAAGCGCTTAAATGTTCTGCACCCAATTCCCCAGGGGGTGGTTTCGACACCAACAACCATTGTTAGACACCAGCTGGGTGTTCTACAATTCCAGTCATTTCTGACACTATCTATCCAGATCCCACAGGTAAAGGGTCCTGTCCTAAAAGACCGCCCCCTCCCCACTAACTGAGATGCCCGTTGCCAAGTCCAGAGGGTCACCTGTGCTTCTGAATGACTGGCTCTCCACTGGAAGTTCCAAAGACCTCTCCTTGAGTCAGACACCTTTGCTAGAGCAGCTCACAGAACTCAGAGAAATATTTCACTTACCAGATTACTGGTTGTTAATAAAAGGGTAGAACTCAGGAACAGCCACATGGAAGAAATGCATAGGGCAAGGTATGGGGAAGGGGCTCCGAGCTTCCTTGCCCTGGGTAGGTGTAGCACTCTGCCTGCGTTCACCCAACCTGCCCTGTGTTCACCATCCAGGAGCTCTCAGAACCAGTCCTTTTGGGTTTTCACAGAAACTTCGTTACACAAACAGAATCGATGAAATCATTGGCCTTTTGCCACCAACTCAAGTTCCAGCCCCGTTCTGTCCCAGAAGGCCTCGGGGTGGAACTGATAGTTCCAACCCTGGAATCCCCTAGTTGGTTCTCCAGGCGACTAAAGTGCTTCCCAAAGTCACCTCATTAACATAAAAAGAGACACCTCTACGGCCCTATTTCCCTTTGGGAAATTCCAAAGGTCTTTAAGACCTCTGTACCAGAAACAGAGACCAAGGCCAAATCTATCCTTTTTATTATAAATCACAATATCACAGTGCTTCACACTGATCACACACAACCCTATGATGTAAATACTGATGTTAATTCTCTTTTACAGATTAAAAAATCTGAGGTACGGAGAGGAGTAATTTAGCCAAAATCCCATAGGTAGTAGTAATTGGAGCAGGTGGGCTTCGAGTTCACTCTGTAAGCTCCAAAGTCTATGTTGTTTCCACCAACTATACTTTAAGAATACAATAAAGACTGTAAAAGAAAGGCCTTTCCCCTTTCAGGATAGATCTCTGAGAAATACCCTAGAAAATAATCTCGTTTACTCTTGGTATGCCTTGGAAATACTTATCCAACCTACTTCAGAAGTTTCCCTCTTTCTAACCCTTCTTGTGAGTAACATCGCAGTTCCCTTGGGGCTCTGCATGAGAACACTTGGGATTTTAAAATTTTTGCTTTTTCTAACCTTCATTAGTAGTTCAAACATTTCAACGAGCTCCCTTTGAGTAAGCCATACGAATCTGCCAAGAGCCTTGCTATTAAACTGAAAACTATTGCTGATTAAAGTTTTATTGTCCCTTCCCAACTGAAAAAGAAAGAAAGAAAAAATCCTCACAATAACATGTCCAGAGGCTATTGAAACATACATGTTCTTTATGAATAGGAGTCTCCCGTGATTTGGAAACGCAAAGTCCTTCTCAAGCGTTCAGATTTTATGTACAAACCTTTATTCCTCTGGTTCTATCCTGACTCCGCCTATCTTCCTTTCCATGACAACGAGGAGACCATAAATGATTGAAATTAGGTTTCTTTTAAGGATGGGCTCAGAAGCTGAATTAACGGGAAATGCCTGCCCATGGAGGGGAGAGAAGAGACTTTACTGCCCCCTGCTGGGCTCCACGTTTCCATCCGCCTATGCCGCCCTCCATTTCTGACGCTGAATTTCCGGCTTTCGGCTCCTTTCACAGGCTAGATGCCCTCTGACATTTGTCAGTCTTTCTGTTTCTGTTTCGATGGAACACTGTTATGAAAAAGAGATAAAAACTTTAGCCTTCAGCGTCATGCTAATTCATAAACAAGGATAATCGCTAACCACTTCGCCACAGCGCTCAAATTGCTTCCAAGTGTTTTTCATTAAACCTAAGTGAAAACACTTCCCACGATGCCATTTTAAGGGAATATTATTAATCACATGCCTTGATTAGCTTTGGACAGTGGGATAAGCAACCAGCTGAATAAAAAGGATTCGCTTCTTTCTGAATATCCTCATTGTACAAGATGGGTATTGCGGAAGGTTTTGGTTTTCTGAAAAACAGAGAGAGCTCGGTAGAGTGAGTGCTTTTCCAACTGTATATTCATCTGCAATGTTTGGCATTTAATTTCATCTGGCTTTATATTTTAACTATCTGATTATAAAAGGGATTGTTGATATGGACGTCCTCAGGCTCTAAGGCAAAACATTCCAAATCTTTTCCACAGCACTTAAGAGAATAAACAATTTAATTTAACAATTAAATTTTTTTTAATTTAAGAAATGAACAAAGTCCTGTAGTAGTTAGAAAATTTCTAAGTATGAAGTTTTTATTGGCTTCAAACTCTTCATTTGTTTTGTATTCTCTGCCCCTCATGTGAAAACACATGGCTGTGAAAAAAAGATGTCAGGGTTCCACAGAAAGCAGAAAATGTGCAGAAGGATTGGTATTGGCAAAACAAACAAATTAGCATGGGTGGGTGAACGGAACTCAGGGTTGAGGATTTGTGATTTTAAACTTAAATTGCATACTGTGTTGCTGGGCAAGAGTCCCTATTGTAAAAATGGGGATTCTTCCTGAAGGAATGTTTTCAATTTGATTCAATACAAAGTAATATCCTAGCAAAATTATTTGTGTGATTTGACCTGCTTGATTCTAGAATTCATCAAGAAGGAGAAATCAGTAAAAAGACCTGGCAAAATTGTGGAAAAGAAGGAGGTCTTTGCCAGACGACATCAGAATATACAGGAAAGAAAGTCTGTAATCAGTGTGATAATGTTGCAGAGATAGAACAGGATGGTGCATCAAAAATGGTCACATTTATAGATGGGATCAATTAATAAATGATCCTGGAACACTTCATTGAAGAAAAAAGTTAGAACCCTACTATATACCATAGAATCATGAAATTGCAGGTGATTTAAGGGCCAAATAAAAAAACTAAATATTGTTAGAAGAAATTGAAGAGTCAGGGCAGCTGGCTGGTTCAGTCGCTAGAGCATGGGACTCTGGATCTCAGGGGAGCTCAAGCCCCGAGTTGGGCATGGAGCCTACTTAAAAAAAGAAGAAGAAAAAGAAATTTAAGAGTCTCTGTAGTCTTGGGGCAGAGGGAGTGAAGAGGGCTTTTAAGCTTGACATCATACTCAGAAAGCATAAGTCTAACGTACTTGACCACATTCAGATGTTTAACCGCTTCCTGATAAGATGCCTTTCTTCCAGGTACAGCATTGCCTACTGTGGGATTTAAGGGAGGCCCACAAAGCTCCCTTTAACCTCCCCCATCACATTTCACACTACAGTGCAGAAAGGAAAGGACTGAGCACCAAGTACCCCTAAACCTAAGTGAGGCCCCACGCGCTCCGGGTCAGACCCACACAACAGTCAGCGGTCCTGAACACTGCCTCCCTTCATGTCTCCCTCCTTAATTGGAAGTGGGAACAGCCATTCCCTAAAAGACCAGCAGTACTCATCTTGTTGGGAATTACACCCATTTACTTGATACACTTAATCCAGAAATTCAAGCTTTCCAGGGCCTCATGGAGACTCTTACCCAGGGACAGATCTGGATATTCCCTAGTCGTACTTTTCCCAAATTTGCACATATCCATGCTTGCCATACATAATTTGCAGAACCTAGTGCAAAAGGAAAAGGTGGGGCCCCTTGTCCAAAAGTGAGTATGAATTTTATGATGGTAACAGTGAGACATTAAGGCAAGCATGGGTGCCTTCCATGTGAATGATACCCTCATGAGGCTGCCTGTGTTCTCATCCCCAAACCCTTTCTTTATTGCCTTGTAGTTGTTATCAGCAAAATGTAATCTCAATTTCTTCTCTATTTTTTTTAAAGATTTTATTTATTTATTTGCCAGAGAGAGCAGACAGGCGGGGGGGGGGGGGGCAGGCAGAGGGAGAAGCAGACTCCCCGCTCAGCAGGGAGCCCGATGCGGGACTTGCTCCCAGGACCTTGGGATCATGACCTCAGACGAAGGCAGACGCTTAACCACCCGAGCCACCCAGGCATCCCCTCAATTTCTTTTCTAAATGTTGAAAAGACTTCTTCATACTCTAACTCATTATTAGCTGCCCCTGAGGACACTGCCAGATTCCCATACCCTACATACTATGGTGCCTGGGGACGGGGTGAGCATCCTCTTTATTTCCCCCTGCTCTCCCTTTATAGAACTTTCTCTTCCTTTTTCAAAACTCCCATTTCTTTCAAACCCATGCCATCCACCCTTATCACCCATTGTCTCTCCTTGTGCTTATCCGCATACCCCCCCCCTTGTCCAGCCAGCAGGGGACAACGAATAGAAGACCAAAAAGTAGGTATTGAGAAAGTTGATCCACGATGTGTGCAATCATTTTGAAAACAAAACCAAAAAAAAAAAAAAAAAAAAACCTGGGTAGAGTACAAATTCGACTTGCCAACTGCATAAGAGCAGGCACGGTTTCAGCAAAGCGCCCGTACTGCCGGAATCACTCACGAGATCTGGATATTTGCATTCTATATTCTGCCTGTTTTGTCAGAGAACCGGCCAAGACGTGGCCTGTTGCGAAGCCAAGTCAATATTTATACCGTAAATATTTACGATTTCTTTTAAAAGTTGGCAAGGGGACAAGATGAAGGAGTCACTCGATATGACTTCGGCAGTAAATTCCTGTCCCTTTCATAGGTTTGTTGCTACAGTAAGCAAGAACCGAGAAGCCCGCAGGCCTGGCCATGCCTGTCCTGCACGGTCAGGATTTCTCCGATCATTGCTTCCAAATGCTGCCCTCTTCTGGCCAGAGTGCTTACTGGCAGAGCCTGGCGACAGGAGCCTGCTTGGGGACACAGATGGGACCAGAGGCAGGGATACTCTGCAGGCATGACAAGCACCATGAGACAAATCTGGGAACAAAACGGGAAAGGTAAATCTACAGCCCCCGCCCCCCAAACCTCGATGTTCACTGAGTCCATGTGTCTCCTCCTTGATCTTGTCCAAAGTCCACCTGAAGAAAACCAGGCAAGTCTAAAAACTCATCAGACTTGCTTTAGCACCTCCCGCAAGCTGAGGGCTTGGAAGAGCGAAGGCACCGTTGTCAGGGCCCCTCTCCTCTCTAGCACACGAATCCCGCACGCACCCTTTATCCTGCTTCGCCCGTTGCTCTGACTTGCTGTGGGTGTCGCTGTCCCCGGAACCTCCGCACGCAGCTGACCTGCTCTTGGACCCCCGGGGAGCCTTCCCGATGGCACCAGGGGTTTCCCCTCATTGCTAAAAGGTATATGGAATTGCTTCTCCACCTGCTGAATCTGGGATCCTCTTTCTCTAGAAAATTCCACATTGGCGATAGAAGCTGGGAAGGAAGCATGTTTTAAAAAAAGAAGAGAAATAGCAACTTTCGCCAGGGCAAGTAACTAAAATGTGAACTTTGATAATGTCTTTTTATAGTTGATCCCACAGTCTAAAGGCTCTGTGCTCGTCTTTATCAGGGTCAACATCACTTACCAACACACAGGCTGCAGATCTCCCCAGCATGCTTCGCTTTCCAGCACATCCAGGAGATGCTGATATGGGTCCCGCACACTCGCGTTAACCACCGAGGCTGCTCACAGCCAGAGGTGACCACCACCAGGCAGACAGCCTGGGGGGACAATGTGTTAGCACAGCAGTAATGGGCACCCTGGTTAGGAAGCTGTGGTCTAGAAAATGCCCCAGACTAAGGCCAAGTCGCTTGCCTTAATCAAGTTATCAGGAAATCCTGTGGACAGACCCCAAGGAGTAACAAGGAAAGACAAGCCAATTTGAATGCAAACAAAACATACCGAGCTCCACAATTCTTAGAGCGGCCCACGGTTGGTTCCTGTGGTTTCCTTCCTGGGGTGTCCTACAGTGTCCCCGCTGCCTCTACCTGTTCATTCTCTCAGGGCCAGCTCCAAATTCCCTCTGCCTCATGGTCTTCCTAACCATATCAGCTTCCCTGTCTGCTTTGGCCGCAGGACTCAGAACCTGTCCACCACCATTTGGCACTTGGTCTGGGGTTATTCACGGACGTTCCCTTGGAGCATGTTTAATCCTCTACCCACGTTCTCTGGCCTTTCAGGGCTGCATACTCCTTTGCTGGCCAAAATAACCCAGATCTGAGTCCTCGTTAGATGACATCAGGAATCTCCATCCTCCCCGTAGAGGGTAACTGAGGATTAGCGGAGAGACGCACCTGACCCGGCTGATGCGCCTAACTGCTACTAGGCATGCTCCGTGCAGGCTCAAGTGTTTCCTTGCTCTGTCCCTGTGCAGACCTCAGCTTCCCTCTTCTTTTACATATCTACCCCCCACCCCAGCACAGCGAACAATAAGGCAGCATGAAGGCTTGAGGATGCACAATAAGAATGGGAATGCATGTAAGGAATCTTTAGAACTTAGTAACAGGAATCACTGCTCCCACATCCAGCAGCCTTCTCCCAATGTACGGAGTCCTCTCTCTGTTGTCTCTCACCTCCGTCTATCTTGTGGACACGTTGCTATGGTTTCAGTCCCTCCTCATATAAGTGGGAGTCCCCCGGATCCAGTTCTGAGTCCAAAACTTCAATTTCATTTCTGTCCAGCGCTAGCCCCAGAGGATGAAATATAATAGTAATTCCCAAAGTTGGAGCTCTGTCTGCTATGCCTTTGCAAAATTGTTTCTCTCTTCTTTGTGGCAACCACCCATATAAGACTAAAGCCAGGGTTAGGCTTTGTATATTACAAATGCCCCTTAAAGAGTTTCCTTGAACAATAAAAAGAATCTTTCCTTCCAATATCAGATGATGCTGCTAGTATCCTGATATGTGCATATGACTGAAATTTTTTATTGACTTCTTTTTTATTTTTACTTTATTTTTTTAAAGATTTTATTTATTTATTTGACAGAGAGAGACACAGCAAGAGAGGGAACACAAACAAGCAGGGGGAGTGGGAGAGGGAGAAGCAGGCTTCCCACAGAGCAGGGAGCCCGATGTGGGGCTCCATCCCAGGACCCCACCCCGGGATCGTGACCTGAGCCGAAGGCAGACGCTTAACGACTGAGCCACCCAGTTGCCCCAATTGACTTATTTTTTAAATTAAGCAGCCTCCATGCCCAACATGGGGCTTGAACTCACGACCCCAAGATCAAGAGTCACGTGCTCTAGCCGACTGAGCCAGCCAGGCACCCCTGACTGAAAGTTTTTAAACTTTTGCCTGTTTTGAACCTAATTTGCCAAATTTATCTGCCTCAATGGCAAAAAACAAAGCCTTGTTTGCTCCTGTTTGTGGCCAAAATGTTGTCAGTTTTTCACGAAGGGAAAGTGGTCCCTAACAAGAAGCCAGAAATAGATTTCTGTTAGAGCAGCATGGTAGAGACTTGCCCCTCTGAATGTCTGTCTACCTCTTCTTCCTGCTGCCACAGTGAGACACTTGGCCATTGTTCCTTTTAAAGCAAGAAATAAATTTCGGCATTATTTCAGCCATCATGTTTTGGGTCTAGTACCCCAGTTAGGCTCCCCTTAACACAAGCTATAAATGGATACATCAGAGATGCCCCTGCTGAGATGTGGAGTTAGCGGAGGTCTGCCTGGTATGGGGAGCGACACTTATGGTCAAGGAGAGGCCTGCCCCCCACGCCTTTGTGACTTCCATCCCAACATTCTGTCTGAAATCCCACCACACAGATTTCATTACTTTGGATAAAGGCATATTCTTAGGAAGCTTCTCTTTAAAAAAAATTGTATCGCCTGATGTTAACTTACTGAAATTAAAATAAAAAAAAACTACATCACCTGAAAGAGATAGCACATAAAACCATTCCCTTTAATTATCCCTTTGCAGAGATGACCTTCTCAAATTTCTTTCTACTGAAACATCTAGTGAAAAGTCACGGAAGGGACACAGGCCGTGAAATGTCAAAGGGCAGATGGGTGAAGGAAAGCTAGAGGGGTATCTGGAGCATGGCGCATGGAGCCCTTGAGTTTTTGTTCCCCTAATGGACACGGAAGTCTGGGCCAGCAGTGGGTGGGATGTGGGACCATAAGATCCTGGAGAAACCTTGAGAGAGAACCAGAGGTTCTAAGAAGGGAGAGGGAGGCGTTGAAGGCAAACCTCATGCTCGATAATTTGGCTGAATACCGATCCTGAGATCGGTGGTGTCAGCCTTTCCCTGTTTTAAGTGAGTGATTTCGATGGCCCAGCCCATGGCCCCTCCGGAGAACCCTGTGCACAGTCATCAGTGAACCTTGGGATTTGTTCAAATGTAACCGAACGCAACCTTTCAGGGTTTGGGTGATTTGACTAATTTTTCACTCAATAGCTTCCTTAGAGATTCCTCTACTGATAGCTACCATTTCAGACGATGAAGTTATTTTTCTCTCTGTGGCTCATGAAAAGGACAGACAGGTGGGCGGGGCAAGGCCTTTGGGGTTATCGGCACCAAACTCAACGACCAAATAATTCAGTAGCATCTGTCCATGTACGGTTAGTTTTTAAAACAACTGTGGGCACATGACAATCGGTTTTGTGGTTAAAAATATTAACAGGACATTAAGATTAACAGTGATGAAACAGAACATTAAAAATTTGCATCCAGAAGGTGACATGTTTCAAAATAGCTGTGTATTCAGGGGTGGCAAATCCTGGAGCCTGTTTCCTTGGGCAATCTGCCCCAACCAAATTCGGTTGTGTTCTCATTTCCTTGAGGCCGGCCGTGGAGGTGGCCGGCTTCCCTCACGGATGTGATTGCTGTAGCTCTGGTCCATAGTTACATTGGTCCTACCCTACGCCACCTAGATGCTTCTATTCGTCGTCTATGGCTGCCAAAATAAATCACTGAAAACTTACTGGCTTGAGCAATGCACATTTATTTTCTTACAGCTCTGTAGGTCAGGAGTTCAACCCTGGATTCACCAGATAAAAATGAATGGTGGGCAGGGCGGCGTTTCTTCCTGGAGGCTCCAGGGGAGAATCCGTTTCCCTGCTCATTGAGGTCAGTGGCAAAGTCCAGGCACGTGTGGTTAGAGGACGGAGGTTCCAGTTTCCTTGCTGGCTGTCAGTTGGGGCCACGCTTAGCCCCTGCAGGCATCTCTCTGGTCCTTACACAGAGTTGCCTACATCTCCGCTGGCAACAGGGTGATAGATCCTTCTTATGCTGCCGTCTCTCTGACTACCCCCCTTTCCCTTCTTATTCCACTTTTCAGGACTCATGCAGTTCAGATTGGGGCTCCCCCAGATAATGTGAGATCATCTCCCCCCCCTCAAGTTCTACAACCTTAATCCCATCTTCGAAGTCTCTTGTCCCCTGTAAGGTAACATTTTCAGAAGGTTTGGGGACTGGGCATCCACAATGTTGGGGGGCTGTTGTTTTGCCTAGCACACTCTCAACTAAGAGTCACCTTAAAACCCTTGGCCTGTAAGTGATCAATGTGTTTCAGTGATAGGACCTGGCTCCATAATGCCTAGGTCAGGTTTCACTTTTTTTTTTTTTTTTAATCACATCTGAAGTTGAAGCTGATATCCGTTGCTGGCTTGATCTCATGTTCCCATAAATATAGCTGAAGGGCGTTATCAGACGTACCGTGGAATCCTATGCTCTCAACAGCAATCTCTGCCATTCCATTTTCCTCTTTTGCCCCAAAAATTAGGAGCTAAAATTTAAACCATTCCAGTTCGACCCCAGTGGGATGTCAAGAAGAGAGTTTACCTGGGTGTAGAGAACATGAGACTTCACTATACTTTTTCTATGAGTTGTGTTTATTTAAATATTTTTATTAAAAAAACGTAAGCAGAACTAAGGTGTATCATCTTACGATAAGTGTTTTTCCTGGTATATATTCTCTCTACACCTCCCGGTTTGGCCCCCACTGGAAACCTGACTCCTTCCCCAAGGAGTCTGTTTCCTTCAAATGCAGGAAAACCTCACGTCTCATCTCTGATCACAGTGCTCACAGAGATTGGGCAGCATGAGCCAGACAGGAGCACCATTTCATGTGGGCTGGATGGTGGGTCACCAGGAAAGTAATAAATGATAAAGGAAGGTGGACCATCACTTCAGGATGGGGGAAGGAAAGGCGCTGAACTTCCAGCCCTGACTTGATACAGGATTAAAGCCACACAGGCTGGTTCAGGCCGGAGTGTGAAGAAGAAATGCTACTAATGTCAGAAGGAGACAAATACAGAAAGACCCAGGGCTGTTTTCAGTAGGTAGAAGGCACTGGATATCTGCTCTCTCTCTCTCTCCCCTGCTCCACAAATGAGTCCGCCTGCCCTTAGCCATAGCAGCTTGCTTCTTTTTCCACGAAGAGTCTCAGGTCAGGATTCCTCAGGCCCAAGCAGTGTCATCTGGGAGCCAGCCCAGAGACCCCAGTTGGAAATACTTGTCTGTCAGAAAATACTCAGAGGAGGCCGCCCGAAGAGTCCCCGTAATGGAGCTCTTAACGGGATTTCCAGGCGGACTCACAGCGGGAGATTCGTCCCCTCCACACCCCTGCTAGGATATGCTTGTTTGGTCCCCCGTGTTCCCTGCTGATAGGACATCCCCTGCAACTGTGATGTGAATTGAATGTGCAAATGAGCATCCAGAAATCCTGGAACCTTTCCCGTAGACTTAACTAGAGGGGATTTTTTTTTTTTTTGCAATTCCTAAACTTTTATTTTTCTTTCTTTTTCTTTCTTTCTTTCTTTTCTTTCTTTCTTTCTCTTTCTTTCTTTCTTTCTTTCTTTCTTTCTTTCTTTCTTTCTTTCTTTCTTTCTTTCTTCTTTCTTCTTTCTTTCTTTCAATTCCATTAATTAACATAGAGTGTATTATTCATTTTAGAGGTAGAGTTTAGTGACTCATCAGTTGCATCCCACACCCAGTGCTTATCACATCATGTGCTCTCCTTACTGCCCCACCCCTCCACCCCCCTCCTCTCCTAGAGGAGAATCTAATGGAAGTTTGCAGCACCAGTTAACAGAGCAGTGAGGGCGGAGCGGCGTTGCCCATGCCTCTAAAAATCACGCACCCCAGACCAATAACTGCCCAGCTGGGAGTGGAAATGGAAACCTAGGAGTACCTTCATCTAGTGTCTGCTCCTCATCATCCAGGAGATTATCTACGGGGACCACAGCAAGGTTCGAATTCACAGCTCACGGAGGTTCCAACTACTGTTCAAGAAATTATTTTCTTTTTGCGGTACAAATACCGGCACAGAAGTGAGTTAATTGGAAGGAGGGCCGTTGGCAGAGAACCGTGGAGCTCCCTCCTGCCCATGTGGAGGTTCTGACGACTTGTCTTTGCTAAGAGACAGGAACTCTTAGACTGAGGTCGTCCCTCCTGAGCTTGCTCTGGGTGTAATTCCACGGAACACTTGCAGGCCAGCTGAGGGGGAACTGTTGGCGGGGGGAGTCTCCCCCTGTGTCCAGGTGCATGTCCAGGCGACTCATGACTCCCTGTGGAAGTGACAATTCCTGCAAGAGCCAGTCGTTGCCCACTTCCAGAACTCACAGACCTAATAATGTCTACAGAGTAGTTGGTTTGGATTTTTTGGGTCACGCTTTGCAAGGAACGGGTATCAGAATGTCTTGTTAGGACCCCAAGTGGCAACCCATTTCAAAGTGGAGGCCGGCATTTTTGCTGTGTTTCCTCGCTGGACTGCTGAGTATCAGCAGAAGGCAGAGTGGCTTTTGAAAGACAGCGCCGTTCAAACTTGGGTTTTCACCTCCTCAGTGTAAGAGAAACCCTGACCGGCAGGCAAACTAGAAGCATACTAAGATTCCCATTTGCCTTGGTTATAAACACTGGATAAAAAAAAAAAAAAAAAAAAAAAAATCACATTTGGCAGATCTTTTGTTTGCATAGTTCATTGAGTTCATGATGAGATGAGATCTGTTTGTAGCATACAGATAGCACTGGGTACGAGTGGTGGTTTGGGATTCCGAGTCACGAGTTTGCTTCCCTAGTCCGTCCCTCGACTCAAGCTCAGTGTGACCTCGAGTTAGCTTGTTACCTATTTAAATATCAGTCTCTTCAGATGTAAAATAAAGATAACCTCTCCTTGTGGCTGATGGGAGATTTATACACACGGCAGTCTAGAGAGCTCTAAGCACAGTCTGACCCATTACTCTAACTTGGGTATTAGATGTTGTCATCTTTGCTAGCGAAATGAAAAAACTAAACCATCAACGGTATGAGATGTTATGTCTTTCTCAAGGGGATAATGTTCTTTGAGGGTAGCTAAAGACTATTTTAAAGTTAATCTCTTCTTCCTTTGGAACAGACAAAAAAACCAACAACGATGATTAGTGCAACTATCTTAACTAGCCTCTCATAATACAGTGATGTGGGACTAAAATATTAGGTCCAACACATCTGCTTGTATAATTTGGAGCTGACTGTGCTGTTAGGTCATGAATTCAAGGTCTGCAGCAACCCAGTGGATCCAGGATGGCTCTGAACTTCAGCCATAAAATGAACAAAGATCCCAAGCAAAACTGCCGGGAGTCTGGGCAAAGCAGCACTGTCCGGGGGAGCAGAATTTCCTGGGCAGAGCCCCTCCCTGACCCTGGCCTCCTCCCAGGAGAGCCTCGCCTCTATGAATGCACATTCAAGGTCTAAAATACAGGGCAGTTTCACAAGCCATTGCCTGGGCAATGGGTGGGGAGGCACAGGACTTCCTGGCAGGCTTTTAGATCTCAACAATAAAACACCTATCAGCCCCTCGGAGACCCTGGAGAACTCTCTGGACTTCTCCTATAGAAGGAAAGAGCTAACCTCCACCCATGTGATGAATCGCACTGTAGAACTCTTCTGACATATGAGGCTGGCACCAGTTCTGAAATTTCTCTGTAGAATTTCCCACTCTTGGTAAGGGAGTAGGAGTTAGGCACAGTTCTAGCACTTTAACTCCTTATCTCTTTTTTGAAAGTCTTTGCTGTGCAATAATTTTGTAGAGAAAAGAAGATTTCCAATCAATAGCTCAGTCAAAAGCGTTTCCCTGGGTGGCACGTTATTTCAGAGAGCACAGGGATGGGGAGGGATCCGGTTTTTCTTGAGACTAAGGAGTTGCCTGAAATTGCCACCTGAACCCTCTTGTTCCCATAATAATAATAGGCCTAATTGTGAAATTCCAAAAATCTTGCTCAGGAAAAGAGAAAGGAAGAAAAACAGCAACAGTTGGCTCTGAAATTTCCTGGGGACAAAAATGCCAGCCCTGAGGAGGTGCAACCCACTTGTAATTCTGCCCGACGGAGTGTGACGCTCCGCCCCCTACCCGTGTGTCTGCGCACATGCGCACAGCTGTTCGGGGGTGGGGGGGGGGGGGTTGCGGGGGAGGCAGAGCGTCGGCCTACCACGTCACGGTCATGGCCAGGCTCGTGCCAGCGGACCCCTGAGCTGGCTTCCCGCGCTAGACAACCTGGAGCGGTTTCCAGGGTTTCTTGTTTCCTCTCCTTACCCCCTCTTCCTCCTTCCCTCCATTACCCCAATCTCGCTCAAAAGGATCTTAGTCCTGTGACACTTGTGCTGGGAGAGGGCTTTACTTGGCGGCTTTTGGTTTACAGGATCGTTGGTGAACAATCAGTCTGTCTGGCAGGAAGGTACGCCCACAAATATTACAGGGAACCAGCTGGCTCAGGGCGCTGGTCCAAGCAGCTTCATTTAAGGCATCGAGATCATAGAAGCCTTTGGCTGAAAAGTTAAAAAAAAAAAAAAAAAAGAAAGAGGAACAAAAAGGAAAGAAAAGAAAAAGAAAAATGGTAAAATGGATCAGTTTTTATTCTGGAGAACCATACTCTACTTTTTATGGAAAATATTTTCAGGAAATACCTGTTGACTGAGGCTTTTAAACAAATCATACTACTTTTGCCAAAAAAAAAAAAAGTGCCACTCCCTCTTGCAAGGGTTGAATAAAAAGTTAGCTATGAACCAGAGACTTTTCGCTCCTTGTATTTTAAAAAGGGGAAGACATTGTTTTATGTGTTATGATATGCATTCTTCACTAATTATTAACATCTTTGCTTACACATTATTATCTTGCAAATACAACTTTTGGCCTTCTTTCAATTGACTCTAAATATAAACTTACAAAGGGAAAAGAACATGCATTTGTATTTTCCTCTTCTGTAATCCTTCAGTGGAATGTTCTGAAAAGCCAAAACTGACAGTTGAGGGTGAATTTAGGATGAATGATATCCTAAAAATGTATCATCTCTTCAAGGCCATAAACTTGGAGATTCTTTAAATAATTAGAGCAAAGAATGCAAACAGAATAGTTGATCTGACAAAAAGAAGTGTCCTTAAGAAAACAACCAAGACATCTGAGAAATGTATAATCTTCATTGGCAGACCATAGGAAAAAAGGCATATGGCTTTATTTTAGAAAAACAGTGTGGGATTTAGCTTTAATAAACCTTATTTAAATAGAATGGCTTTAGTACATTAAATTGACTGTGTCTTCGAATCACCCCAAATAGGTCCCCTTAAGTGTAGCCAGGCACTCAAACATAGATTGCATTCTTTTCTTTTTATCATTTTCACAGCAAATATTTCTTCATTAAAGCCCAAGCAAATCTCCTGTGACTTCTTCCTAATGGTTCACACAAGCATAGCAAACTTTAGATTCCCAACCTGCTACTCCTCATGTTCTTTATTTTACTCCACGGGAAATTGAACCCCAGCACAACCTCATTTTTCTCCTTTGGACAAACCAGTATCACTTTCCACACGAATGTATACTTTGAAAGCTTTGAAAACTATTGAAAAAGGAATGGCGTGGACTTTCTCCTCACTCATACAATGTAATATGTATTCAAAAATTCCAGAGTATTCTTTGAGTCTCACTGGGGATGATTCATCACATCGCTAAAAGTTTTTGAGCAGGACATTGACTTTGGATCTGGAGGAAGGGTTCTTTGGATTCCATGACCATAGTAAGGCCGTGGGGGTGGAAATCAGAATGGGAATTCTCTCTGCCTCGAGATGAATGACGCCTTCAGAAACAAAAACAGCGTGGCGCCCAGAGGAAAACTGCAGGGAAGTACAGTGATAGGGCCTACCATTTCCACCTGTGGCCAGTAAGAGACTAATGAACACCCCCAGGGCCTTCAAGTTCGTCATTTCTCTCTCCTTTTCGAGACTTGTGATCATTATGCTCAGGCACAGAAGGTGATAAAGTCAGAAGTGAAGAAAACAGATTTTTTTTTAAGATTTTATTTAATTATTCATAAGAGACAGAGAGAGAGAGAGAGAGAGAGAGAGGCAGAGAGAGAAGCAGGCTCCCCGCTGAGCAGAGAGCCTGATAAGGACCTCGATCCCAGGACCCTGGGATCATGACCTGAGCCGAAGGCAGATGCTTAACCATCTAAGCCACCCAGGTGCCCAAGAAAACAGATTTTTGACACCACAGAGAATTGCTAGGAGAGAGTTTCAGTGAGGCAAACAAGGTCTTTGTGGGCAAATGCTCTAATTTCAATGGATGCATGTGTTCATCTTGAGCCCTTTTCCCACCTGAACGATGAGTCCTCCTACTCTTGGCAAGGACTGTGAATAGTTGGGTTCTAGCAGCCTCTAGAACTTCATCATGACAACCTAGATTCCACTCTGTGGGTTGTTAGAGAACTCTCCCGGGTCACATTTCTGACAAGAGTGCTCTGGACTGATCAATACTAAATGACTTAGAGGTACCCTCCAGTTATGCAAATCTACAGTTACAGAAGGAGGATTACTGAATTGAATGATACTTTTCTTAAAACCAAGAATGATTTTCCTTTGAGGCGATCCACTGAGAAAGTGATGATGGTAGAAATAAGATTCACAAGTCTGAGTTGGCCTGGCAAACATTCTCTGAACTACTTTGTTCTCGCCCCAAATGAGCAAACAAACGCTCCGTTAGTAGGCCACACACGGCAGTCAATGGGGTTTCATTTGGCTTGTGCGGTGCTTTACAAAGCATTAATTGCAAAATTTGAAAGATCTGGGCATTGCCTATCGATTTCTGGATTTACAGTTTCTTCTGTGTTTTCGAAAAACATGCCCACACTGGGCTACATTTCTTAATGGTAACAGCAGGAAGCAGGTAGCCGTGGCCTCCTTTAGAAAGAGTCGGTATTCTCCCACTCCTGTGGCCCCCACCCTCCCTTTTGTCATACGTGGACTAATTTATTCAGTTTGGCACCCTGGCTGGTGGACCCTGAAAACTGTGAGGCCGGTAGCCTGCTCTGTGAACACTAAGAAACATTCATATTTGAAAACATGTCTCCAGGTGCCCGCCAAGATTTTTTAAGCTTCATGTTTTTTAAGTATAAGTTTGATAATATACGAAAGTAACTTTTGGGAAATACAGGGAATGCCAGTGGGTCTCTCTCCTTGCACAGTTTTGACAATAGTGTCTTTGCGTCTTAGCATCTGAGGCCCTTTGGTCAGGCCTTCTAGAACTGTTTTTCCTATTTGGTTATAGTCAAGACAGTAAATGTTGCTGATTGCAGTTATTTGAATAAATAAGAAGGAATACCTCTCCTCTTAATAAGTTCAGAGAGAAAAGTCTCCCTTTACAGACTCAAGTGTTTTTTTGTTTTTGTTTTTGTTTCCCAGAACTTACCTGTAATGGTCCTGACTTCTGGTTTTTTAGGTTCTGATCTCCTTAACTCTTTAGGTAACAAGTTGTTTTCATTATGCCACTTTTTCAGACATTGTGGTTCATGGATGGCAATAGATTTTGTTCCATATTCACGACCACAAATGTAGCAGATAACTGTTGGTGGACGCCTTATCATTGTTGGCTACAAGTAATATAAAATATCTGTTAGATAAAGTGCAGGCGTAGAAATTACACTTTAAATTATAATACATTCACATTAACTGGACAATCACATTTTTTAAAAATTCCAGCCAGTCAGGTAAACGGAAATTTTTTTGACAACTAAGAGAACAAACCATGTCATCTGAGTGATTGGGGTGGGGGTGCGGGTGTGGGTTTGGGAGGACGATAGGAGATAAAGAAGAGCTGACCAGAATTCTACAAATTGGTACTTTATAAAATGTGTTTTCTCATTTAATGATTTTTGATTACCTATCTTCTGGCCATTCTCCACGCTGGGAGACTACGGAAATAAATCAGGTATGAATCATCTTTTCAGTAACATCAGGCTCTAGTAAGCCAATATTCCTGAGAAGTCAAGTCATTAAGTGTCACTGGAGAGTCTAGAAGGGACACTGTGTAGCGAGCGTCCCACATTCCCTCACCTTAACAACTTCCTGTGATTCTAAGCCTTTTCTGACCTGGAGCAGGCTCCCCCCACAGGCAGGGCGGCTAATCAACCACAAGTGGGAGTTGGTCGATAATGGCCACTTCACCAAGGCTTTTTCCATGCAGTGTTCCAAGAGCCCCCGGTGGGATTTCACCTCAGCTGCTCATTCACACACTCTATAGACTTCCTTCTCTTCCCTGTCGCTCCTCCCACAACTTTACTGGGGGTCCTGGGATCACCACCCCAATAAACTACTTGAACTCAAATTCTTTTCTTAGCACTTGTTTCTGGGAGAACTAAATCTAAGGAAGACTGAAGGTTAAAATGGAATAGGGAGTTTCTGCTTCTCTCCAGGGTATAGAAAGTGACACGAAACTTTGCTCCCACCTAAGCAATAAGAACAAATCAGAGAGCTTACGGAACCGTAAGTTTTTAGTCTATTGGAGAATCAAAGTTGCAAGGTAAATTAATGAACTAGAAGGACTGCCTGAGTTTGAGAGTGGATCAGCACAACCAAGAGAATCTCCCAGGCTGCAACCTTATGTGAATATGAGACAGCAGGTGTCTCCCACAGAGAGAAGGCAGGACAGCTGAGTGTGAACCCTACTGAAATGCAGGCATGCATGCAGTAACTATCTATATAAGCCCTCCCACACCCCGTCTTACACCCAGTAACAGTAAGGGGTGGGGCAGTCTAACAATGCGGAGAGAAACTCTCACCAATTCAGGAATGCAGGTCCTGCCTAAATCTGAGGCTGGAGAACTAGGCCTTGCTCTGGGTTCGAGATAAGAACAATCGACTGCTGATGGAGGGGTAGGAACTAAGGAGGGAGGGGGCAGTAGGAGGGACTCCCTCCGTGTTGCATGCAGGAAGGGTCCACAGCAGCCTAAGGGTGCGGCAGGAGAACAGGGAAAAGCCTTGTAGCTCCCAGGCTTTATATGAAGTACAAGGCAGGGGTAGCTTACCATTGGGGAGTTTAAACCCCAGGACTAAACTTACCTAAAGCAAGGACTAAACATTGGAAATAAATTGTCATAGAATTCTTAGATTTTTCTTAAACTGATTTTTTTAAACAGAGAATGTGATATATTAAAGGTGCAAATTTTAATGTCTACAGTAATCACAAACCACAAATACATGCAAAGAGGCAGAACTAAAAATTCAACATGGGACGTAGAATGAAAAAAAAAAAAGGTAAATTAACCACTTGCCGAAGAAAGATAGGAAAGAAGGAACCAACAAAACAACAAACAAACAAAAAAGGGCAAGAGGAATAGAATTAAAACACCAAGGTGATAGACTTACACTCAAACAGATCAATAATTACAGCAAATATAAATGGACTAAAGAACATAATTGAAAGGTCTGGATTGACAGACTAGATAAAATAAAAAATCTCTAGATGAAAAACCCCAACTATATGTTGGTTACAAGAAACACATTTTATGAATAAAGGCACAAACAGTTTACAAGCAGAAGGATGGGGAAGAAGTTTCATGTAAACACTAAGCAAAAGAAAATGGGTATGGCTCTATTAGTGGTAACACATAAATGAAATGCAAAGGTTGGAAATGTTTCTTCCAGTTGTGAAGACCAGGGAAGCCTGAAGGAAGTAGCATTTGAAGAATGGGTAGAGTTTGGATCACAGAAGGTTTTGGAGATGGGGAACAGCATGAGCGAAGCCTCAGGGACAGGAACCTAAAAGTGAGTGGAGAGAAGAGCAACTAATATAAAATATTTATATTAATAATAACAAATAGTTGCCCAGTGATAAGTGTAGCCTTGAGAACTATAATCAGATAGTTTGGCTGCAGCCGTGCTATGAACAACCATGAATGCCATGTTAAGATCTGGATTTTGTTTTGTAAGTGATAGGAAGCTATTAAGCAGGGGAATAACCTATAATTGCACTTATAGAAAACTAGTCTGGCAATAATGTATCTCCAAGGGCTGTGTTGGCAGCACATCAATGAGAGCTTGAGCATCCCTGGCTCTGGGGTAGGGAAATCATGGATCCAAGAGAACATCAGTGGTGATGTCACTTGCGGGAAAGAGGAAACCCGGAAAGGCAGGTTAGGGAAGGAGAAAAAAGTGGATTCTGTTCTGGACGTGTTGCGTTTGATATCCTAGTAGAATTCAAGTGTAAGTCCAGCCAAAATAGCAAATAGAGGCCTGTCCTTTGGAATTAATGGGTTTCAGAGCTTTGCACACAGAGATGATGTTTAAAACCGTGAAAATTCCAGAAAAGTAGAATATAGAGTATGTATGGAGGGAAAGTCCTGAGGGAAATCTACAGTGAAGAGATTGGGCAAAGGAAATCACAGCCTGAAAAGACAAAGGTTCAAGTTCTCAATTAAAGAAACAGGGCGTGGAGACAAAAGACTCCGTTCAGAATTCAGGAAACACTTCCGGTTTCCGGGAAGGCGGCATCACTTCTGTCCAATGCCACAGGGAATAATGGGGGGTTGAGGAAAGTCGCTAGATTTGGTTGCTGACAGATTATATACCAGTGACTTTTGAGAGTTGAGCTCTGACAGAGGGATATGGGTAAAAACTTAACTGTTAAAAGTTAAGGATTAAGTCAAGGAAAACAGAAATACAACTTCAAAAAGTTCGCAGAAAGGAAATTTGAGACAGAGGTAGAGCTGAAGAAAGATCTGTTTTGGGGGCGCCTGGATGGCGCAGTCAGTTAAGCCTCTGACTCCTGGTTTCTGCTCAGGCCCCGATCTTAGGGTCATGAGATGGAGCCCCACGTTGGGCTCTGCACTTAACTAGGGTCTGCTTGAGATTCTTTCTCTCTCCCTGCCCCTCTCCCCTACCCCCACTCTCTCTCTCTCTCTCTAAAATAAATAAATAAATCTTAAAAAAATAAAGAGATCTGTTTGGTTGTTGTTTTAGGGGTAGAACAATCTTAGGCAGAAAGAGACAGTTAGCACTGAGAGCAGAGGGCTAAGTATGGGAGCAAGGTCTCTGAGGAGGCAGGAGGAGATGAGATCCCCGGATGTAATTAGACATGTTAGCCTCTGAGGACAAGGAGAAAAGATGAAAGAGGGATGGGTCATCAAGAAGTGAGGCACAAGAAGGAGCTCCTACAGGATGAATTCAGTCTTCTAACTATGAGGCAAACCATCTTCAGAGAATGAAGAGATTTGGATTCTGGGAAATAAAATAGCAAAAATTACTGAGGTGTTTGCAAAAACAAACTGGGATTCTCTTGGTACCGCAGAGAATGTGACAGTCATTCAATTAGGGAAGAATACTCACCGGATAATGGGAAGACCCAGTGAGGATGAGCTGCAAGAAACTTAGTGGAATGAAAAGACCTTTGCCAATGTTTGTAAGTAGCACTGGGTGGCGTGAAAGCAGAAACAAATTAAGTTGGTGGTGTGGTTTCCTTTGGGGATATAAGACACGGTAAAATGTGTGCAGGTTTGAGAGTCAGCCAGCTTTTCACTAAGGCTCATGGGGGTTACACCTGCAGTGCAAAGAGAGAGCAAAATCAAAACAAGAAGGAAGCACGTTTCTGGTTTCTGCATACCCGAGCAGGAACGACAGATTCTAGATGAGTGAAGTCACTAATACACAGCAAGCAAAATGGAAAATGGAGTTACTCCCGAGATGATCCACTTTTTAAAAAATACACATTATTTGCTAGAGGGGAGGTAGATGGGGGACGGATGAGATAAGGTAAAGGGGATTCGGAGGTACCAACTTCCAGTTATAAAATAAGTAAGTCACAGAAATGAGAAGTACAGATAGGGAATATGGTCAGTAATATTGTAGTAACGTTGTATTGTGGCGGATGGTAATGACACTTGTCTGGGGTAAGCACTGGGAATTTACAGAACTGTCAGATCACTATGCTGTACACCTGAAAGTAATATAGCATTGTATTATATTGTATGTTGACTATACTTCAATAATTTAAAAAAAAGAATAATTTTTAAAATATCTTAATTAATTAATTAATTAGAGAGAAAGAGAGTGGAGGGAGGGGCAGAGGCAGAGAGAATCTCAAGCGGACTCTGAGCTCAGTGCAGAGCCCGATCTGGGGCTCGATTCCACGACCCTGAGATCATAACCTGAGACAAAACCAAGAGTCGGATGCTTAACTGACTGAGCCACCCAGGCGCCCCAAAAGAATCATTTTTTTTAAAAGCACATTATTTGAAGTAGAATATTTTTCTTCTATTATTCTATGCTGAACCATGCCAATAAACTACATTTCTCAAAAAATGCCTAAATTGTTTTTAGACTTCTCTTTTATTAGCCACGTAAGAGGATCTAATGCCTGAAAAGTGACTTTAAAAATATTTGGCGAATTCGAGACCTAAGAGAAAGGCTAAAGCAGAAGCAGTGATTTTCAAAATACTCAACAGTTACTATTTTTTACATGTTCATTTACTTGAGGATTAATTAAATACAGGCTTTTTTAGTTTAACATGAGAAGCTTGTCTTTTTACTTTGAGAATAATGAATATTAATATTCCATATGGAAAGCATGAGCCGATTCCAGTATTTAACCAAGCATATAAGCAAAATAAATGGCACGGGTCATTAATGGGGACATTCATGTCACATTGTCAGAAGGTTTCCTTTGGAAGGAAAAATTAGAAGAAAACAGGCAGACCCAGAGGCCAGAAGACATGCACAAAATAACTTAAGGGGATGTGGGAGAAAATTAATACCATAAAAAGGCTAAGATGTTCTATATTATATTTTCCAAAGCTTGGTCCATGCTCTCTATTTGTGGTTGAACTGCAGTTGAACCTGCAACACACTCCATATTCTTAGGTTTTAAACATTTCACTCCTAAGCCTGCTCGAGGGAAGTGCAAGCAACCCAGAACACAGCTGTAGAGAAAAATGCATCCCCTGTGGGGCTGAATGGAGATAAGATAACCTCTTTTATTTTTCATTCATTTCACGATTGTCAGTCTGAAACTTGCAAAGAGAACTAAACGATCTCCATCCCCTGGTCCCTGCCGTGGGTTTGCTCTTCAGCCTCTTTCTCTGGTGTTTTGAGCAGGATGGGGGCGCTGTGGGGAAGGTGGAGAGGGAACAGAGGTAGAGGGGGTCAGCGCCCCAGGAAAGAAAAGGGCAGGAGGCTCTGCTATGAAAGGGCACAGCCCAGCCGAGCAAGGCAGGCGCACTGAGGCTTTGCCCAGCGCGGCGTGGGGACTGTCTACCCGGGGCCTTGCCAGGGCCACGGATTCCAGGAAACCGTAATCAAAGGAAGGCAAAGAGGAAGCCGATAAGTCTAAAGTTCCGACAGAGCAAACGGTTAGATCAACAGTTTTCCTGTCAACATTTCAGATATTCTTGGGGTGAGGCGTTAATTTTTTAACATCTAGATAAAAGATTTTTTAAAAGAAGTTAATCCCTGAATCTACAGAAGAGCTCTTTCAGGTGTGAACTGTTTTATGGGGGTGGGAGGGGGGAGCAGCTAAAGCCCCACCCCCATGCAAGTTTATTAGGACTCATCACAAATTTGCTTTTGCTTCCTGATTTCCTGGGAAAGTCTACCGAGGCTGGAAATGGACAGAGGGCGTTGAGCCCTTCAGGGAAAGCTTTCAGACGTGTGTATTTCTTTTAACTTGAATCCACTAACTTTCATATGTTTCCAATCATTTTGCTGGCCACCTTTGGCATTATCATTTTATTTTCCACGCAGCATTTTTTTCCCTCCTTTATGCTAATGTCTTTTCTCTGCTGGGAATGCTTCATGTTTAATCTTTTGGGCCAGGATTGTGCATGACAAAGGAAAGTGGACACTTAACAGCTTTTCTCCGGGTCACTGTGGGTGACCGGCCATCTACCTACTCACTATTACAGTTTAAAAAAAGTGGCAGTCACAACCAGCGTTGGCGAGGATGCGGAGGAAGGGGAACCCTCGTACACTGTTGGTGGGAATGCAAGCTGGTGCAGCCACTCTGGAAAACAGTATGGAGGTCCCTCAAAAAAGTTAAAAGTAGAACTAGTCTATGACCCAGGAATCACGCTACTGGGTATTTACCCAATGGATACAAAAACACTAATTCAATGGGACACATGCACCCCGATGTTTACAGCAGCATCATCTACAAAAGCCAAACTATGGAAGAAGCCCAGATGCCCATCAATAAATAAATGGATAAAGATGTGGTATATATATATATATATACATATATATATATATACAATGGAATATTATTCAGCCATCAAAAAGAATGAAACCTTGCTGTTTGCAATGACATGGATGGAGCTAGAGATTATAATACTCAGTGAAGTCAGTCAGAGAAAGACAAATACCCTATGATTTCGCTCATCAGTGGAATTTAAGAAACAAAACAAAAGAGCAAGGGAAAAAAGAGAGAGAGAGACAAGCCAAGAAACAGACTCTTAACCCTAGAGAACACACTGATGGCCACCAGAGGGGAAGGGGGTGGGGGATGGGGGAAATAGGTGTTGGGAATGAAGGAGTGCACCAGTCATGATGAGCACCAGGTGATGTATGGAAGTGTTGAATCACTGTAATGTACACTTGAAACTAATGTAAAAGTAAGATTAAAATAAAATAAAATAAAAAATAAATAGGTGTGTAATACCACCCTCTAAGCAATGGAAACAGAAAAAGGACCAAAAAGGAGAGTGTTTTGGTATTAAACGAGGTATTGACAGAAGAAGAATGGAAATAATTCCAGTAATCCTAGATTAGGATATCTATTTCAATAGCTTCAAACAGCTCCCAGTGACCACCCTGAGAGCTCAGGCTGAAAGGAAACCCTAGCAAACAGCACAGCTCAATCCCAATAGAGCTTATAGAAGGAAGGATAACAACTGATTGAAGGGGAAAAATCCTCCAAGCATTAAGTGTTATCATACGAATCCTAACGAAATTGATACTGAAAAGTAAAATCAAAGTCTTTACTAGCAATTTTACAAAAGATCAGAAACACTCTACATTTGGCCCTTGCTTATACTAATCCCACAACAAAAACTAAGTAATAATAATGTGAAATTATATTTGTGTGACATCATTTCTAGGAGATTAGGGGAACATAATCCAGCAAGGTAGCCTTTTGGAGATTTGTGGTGAAGTAGAAATTAGTAATATTTATGCGGCAATAGTCCCCTTTGAAAATCTAATGAGTTATATGGTCATCTTTCCAGAATAATGCACATGTATACAGAATTATGGGTATGATTTTGAACAATTGGTGGACTCCGTAAAGCCTACCCATTAGCCCCGAGAAGTCAGCTGTTGAAACCTTAGTCAGAGCAAACTTTTTTTTCCCCCCAAATAGAGGCTTCTTTGTGTAAGGAGCCATTTGGCACCATTTAAATGACTCAAAAAAGGGCTGAGTTGAAGAGAACTTATGAAATACACCACCTCTGGCTTTAGGATGATCTTAAGTTCTGCTTTGCCTAAAACAGTCCCTATGATACCTGTTGTCTTGACATGTGTTAATAGCTCCTTCTTGCATTCTCTGAGGTGTCCCCATTTGATTAACAGATTATGTAATCACTCTACTTCTGATCCCCTTTGGAAAACATTATTTAATAAAATAGAAGCAATCAAGAAATGAAACAACCAGACAAGCTCAGAAATCTTGAAGCCGTGACTCTAAGACTGGCAATGGATCCAGTTAAGCCTAGAACTAAAGCAAGACGACCCTAGAAATTGGGGGTTTGAGAAGAGAATAAAAAAAGAACATACCTTGACATACAAAAATACTTATCAAAATTTGGGAAGGGAAGGAGAGGGGCTAAGATGTTAATGATACTAAATTCTTTACTGTCACGACAAACAGTCACTTAAAACAGTATAAAATTAAAACCCAGAGTTACATTTTTTTTTCCAAATCTGGTAACTTATCTTTGTTTTTTAACTGTAGTGGGTCCTTTAAAAATATTCTTTAAAGAATATTCTTTAGGGAAGAAATATTTTTCTGAAGCTCAGCAATACCATCACCATCTCTTTGCTTTCTTTTTGTCAAATTCAAGTAAAATTAAATATAGTATCTCTGGTTTTGCCTTTATAATATTCTCTGGTTTTGCCTTTATAATATCTGTATTAATAACTTGTACATGACAACCTTAGTCCTATGAAAACATCTGCATGCCTGCTTATTTATATATGTTCGTGCCCAGAGAGAGATGGCTGGAGTAATAGTCACTTAGGCCAAATGAAAAGGAGCTCACAGCAATTTTTATGCCAATCTTTGTACTTTACTAGGGGCTTGAATTTTTTATAATTTTTTTGAATTTTTTATAACAAACTTGTGTCATTTTTATAAGAATAACAAAATGATAAAAAGAATATCAACTCCAGGGTCAAAACTCAAGTTGGGATTAGGTAATCAAATCAGTCCTAACAGGAAAAACCAGGTGGGGCCCAAAGTACTTTCCGAATATTCCTTAAATAACTGATAAAAGATGGTAATCAAGCTTGTGTATATAAGCCAATCTAGTGTTGTCATCAATTAGTAATTGGACCTAGAATTAATATTACAAATGAATAGTTTTGCATAGCATAAAATAAAACTGTAATGCAAAATGAAAATATTTACAGTGTCTTAAATTACATTAGTCCAATAGTACCTTTTTATTTTGTCAACTGTTTACAGTTAACATACATCAGTCACATGTTTATATGATACAACTTAATTGAAGCCCTAGAATTCTACTCCATTACTTTAAAAAGCAATAAAAAGGCCTGGGGAAAAAAAAATCTGAAGACAGAATTTAGCATGAGTTTGTTTCCACCTAAGATAATCTAAATCCAGGTCTTCCAGATATTTTCATTTTGTTCAGGCTCATTTGTCTGGCTTGGTTACATTAGCCAAAATATGATTTCAGAAATAACTAAATGGAACCGTATGGTATTAGCCATCTTATGCTGAAAAGTGGCAGCCAAAAGGATAATTTGGGGGGATGGATGGATTGAACCATCCCCTGGGTCCTGTGTTGCCCAACTGTGGCTGGACTGACAAGTCAACATATAATTTTCAGCCTCCCAGCTGCCCCCCTCTCTTCTCTGCACTTGACTATGTTTTGTGCAGACTTGGCCTGTCTGATGTGGTATCCAGAATTTCTGTGGTTCTTCGTGGCTACAGAATAAAGGCCAAACGTTTCATGCTGACTTCATTCATGCCAACTTTAGCCCCGTGAAACAGGTCTACTAGCAACACCAAACTCAGCCCCAGACCCCAGGCCCACAGTCCTCAACTTTTCCTACCTTCATGACTTTATTCGTCTGCTCCTTCCAGCAATAAACTATTTAAATGGAGGATAGCGTCTTCCCCGTGCTGGAGGTTCTGGGGAATGCCAAAAACCTTAACTCTCCTTAGTAATGGAGACTAGCATATCAATTACTCATTCAATTAGAAGGCAAAATTGGTTAAGTGCTGTGATAGATGGGGCCCCACAGGAGGCTCCAATAGGAAGGAAGGAAGGGTTTTGACCAGAAGCCAGCAAAATGGGCTGTTGAAGCGGTAGAAACGTACTTGACCTATTCAACAACTGTTTAATATTACTGTAGTCAGTTAACATGAGCACATTCAAGTCGGTCATGAAAACTGATTAGAGAGAGTGTGAGAGCAAGGATCAGTCTATTCAAAATAGGTGGTCAGTCCTTGAGAACACACTCAAAGTTTGGCACCTCTTCAAAGCATCCTGCCACCTTTCCGCTTGGGTCCTGACCCCAGACTTCACCTTCCTGCCACAAGAAGCTAGCCATGCCTCAGACGCTGGGGAGTGATTTGACAGCAGGTACTGGCAGCCAGCACTTTCTCTGCCAACAGAACAGCATCAGCCACTGCTAAGGCACTGTGCTGTTTGGGGCATCAGGCAGAGAGAGGGCAATGAGAAAAGTAACGCAAAGGCTCTTGATCGTACTGAGACCTGAGTGTAAGGTTGAGGATCTCATCTCTTTGAGGCAGAATCAGATGAAGGCATGGATCACATGGGGGCACTTTATACTTTTCCTAGATTAAACCATCTTGATTTCTTTCTTGTTGAGGAAATGCAGATGGGTTTTTGCCTGCCCTGAAGTAGACAGCACTCTTAGGTGATAATAAAAACAGTAAGGCGCGTGTTGTGATGAGCACTGGGTATCATATGCAACCAATGGATTGTTGAACACTACCTCAAAAAACTGATGACGTACTACATGCTGGCTAACTGAACATAATAAAAAAAAATTAAAAAAAAAACAATAAGGCAACTGGAAAAACCTGTGAATAGATAAAGTATAACACTGTCATGGCATGGACCATTACTTAGCAATACGTACCACCGCCGCTTGCACCAAAGTGGATAGCACTCAGAGCCCTTAGGCTGAGAGCAGCCAGACCCGGAAGAGTCCATTGCTGCCTGATTCCAGGGAGAGAAAATCCACACTAAGCTGTAGTGTTTAAAAATCAAATCAGGGGTTGCCAGGAGGTAGGATCAAGAATGAAGTATATAAGGAATCTTCGGGGTGATGAAAATGTTCTGTATCTTAGTTATGGTGGTGATATAACAGGTACATAAAACTGTCAAAACTCACTGAATTGCCTGAGTTTAATGAATGCAGTTTATTGTTTGTTTTCGTTCCCCAATAACACTGGTTAAAAACCACTCACGCAGACCTCATTTAGGGGAGTATCTTGCATTGCCGTGATCAGGGACTGCAGTCAATTTCAAGTCAGCAGTACACCCCGTCACAAATGATGTATCTTATTTTTTTAAAAGATTTTTTATTTATTTATTTGACAGAGAGAGACACCGTGAGAGAGGGAACACAAGCGGGGATAGTGGGAGGGCGAGAAGCAGGCTTCCCGCGGAGCAGGGAGCCCCGACGCGGGGCTCGGGGCTCGGGGCTCGATCCCAGGACCCTGGGATCGTGACCTGAGCCGAAGGCAGACGCCTAACGACTGAGGCACCCAGGCGCCCCACAAATGATGTATTTTAGAGCGACGTTTGCCGGGCATTAGAGACAATTGTTAAGTCATCTAGATTCACAACCCTTTAATTTGTCTCCCAAGAAATTCTTGAAAGAAGAAAAAAAAAATACCACAGAAGAAAAATGAAAAAAGAAAAAGAACTAGAGCGAGAATTAGAAAACGCTTTATTGAGTTGTTTGTTTGTTTTTTTTTTCCGGGACATCAACATTTTTACCAGAGACAATGCCCCAGGGAGTGGCAACCCCAGTCACATACAAATTCATTCGGAAAAGTCCAATTCTAGACCGTCAGGCCCTCGCCCTGGGGCAGAGATGAATAGTCTGAAAGTAGGGCTATGCCTCCGTGCCCACGTGCGCGGCATCTGGTCCGTTGGCAACATCACTCAAACCAGTTTCTCATCTTCCTGTAAAAGGAACTACAAAGTCCTTTAGTGCATGAGTGCGTGTGTGTGTGTGTGTGTGTGTGTGTGTGTGTGAGCTTGTGCACAAAGGACACAGGTCAGGTCAGTCACTTTCCGCACGTGATGTCAGGGGTATCCAAAGGCGCCCTTTGCTTCAAACTCTCCATGCCTTTACATTTCCCCTGGCTTTGTCCTTGACCTCCTTCCAGCCTACAGTTACCATCTCTCAGCTCATTTCCCTCAAGAGGAAAGAGACAGAGAGTACTGAGGGCTTTGGTTCTAGAAGGTCCCAAGCACAATTAGCTATGTGCCACCAGAACGCAGAGGAAGCCTCCCACGTTCACCCACTGGGAGACAGTCATTTGCTGGATTTCTTTGTCGTCATGGAAGCCGTTGGCCTGTTCATTTTGAGGAGGTCATTTCAGCGGGGCTGTGCTGAAGCAAACACATCAAAACGTAAAAGATGTCATTTTATTACCAAATATGTATGTAAATAAAATGCCTGCTTTTTTCTCCAAGGAAATGTGCTTCACACATTATTTGGAAATGAAACAAAAAATGCAGTAAGTTTACTTGTCCTTTTTTTTAATTTCTATTTTTTTTTTAAGATTTTATTTGTTTATTTTAGAGAGAGAGACAGAGAGGAAGAGTACAAAGGGAGTGGGAGAGGGAGAAGCAGACTCCCCGCTGAGCAGGGAGCCCGATGCGGGACTCGATCCCAGGACCCTGGGATCATGACCTGAGCCGAAGGCAGACGCTTAACCGACTGAGCCACACAGGCGCCCCTAATTGTCCTTTTTTTAAAGGGTGAATCATAACATCCCTGCATCAAAACAGCCATATGTCCTGTGTTCATTTGGGGACATTCGTTAACCTGAGAGTCAAGGAACCCAGAGGTGAGAACATCCTGAAAAAGAAACCATCTCCATTGTTCTAAACCATGACATTGATGAGTACATTAGAGAAAGGTACCCCGCCTTAACACGCTTTCAAACCATCTGGTTGTGATCATTAATCTGTAATGGTAGAAGTCACAAGATGCAAAATTAAAAAGTGATGGCCATGGGAGGGATACACATGACAATCCTTCCCGTCTCAAGACTTGGCCCCGGATCATTCTTCTATATGTTGACATGTACTTTGTTTCTGGGAGTGTGACGGGTGATAAGCCCAGTATGGCCAGTCTGTAAATATCTGGGTTCCATCAGCTTTTTTTCAACTTCACAAAAGCCAGGAAAGCAATGAGGTTCTAAATATTGATACTGAAGGTACACTGTGAGCAGAAAGGACCTAGGGACACCTACTAAAAGCATAGCTCAGGCTTTTGGAAGGCTGAGACCTACCCTAAGTGGAACTGCATCTGGACGAATGGGCTGTCTATCAGAAGGTGATCCAGTGCAGCCCAGATATTGTTGCTCAGGAAGAATCTTCTGGTTACAGGCCATGTGCCAGGCACCACGCTAGCTACAGAACCAGGAACTGGTCCCAACAATTGGGATAACCGTACTTCACTCCCTAACTTTACTTGGGAAATATTTTTTCACTTTCCCCTAAGCCCTTTCTCTGGGACAGTGGGTCAGGCGGACAGATCCCTCTGTGGCATGCCCAGAACCCACTCCATGTGAAGTTAGTCAAGAAGCAGAGTCTGGGTGATCAAGGGGCCCACTGAGGGAAGAAAGCATTTTTTCACCTCTCCACCCACTAATATGTTTAAACTCAGACTCTAAGTTCTAAAAAGTACTCTCCAGATTATGGAATCTCTCTAGGATCCTGTACTTTTTGTGGCCCTGTAAAATTCTTAGAAGGTTTGTCTCCTGGATGTTTGACTCACAAGAACTGCCTCTTTGTTCTGGGGACTCTCACAGGTGATCCAAATGGCAGTTGGTGGCTGGGGTGAGTTATGCTACGCTCAGGCATGGAGGGTGCAGGCCAGCATTCCCTGCACACAACTGTCACACAACTATGTGCGTCCCTTCACAGGTCCCTCACGACTCAGGCTGTCCCCTTCGCAGCATCTCACCAGGCTACCGCCCAGAACTCCCTCCCTCTGCTTCATACTCTGGATCTCGGGCGGTAACCCGATGGACCAATGACCATTTCAGCCAAAAGACAGGCATGTTGTACTTGACTAGCACGATGTTCTTAAAAGTTTTAAATGTGATACCTTTAGGGAGGACTTATTCTCCAAAATACCACAGCCTCTACCTCTCCCTCTAGCCCTACAGGCAGCCTGCCCAAACCCTGAAAGCACTTGAGCCGGGGGCCCTGAGTAGCTAATTCCCCACTCCTCTCCCCGATAAAAGGTATTTGCCTTCTAGCTCCTGTCTAAGAAATAAGCCGAACTTGTGGTTAATTGGCATTCGTGTGCCAATAGCTAAAGAGGGTTTGTTATCCATCTAGGAAATCTTTGCGTTTTAGCTGGAAGTCAAACGACTGAATCTCAGACTTTGGAATTCAAGACTCGCCGCCAGGTAGCAGGGAAGGTGTTAAAAAAAAAAAGAGAGAGAGAGAGAGAGCGTGTACAGTGAAAATTAACAGATGGTCACAATGAGAATTCCCTGCTTTCTTTGAATCTAGCACCGAGGCAATTCCCACAGAGCTCGACAGGAGTCTTGACGCCCATCCTGAGGTCTAAAGAAGTTCTTACTTTAAAGGCTGAGGATGGTTTCCAAGACCACATTGTAACTGTGCGCACAGTGACTGTGCATTACCCACAAGTCGTTGGCTTGCTGGACGATGTTTTGCTTCCCCCACTCCTGATCGCTGGCTGTCAGAAACAGGGCCCATCCTGCCAGAGGCTGAGGGTCTCCGCGGCTCTTTGGATGGGTGTCATGCCATTGACGGTGCTCCCTTTCCGCATGACAAAATTAAACATAGAGGACTTGGGCCTTCACTGCTATTTTAGATTTTCCACACTCCTGACTCCTTCCATTAGGGCCAAATAATTGAAATGTCTGTGGTAAGTGCACAAGGCATATCAGAGAAGGCAGAAAGTTTGGATGGAGAAACAAGAGGGAAAGTTTTTCTCCTCCATACTTGTGGAGAAAAGAATAAAATCTCTTGTAGAAATCCTTGTGAATGTTCCAGTATTGAAAATACCTGACCAAGTAGCAGCTAGTAATTCCCCAGCACCTTCTAAGTGCCAGGCCTTGTACTAAGCGCTTAACATGCTTTAATCACAATAATTCTCATGAGATTCTTCTGGGCAGGACTCCGCGCCCCCATTTTACAAATCAGGAAACGGAGGCACAGGGTAGTTAATAGGTAGTGAAGTTTGTTTTCACTCAGACAGTAGCAGGAAGGAGCCGATGAGGGATGATTTGTCAGACACCATCGCCGGTTCTGTGTGGGAGATCTTTCATTTCAGCCTCTCACAGCGGGGGGACAGAAGCTGGGGAAATTTAGTAATTGGCTCAAAGATCTGTGACTTCATTGTTCATCTACTCTTAGATTCCAGGTCTGTCCGATGCCGGCTGCTTCTAGGAACATGGTGGAGGTAAGGTCACCAAAGGTTAGCAGAGTGTCACACTCAGTCTTGTCCGCAGCATCAGCCACTGGGTAAGATTTGAGAGAAACCAGCACAATTCCTACGTCTGTTCTCTTGACTACCTCGAATTTTTATTCCTTTGGGTTGAACACTGCCCTCTTTCCAGATCCTCTTTCAAAATGCAAAAAGTCCTACGAAAGATTTTCCTGTGAAGGATTTTACTGGATTCTCCCAAGCCCCTTCCAACGATATCGAGAGATGGAGGTGCGCAGGGACAGGGAGGGTGCACAAGGTGCTAAAAAGGAGAACAAGACCAGAATATGAGACCGGGTCACCAGAGACTCATTTCCCAAGTCATAATTTTGCCTGTGGCCATTTAAAGCATAATTTCAACAAACCTGACTGAGACTGAATGTGTATAATTAAGTTTCCATCCCCTCAGGCACGCCATACCATGCAAAGTATAAATAACATTTTAATATATAGGAGTAACAGCATAGCTCCATCTCAAACCTCAACAATTGTAGTTTGATTGTCTAGAAACCACTGGTATTTCACATTTCCTTCTGGTGTTTTCAAACAATTCTACCCAAATGTCACATCTGGAAGGATCGTTGTTTGAAATTGAATTGTTTTTGGAAATCACTGGATGCCACGTTAAGGAATTTTCCGACCCAGCCTGTGTATTGGCCAACTATTAGAGTCTGTTACTTATGATGTGGAGTTTTGTTTTGCTCCTTTGAACGATAAGAAAGACTTCGCCAGTCATTTGGAAAGGCTGTTAATATTCAAGTATCTGCACATACCTGATTTTTTAAAATGAGCTACGAGTATTTGGAATATATGCTTGGCATTTTAGAATTGCTCATCCTGAGATACAAGGCTGAATAATGTAAGTCAAAGAACAAGTGCCAAATTGATCTCTGCTTCTGAAAGGAATACAGTTTCTTGGCTGAAGTTTGTTGTTTTGTTTTGTTTTGTTTTTTTGTCTTTCTTCTTCTTCTTCTTCTTCTTCTTCTTCTTCTTCTTCTTCTTCTTCTTCTTCTTCTCCTCCTTCTTCTCTCACATTTGAGATAAAACTGCTCTTGTCCCTGATGTTTTGGAAAGATATTGGTTGGAAGGTGAGGTGTATGATCAATTAAGTCTCTTGCCAAATTATTATCAAGACTGACTTTCCTTGAAGAAAATGGCTGGAGGATGTCCCTTGTGTTTGGTTCTGGTGCTCCTCTGTTTGGCATAAGGCCTGAACTTGTGGCTCTGAAATGACTTTCAGGTCACAGGTAAAATGAACAATCAAGGGAGCAGTGCGAGTAAGAGAGGAAAAACTCAAAAACTGAGAAAACCACTCAGTTTTTCCAGCTTTTATAGTTAGAGAGAAAAAAAGCAAAGCGTAGATACTATCTAACCTGGAACTTGAAAGCTGGGTTATTTCCAATGCTTGATTTGTCTCCAACTTATATGCTAACGGGCCCCCCAGCTCAGAGGGAAGGTCAAAGAAGAATATTAGAATATTTATATATTGAAATATTGGAAACTTCTTGAGTTCCTGGGCATATTAGGCCCTCGTTCAATCTCTAGGACATTTCTTCATGTGTAAGACAACCTCACAGAGGTAAAAATTTGAAAGGGAAGTAGATGTAAGAAGGAGGTGAATTATGTAACATAAAGGGAAAGTGAGACACAGAGTCCTAAGTCAGACCCTCTTGAAGCTCCACCTATTCAGGGGCTGAACTTCTGTCTGACGTTTAGCAGTGAGATTCTGTTCACAGGAGAATCACCTCTGTTTCAGTAAGAACTTCTTCAAGGTTGCATTGCCTTTGGTGAAGTTCTAAGAATCTTGGGAGAGATCTTAGTTGTTGACCCTGGAATTTGGATTTCTAAGAACTATGTATATCCATTCAGTCATTATGCAATGATTTACTGAGGATTCACAACCGGAAAATATGGACGTCTGCTTGGGCTGGAAGTAGGGAGAAGGAAGTGACAGGGAGCGGCAAGCACATAAAGACATACGAAATTACTTAAGCTGGACTAATTGTTTGAGATGGTAGCATGTTGTAATTTGTTCATTTTAGGCCTGAATAATATTAGAATTTATTATATATGACACTCTCCTCTCACAGAGGTGACAGTATATTTGTACATATTGGAACACTAATGTAACAAATACCTAATATTGCTTTGGTCTTTGGGCTCTGGAAGAGGTAACTCTGTTATGGTCTCTCCTCCCATATATACAACTGTAATTTGATACTGATTTTTTTTAAAAAAATTATGTTAGACTGTCATTTGTACAGATGAGCATTATTCTTCACATTTTCATATTAGGAAATGATACATCAATTTCACTGATGATGCTGTTGTTCTAAAATTTGTAACTCCCCCCTACCCTCACTGCACACAGAGCTCACACACGATATACATGCACAGATTCCTTTGGGCTGGCTTCTAGAATCAAGAGTGTGGAAAAGAACTAGTCTGGTTACCTTTACAGTTGTGCTTGGTACACCTGAGAGTCATGGGATCCAAGAATGCTTCCCTGATATGCAGGCATGGTTGGCACCAGGGAAAGATGAAGAAATGGCACATGGAGTTGGACATTAGAGGTCCGGCTGTCAGCATCATCGGGGGGCAGTTTGTGAGGTCGATGCTGGTTTTCATGACATCAACACAGCTGAGGAGGTGAATTAGGGCCACTGTAAGGCTAAGAACTCCCAGAAGGATCCCACTGAATGTTTCATCCACCATCTCCAAAGACTTCCAAGCCATTCTTGTGTTTGGGAATCGTAGAGGCAAATGGTTCCGGGAACCTAGCCTTACTCTTGATTTCAGGAACTCAGTCTAACCGAAGGCATGAAGAGACAAATGACTAAGTAGACTCTTATAAATCAACCTTTTACTCCCTCCGCCTTTCTTTCTCATCGGATAGGCTTGATAAGCTCGACCGGTATTTAATTGAGAAAACATGAGATATAGGTGAACAGATCCAAGTTACCTCATCTTCCCTCCAGCAGCCTACAAACTGGCCTTCTCTGCATTCAACCTCCTTTGGACATGAGCAAGTACCACCTCCTGTCAAACCCGCCCTCCCGGTGTGCTAGGATTCCACCCGCTGCTGTGTGTTTCTCCCCCAGCTTTCACACTTGTCCCTACGACCTCCCCTGCATCTTCAACCCCCTCTCTCCACTGAATCATGATCCTAAACATTCTCATATGGTCTAGAGGTTCCCATCTCCTATAGAAACCTCTCTTACCCCGCCATCTCTATTTCTAGCCCACCCATTATTTCTGTCCTGGTCTTCAAAGCCAAACATTTCAAAACACATCCCACTGTTATTGGTTCTAGGCAGTTTCACCATAAGCGTCTTCTGCAAGCATTCTTGCTGCATACCTAATGGGTGGTAGGGCAATTTTGCCGTAAAGGATAAAATGATGAGAAAAGAGAGACAGTAAAAAGGACATAATGAAACCTAAAAAGTAATAAAATTAATAATTTCTTCCGTCATTAAGAGAGGTATCAGTTTTCCAAATCCGAGGGTGCATATTTGAAACTGAGCTTTGCATTGCATTGTGAAAGCCTTCTACGCTGTTTGTTCTTGGCATATTGGCACATGTCTGTCGATAGACGTTCCAAAGTTCTACGGGAAATGTGGAAGAAATGCTAATGTAATGCACCACTGTCACTGATGCATTATCATTTTTTAGTATGGTAGAGGATAGTATACAATCTGGCTTCACACTCTCTTTTTTTCACACTTCAAGTAAGTTTTATCACTATTTTCTATCAAGTCTACATATGGTGTTGTTATTCACTAACATTAAGATCACCATGTCTGTTCGTCACTGCACAGAGCTTTATTAGGGCTAGGTAAGATTTATATAATGTAAAAATTGGAATTTGTCAATAAAGAAATAAAACAAAACCGTCAACCAGTTATTTTGTCTTTTACAGCCAAATTGCCCTACAGCCAATTAGTTACGTGGTGAAAATGTTTGCAGCGAAATGCTTGGGGCAAAGGTGTCTGTGGCAAAGATGCTCACAGCAAAAATACCCCAAGGACACAATCTTCATCATTCACACACTCTGGAACCCCCATCACTACAGGGAATGTGTCCTTTCCAAGGTTATGAGACTCAATCCACATTGCCAAATCGAAGAGGTGTTCTTTCGGCCCTCCTCCGACTCCACCTCTCAGCATCCCACACGGCTTTCCACACCCTTGTTCATGACATTTTCTGCAGTGTCTCCAGGCTGTCATTCTCTAGCTCCTCCTCTAACCGCTAAATCACTTAATGCCTCAGGGCTCAGCCTGGCATCTCCTTTTCCAACCCACTACTCATTCCGGTGACTTGAAATATATATTAATAATGCACAAATATATGTCCCAGTCCAGTCATCTCTTTGGAGATCCAGACTTCTATATTCAGCCCGACTTACCCACTTAGATTTCTCACAAGCACGTTGAATTTGCTGTGTCCAGAAAGGAACTATTGGTCTTAACCTCCAAGATCCTCCCGGGGGCTCCAGTCTTCTCATCTTAGAAAATGGCACCAGAGCACTTACTCAAGCCAGAAGTCTGGGAGCCATGCTCGGCCCTTTCTCAACACCTCCAACATCCCAACTGCCACCGGATTCTGTCTATTATACCTTATCTCCATCTTCGTTATCAATGACCTTGGCCAAGCTTTCATCTGCTCTCAGATGGATCCCTGCAAGAGCCACACAGCTGATGACCTATGTTCACTGGGCAGCTTCGGGGACCATACTGTTTCTACAGCCTCATCTTCTGTGCCTGTCACGTCCTTCATCAGGCTCTGGCCACTTGACCTTTGGCCAGAATGTCTCTTCCTCTTACTATTCTCTTCCGTCCCACATCTTTACTCTTGGCTAATTCTTTCTTACTTGTCATGTAGCAGCTGAAATATCACTTCCTCCCAGAGGACTTCTCTAACCAAGATTATTGGAATGTCAACCTCCCATCATTAGACACTGTCATATCACAATTTGGAATCCTTTTTTTTTTTTATTTAGTCCTGCATTTATTAGAAAATTGTAAAAAAGACGAATAGATTTTGTTCATAGCATTTAAATAATTGACATCTAAGGCAGTAGTATTCAAGTCTGGCAGGCCACAATTTGGAATTCTGCATTTATTTCCTCCATAAGAATAAAAACTCCATGAGATCAAGAACTGTGCCTTTTTTATGACTCTATATTTAGGACTCAGTCCACTGCCTAACAATAAATATTTGCTGAATAAACACACTTCTGTCCTCTGTCGTACTTAACACTTCCACCCTTTTTGTATCACACGCATGCCATGTCTCTTAGATTTGAAAAGATAAGGTCTTTGGAATTAGATCTGGCTCTGACACCCACTACCAAACCCACTGTGTGACTTTGGGCAGGATGCTTCACCTCAGTCTCCCCAGATGGAAAATGGGAAAATCATATCTGTGTTATGGTAATACTCAAAGGAGATCATGCATATATAGGGCTGATCATAAAGGTACTTAATAAAAAGTCAGTTTTCTTTCTTCCATGCTTTCATATAAATTCCAAATGCTTCTAACCCAGTAGATGCAAACGTGCACACACATTTGACAAGGTGACAACATGCATCCTGCCCCTCCTGAGTCTTTCTGATTGTGACATGCCCACTGAGAGTTTTGCCTTTAGAGAATGAGAATACTTAGTCATGGAACAGCATTCATAATGTTAAACCAAATATATAACTGAATCTCTAAATAACTGCAGTCTGTATTATAAGGGCACCTTCTCAAATATATTTGGAGGTAACACAAGAAGAACAGTATTTTTGACAGCATAGAGACCTGACTTTAAAAGAAAACGCCAGATGGCAGCACCAGATGCTTACGATGTGTCCGATGGGATTTTAGTTCAAACCTAAACATCTAGGATGCCAAACGTAGCTTAAAACTCAATTCAGAGAGAATCATTTACAGAAAAAAGATGATTTCCCTAAAGAACACCTATTTTGTAATATAGTAGGGGATTTTTAGGAACAATGTTTCACGTGTTACAAGCAAAATTCTAAGAAAATAACCCCAAGCATTACCTAACCAATAAAAGATAATGAGACCAAGGTTTCATTTTGGTTTGTAGTTACATTTCATTAACTGCTGATCTGTGTTCCAATTAGCCAGAAAGGGCCTGAAATCAAAGAATGAAAGATGATCGGGTTCTAGAAAAGGGCAACATTTTTTCCCAAATTAAGATGCAAGCACTAAAATTTATCCACTCGTATTAAAATAAGGAGCAATAATGACCTCTATTACTGTACCCCTCAGCATCACTTAGGAAATTGCTTAGTAAAATAGACAGTAGGCTTACTAAATAGACTAAAATGTAATAGATTAAATAAATGCAATATTAACATTTAAAGGGATAATCTATGGGTTTCCATGCTATGCATCAACATTTCATCTGGGCTTATCACCACTTTTAAAATCTTGCTACGGTGGAGATTGTTTATGCAGGCTTTCCATTTTTTTGGGAGGAAAGAGACAAAGTGTGACTCAGCTCACAAAACCATCTAATGCAGATGCGGCGGCCCCAGGGCCGTCACACCTTTGAAATAAGGATCCTCACTCAGGGTTTTATTGTCTGCTCCATACTGCTTAGCATCCTTCAGAGCTTGCCTGTGAGATCAGAAAGGGTAAATTCAGCCCTGTATTCTGGAAGAGAAGCAACGGCACAATTCAAGCGCATATGGTGGTCAGTGGGCCAAGCAAGAGCTAAAGCAAAATGCCCGCGGAAGTCTTGGAGAAGAACTCATCTCAGGCGGTATTTATTTGTGTTTAGATTTGATTGAAGGGTAACAGCACCCCTGTGTCATAAGAGAACTGAGCCAGTCTATGTTGGAGGAACATTCTGAGCAGAGGCGTATTTCCCTCTGCCAGCGAAACAGTCATTGTTGCCCAACTAGAGCGAATTGTTTTCCAAGCACCATGATCACGGTGCTGAAAATATTCTTCCTCACCTGAATTTGCTACAAGATTGAGCCCTCCGAGAGCATCAGGCGAGCTCTGATGCTGATCTGAAGTCAGACCCAGGATTCTAGATTCTGACTGACAAGAGAAGCAGCGCACATCTGAAGTGTGACAAGAACGCGTGTGTGTCATAACCAAAAGTCGGCTGTCACTGGCAGATAAATATTAAAGTCTAATCGTGCACAAGGCAGTGATTTTCATGGGAAATGGATGGTTTCCCATAATATCTCAATTTTGAACGATACAAAGAAATGGTGCTATCTAAATTTCAATTGACACAAAGAAAGAAAAACAGCAATGGATCAAATTGTAACTGACAGAGAAAACCACACCGCCCGGGAGACATTGCCGGCTGAAAGGCACCGTGGAATGGCAAATGTCTCTTCTAGGGAAGTCAAGTCCATTGCTTCAAGAGAACCTCTGTCTCCCTGAAGTCTACCAGTTTTCTCCATTTTAAGTCATGCAAGCTTGCTTTAAGTCTGGCAGTGAAAGGGATCCTATGTTGGATGACCTTCCTATGCCCTTCACGAAAGCCTGTGTGGTCCCCAAACCGGGCCAGCACACGTCTAACAGCTGTGAGCGCCAACTACCCGCGGACACGCGCCTCCTTGGGTCCGGGAGCAGGGTTGGTGGCGCTGTTACAGAGCCACGTCCTCTAGATGCCCTTGTTCTGACGGACAGGCCCCACTTTGATCTAAACTCCCCAGTCACCGAGGGCCATTGCTGTGACCTCTTCTTCTGACATCTCCCCTCCAGACGACTGGCTGAGTCAGGAGGTGTCTTCCTGTGAAGCCATGGGCCCAGGCCAGCCTCTGAGCAGTCGTGACTGAGTAAGAACACGCTGTGCTCAGCCTGTTGGCACAAAGTATGTGTTACAACAACAAGCACAGGAACCCTGACCACACTCTTCCCTGTCTCGAGATCTGTGCTGAGAACATGTGAAGCAAATGCATACACTCAGGAAAACAGGGCTGCGAGTCAGAGAGCTAACGGACTCGCTGATTTGTGACCCCGAGACACGGATTCTTGTGATCTCTGAATCCAGACCCCACACATTTTGGAAGAAAAGCAACAGGCAGGAGATGGGAAAAACAGATCATGTGTAGGAGACCAGCCTTTCGCTCATGCCACACTTAAGAGTGTGGGTTTTGATTTCGGCACAGAAACTAGCTATTCTTTCTTCAATGTTCATCGGAAAACTTGCCCAGCCTCTCTTAGTCTGACTCTTGGGCTTTATGATCATGGTCTTGGAATCTACTAAACCAGTAAGTTTCTAATCATTTCATTTTAAACATGAAAGTGAGGAAAAAGTACTAGAAGGTTGCCAATGTAATGCAATAAAAAAGTAAGGAAGAAAAGTTGCAGTAAAAATAAAGGCTGCTTCCCGCCCCCCCAACCCCCAGTCCTTCTGGTTTAATCTTTTAGAATAGCTTGGGTAACCTCAGTTTCCCCCAAGCAGTCCATTAGAAAACAGGGGTGCCTGGCTGTCTCAGTCAGTAAAGAATGTGACTCTTGATCTTGGGCTCATGAGTTGGAGCCCCACAGTGCGTGTGGAGCCTATTTAAAAAAAAAAGAACTATTCCCTACAGGTGGGGGGCTTTGGGTAGCAAACCATAGAAAAGATTAACCCGGGCTTAATGGCAGGACAAAGCACACGGACCACGTCTTGTGGGGAGCCACCCTCGATAAGCGTTCTTCCCCAGTTGTGGCTGATGGTGAACCTTCAGGTAAACGATACTTCACCATACAGGTCGGGGACCCATGGCGTCATGCTTATTCCCAAGTGCCCGAGTGGGGAGCAGAGCCTGCTGTCCAGCCCAAACACAGGCCACTGAGCAGCAGTGGGAACTGAGCACTTCCCGGAACCACGGACCCACACCCCGTCGCTTTGGGAGTGCGCCCTGGGGTTAATCGCCCACGTATCAGAATCACAGAAGTGTTAAAAGAAAACATGCTGTCTTTGAGGAGTGCGTCTATTTCTGTGAGTGCTTCAGCGCCTAATTGTTGCTAAAGTCATTTGGGGTTTTTGACACAGATTCTATTTTAGTAAGATAAACTCAGCATAACCCGGTGTTGCCAAAAATGAATTCCTAAGGTAGATGACTAAAATAAACCGGTAATAAATATTGGCTGTTGGAATGGGAATTATATCTCTGCAATGTAGACACAGCATTAATGACTCATTTTCCAAAGAACAGTCTCTCCCAAGGATTCCTGGGATGAGGAATCAGGGAAGGACGTCCATCTCTCTTTCTTTTAGGCGGCAGAGTGTAAAAGGACTATAGACCCACCAGGCAGGGATGTTCTTATATCGACTTGGCCGACCGAGATACAGGGTCCGACAGCGGTCAGCTTGGGCAGGATGCACTGAGGCAGACATAAGGCATTGAAAGAAACCAACCTAGGGGTTGAGGCAGCTGATTCTGGGGATAGTTTTCTCTCATTCCCCCGGGGAAGGGGGGGGTTGCAAAGTACCCATGGGTCGACACAATGCGTCTCACGTGGCATGAATTACCTTATCAGTCACCATGGGTGCTGCCATGTTCCTTTGCTGCTTGGAATTAGTGGACTCTTTTAGGTCACCTTTACTCCCTAAGGTCAAATTCTGAATTTTTGGCCCACGAGGTTGAGCTTTACAGCTTCTCTGGTGTACCAGAAGGCGGTCTGGGGCAAAGGTCCGGCCGCAGTTTGGACAGGGCTCCCGCTGAGCTTGACTTGGCCCCTCTTGGTTGGACTGCCCAGTGGGAAGTGGCTGAGGCCTCTGTGGGAGTGGTCGGCGGAGCTCCCTGGGGAGCCGGTCATTTTCTATTTTCCACTTTTCCAGGCATTTGGGCTCATGAATGGGAAGGGACAGAGTGCCAAACTCCCTACCACAAATGTAGCAGATGAGAGTCTTTGGTCGGGCTGGGATGCCCCCAGCAGCCTTCCTGGGACCAGTACAACCGTCAGAACTGTTGGGGGTTGGTGCTCTGGGCCCTTCGCCCTTGGGCTTGCAGCTTCTCTGGTGAACAGGTAGCCGATCCGGTAAGAATGTGCGGCCACAGGCATCGCAGGGCAGCAGCTGAGACCGGGAACTCTGGAGCGCTGCCTCGTTCACTGCCTGCAGATTGGAGGACCCACTGCCCCTGAGAGGCTGTGGCTTGGAGGGTTCTGGCCTCCTCAGGCGCTTGGGCAACTTGCTGTTTTCAACCCGCCACTTCTCCAAGCACTGGGGTTCATGAATGGCAATTGACTGGGACCCAAATTCTCGGCCACAGATATAGCACACCCGGAATCCAGGCCTGCGGGAGGGGATCACGGGGGGGCTGGGCTGACTTCCTGACATAATTCTCCTACTGGACTGTTTTGAGAGCATCACCGTTCCGGGTCTCGTTTTCTGAGGTCCTATCCTTATTTTTCTAGCAAGACTAACATGCTCTGTGTCCGGCAAAAGGCTAGAACGGGAGTCATCATGTAGAATGGCCTGTTTGATAAGGAAGGTGGGCTCTTTGGAATGGTGGAAACTCTGTTGCAATTTGTTGCAAACCCTTCTCTCCTTTCCTGTTTCCATTAAGGAGCAAGTTTTTCTGTAGGCTTGCTCTGATTTCAGGCCAGAATCATTTTGGGATTCTGCTCGGAGTGAAGGTTTGTCAGGTTGGCTGTCCTGGGGTTCCACACTGTTGCCAACTCCTTAGACTCAAGGACCGTGACTCAGAGCTTCATTGCAGGGCAGCGGTCTGGAATGCCGGAAAGTCCTCATTAAACCTCAGATGCCTCCAAGATCTGTGGGGGAAACATAAATCAAGAACTCATTACACACACACACACACACATACACACACACACACACACCCCTCTTAGATTGTAAGTTGATAAAGAGCAGTAATTTTTTTTTTTTTAACCTAGTATCCTCTTTGGCTAGATAGTAACTAGCACATAAGATTTGTCCAGTAAATGTTGAAATAAATTTGAAGAAAATTTCCGCTACGAATTGCACTATCACTGTATTGAAAGGAGTGTTCTGAGCAAAGAAAGATCAGCAATTACAGTATATTAGAGACACGCACAGCACAAACCAGCAGAGGCATGGTGGTGAGACCACGGAAGACAGAACTAAGACCTGTGACAATTAAATTAATGAAACTGCAGAGAATAGACAAAGACCTTTTCCACTCCCTTAGGGATTCTTAGTTTTTTAGTGCCATGGATCCTTTTGACAGTTTCTCTGAAGCCTATGGTTTTAAAGGCAAAAGTGAAGCTAATTTTATTGAAACAGTTGATCGAATATCTTTGGTCCTGATATATATTTTATTCGAGATATAGTAATAGGCCACACTTAATGAATGCCCATTAGCCTAAGTTTAAGAACCCCTGCAGAAGGAATTCAATAGTGAATATTATGAGTATTATCAGGAAAACCCGCAGAGGGGGTAAACTTCTTATAACCTACCATGTATCCACTTTTCTTTACTATGGGAATGGAGTGTGAATAAATTGGGGCCATGGATGTCAAGCCAAGAATGCAACCCTGGCCTATACCCTTCTTGGTAAATTATCTGTAGATATTCCCGGGGATGAAGATGCTCAGATTTTGCTTGATGTTCTTTATATGGCTATTGTGCTTAATTCCTTATCAGTATAGATACTAGTTAAATATTAGATAAGATAGATAATATACAATTAGATAAGTATTATCTATTTATATATTATAGTTACATATTACATATTATTATATATAATATATATATGGAAGTAACTATAATATGGAAGATAGATAATATAGATAACATCTGTTATCTATAAATATACTTTATATTTATATATTATATATTGTTGTATTATTGTATTATATTATATTTATAATCTATTATTTTAAATTATTTTAAATTTAAGTTATTTTAATTATCAATAGGTTATTAATGTATTTAATCATATATAATTATATTTTATACTAGATGTTATGATAGATATTATCTATCTTCAAAATAATTTTTGTAAAAACATGGCTCATGATTTTCTCAGACAAGCCGGAAGGGCGGGTTGGTAAAATCTCATCCTGGGCAGGAGGCTAAGGAGTTTTTACCATGGGGCGAGGCATAAGTCGATTTCACCCAGGGTAAAGATTATTGTCTAAGGCCCAAGAAAGATTACTGTCAGACGTCTTTGGGCCTCCTTCATTTCCTGAAGGGGGATTCCGTCTGGATGCGAGGCTCTGTATCACCGGCCCCCCATCACAAAGGGAGCAGCGCCTGACCTGAGGCTGGACCCTGCGGACCACAGCAGACCCCTGAGTTCAGGCGGCACAGGGACTGCCTGCTGGTAATATCACAAAGACCAAAAGAGCTGTAAGACTTATGCCTCGTTCCCGTATTTTGGTGCCAAGGAAGGTCTGAATCTTTGCAAATGAGACTATGGGATCAGCTCTGGCACAGAAAAGCAAGCGATTCTTCATTCTGACAGATCCTAAGACAGTGATATTAACACATGTGACAAAAGAATGCATTGGCCCCAGGATAGCCAGCACAGAAAATGAAGCTCACAGAAACAAAGTGTGTCACCTGACTGGCACCATCTGAAAGAGAAAGTGGATCTAAAAAACACAAGGAATCTAGGAAAATGATTTCATTAGGTTTTTATCAGCACATGGGGGAAATAACCCCCAAACCACTCTGCTTCTTTTGTTCTGGCATCTTGTTTACCAAGGATCCTTATTTTCCTTTCCCATTTTCCTTCATACACGGAAGCTGCAGAAAACGAAAGGCCTTAAGACAGGAAAAATCAATGCAATTAAATAACCTTACTTCCCCTAAACTTGCTCACAGTTTCTCTCTCTCTCTCTCTCTCTCGTAAACACACACACACACACACACACACACACACACACACACACACACACACACTGCTCCCAGCTGATCAGAATACTGGGGAGGCCCCATAACCTGCCCCAGCAACTCCTATCTCCCTTAGGATCAGGTAAGAAGACTAATAGTTACTGAACAACTGTGCATCAGATATGGTACTGATTTGTTATATACACAGTTTCAATTAATTCTCAAATGAAGGCAGGTATGATTGTTTCCGTTTTGTAAGTGAAGACACTATGAGTCAGAAGACGGTCCGTTTTTTTTTTAAATTTTTTATTGTTATGTTAATCACCATACATTACATCCTTAGTTTTGGAAGCAGTGTTCCATGATTCATTGTTTGCGTATAACACCCAGTGCTCCACGCAGACCGTGCCCTCCTAAATACCCATCACCAGGCTAACCCATCCCCCTCCCTCCCCTCTAGAACCCTGTTTGTTTTTCAGAGTCCATCAAGACGGTCCGTTTTTAAATGGCAGAACTGGGGACCAATCCCAGCTCTCTTTGGCTCCAGGAGTCAGCTCTTTCCATGATTCATTCTGCCGCAAATTCCACCAACAGAGCTTCTTCCCTTTAGTTTTTATCCCGGTTTTAATGTACGATTCACAGGTCTCACGGGAAGGTAACCAAGGTCCCTCCGGCCTTTGTGTGGCCCTTGAGGAGGAGGAAGAGGTGAAAGGGAGGAGAACAGGGCGCAGGTGGAGACAAGCCTCTGAGATAGAAAAAGCAGGACAGAGAGAGACTGGGGATACGGGAGGCAGCATTTTTTTCCCCGAAGCAACAGGGCTCATTTTTTATTTTGCCGGAAGTGGTTTTCTCGAGGACCTTGTGCCTCTGCAGCATGTGCAACACGGATCCTTTTCCTGATCGCACCAACATCTCTAGGGGTGGGGACGGGCCGGGGGGCCCTGGGGTGGTATAACGAACGCAGGGTGAAAGCGAAGGCCGCCCCAAGAGGCCAGATGGCTGCTCCCTTTGCAGCCCCTTCCCCGGTCTGATTAGGGATGGATCTTCATGCACATAAGCATTTTTCTGCTATTGATATTTTCTCTGCAGCAAACATGAGAGCATCATCAGACTCCTAATTGTATCTTCATCGTTTTTTCCACCATCTCTTTCCTCCTTCAATGTCCTTCTGAACTCGCTGCCTTACTGTGTGTAAAGTTATCAAAATATAAAAGATGAGGTAGCCGGAAGAAGTGAAATTTTGGGCAACCGCAGTTTTGAATGGAGAACCTTGCGATGTTTCTTTCCACCCGTGATTCTGGCAAGGCCTAGCCCGGTCAGAGGCTCTCCCCATATGTTAGTTCTATAAGCACAAGTACTGGAAAATACTAAATACGTGTAGTTAAATCACTTAAGAAATTGGCTTGCCATGCAAACACATCATAAAGCAATGTTGCGAGTTCATAAAGAGAACTACTTTGCAAAGCCAGCCAGCTCTACCCCAAGCAACCGTGGAGAAAGGTTCACTCCAGTTGGTCTGAATTCTTCATTTTGACCATATTGGCACACAGGATATTTAAAGAATGTCTTGGAAGGCATCACATTTTATCAATATGATGCCATTTTTCCATGCCCTTTGGGCTTCACGAGAAGGGAGAGACACTCACAAAGACGAATATAACAACCATGGACATCCAAACCCATCTTGGCATTAGGAGGTGTTTCCCTATCAAAAAAGAGTGGGGGTGGGGAAGAGCACAACCAAAGGATTAAATCTTTTAAAAACAAATTTAGTCTTGGGGCGCCTGGGTGGCTCAGTCGTTAAGTGTCTGCCTTCGGCTCAGGTCATGATCCCAGGGTCCTGGGATTGAGCCCCACATCGGGCTCCCTGCTCAGCGGGAAGCCTGCTTCTCCCTCTCCCACTCGCCCTGCTTGTGTTCCCTCTCTTGCTGTGTCTCTCTCTCTCTGTCGGATGAATAAAATCTTTAAAAAAAAAACAACAACAAATTTAGTCTTTTGAAACAAAATAAATGTAAATGATGCATGACCCCTTCCCTGTTAGTATAGAATCCAAATTCTTTAAATGGACAAATGAATAAATAAGAAAGATGGAGTTGAGCTGGTGCTAGCTCTGAGCAAAATTATAAAATAGAGGAGGTTTGTCTTTAATATCCTCCATCCACCCCACTCAGCAGGCTCCATTCTCCCCTGCCTGGTGTCCTCATCTGCTTGCCAGTCTTCCTTACTTTTGAAACCCTACTTTCAAAAAGGAGCTGATAGACTTATTCACACCAAGGCTTATGACTGATGAGGTAATATCCCTCCCACAGTCTGGCAGAGACACCTGGTTTCCCACCAGTCATTATTTTGCCCAACTTCCTCAAATTAAGAGAGCCCCAATTTTTATCTGGGCACATGATTTCTCAGCTACAAGTCTGCAGGCTCCTTTGCAGAATTGTGTAAGACATGTCCACAATCTGGTCCTCTTTCCTTCATTCTGATGCTTAAATCATGGATGTGATGGCTGGCGCTCCAGCAGCCATCGTGGACCAGACTATATTTATGTGACCCCTGACATGACGGAGCAGACACTTGGATGGACTTGAGTCCCTAATAATGGTGGAGTCACCATACAAGCTCTCAGGTGTCACCCTTAGCCTTAATTTACATAAGAGAAATAAATATCTAATTGTATTTTAGCCACATTTAAAGAGTCTTTTCCTAGCATAAAACCTATAACTAGAACCTAATTCTAAGGAGATACAGTTGTATTTTAATAGCTGTCTTTGGCTTAGCACAAAATGAATTCTAACAGCAATATTTCAAACTGCAGGGTCTTGTTTTTAATAAGTGAATTTTTTTTTTTTTGAGAGAGAGAGAGAGTACACTTTGGGGGCAAAACTGACTTACTAAACATCTACTTTTTCCTGAAAATCGGAAATAAAAAAATTGAAACTATAAATATGAACCAATGGTCCTTAAGAAATTCATTCATGATCTTCCTGTCCTAGAATTATTTTTTGGGGGGAACAAATTTGAATGACTTATTTTGCTTTGGGAAAATGAATCTTATTTTTTCCACAAGCTTTGGAAGGAGCTAGAAGGCATCTGCTGTGACAATTAATAACATCGTGTATTCCAAACACTCTTTCCTGTATTTAGCTTCACTGTGCTCGCTCTGGGACTCCACATGCTCCATAATAGATAGGATTAATCTTAATCTCTTCCCTTTGATACTTCAGCCCTAGGAGTGGTATCTGCCGCCTCCTTCATAGAGTTGTGTTCTCTTTTTATCCTGCTAGTTACCAACAACTTCCTTCCTGGTTAACAGCTCTTTATATGAAACTGTAATTAAATAAATAATTGGTGTAGTTCCTGTCTCCTGACTGATACAACTACCCTCAGAAAATAAGTAATAAAAATCTGTGATATTCAAGCTGCACATTACCTCAGTTTTGCAATAAATATAAACTCAAATGCAATAAATATAAACTTCTTTCATAGCATCTTAGAAAATAATATGCTGCTTATATTAACATTCAATCCTCAACTCATTCAGACCACTGAAAACATATTTTTAAATTTTACACCATCATCATGCTTCCAGAACTAGAAAATGTTGCTTTTCCTTTTGTGACCAACTGAATTAAACCAAAAGAAAAAATCTGTCGTTTTAGGCATATTCATATTTTCCTTCATTTTATATGATTCTCTTCTGCAGCTGACTGCCCAGCCACTGTCATAAGGGAGTCAAATTAAAGCGCTGCCATTCCTAGATCAAGGATGACCAGGTAGGGTGAGGGGGAATGGTCCAGCACACTCTGGCTGATTCTCTGCACTTCCCTGGGCACAGCCCCTGGGCCAGTAGCACTTGTGGTCCTCAACAATTCTAATGGGAGTGACAAAAGGCCAGGTGAGAGCAACTAGGAACTGGAGGTGGTTTGGTTTGGGAAGGACATGAGCAGCGGTCTGAAAGGTAAACAAATAAAAACATATATTCAGAAAAACCACTGAGCCTGAGACATATGGCTTCAAGGGAATCTGGCTGTCCCTGTTGGCATTTCCAGGCTGATTCTGAATAGCTAATGAAAATTTACCCTTCCTTGTCTTTCCTTCACTGTGAAGAATTTTAAACCAGAAGTCAGCTTCTTCACCTTCATTCAATCTAATTCCCAGGTGTAGACATAATAGTCTATGGTGTTAAGAGGGCCATGCACACAGAAAATGGGAGAAGTGTACTCTTTACACTTCTAAGTAGAGCTTTCGGTAAGGACATTTTATGTTGCTAAAGCTCAGAATATCACCCTATAAAGGCTATTGTTAGATTGAGTCTGTAATTTTCACTCTATATTGAGCTTCGAAATCACAGAGTCCTCGAGAGTCACGAACGCCACACAGGTATGACCGTGTAATTGTAACATTGACATTTGGAGTGGTGGAGAACTGGTTATGGAAACCATCAGTATAATCACATTAGAATCCTATCATGTGTAGAAATTCAAAGGGTAGACAAAAAAAAAAAGTGGGGGAGTCAGGCTGTTGAATCATAAACAAGCTTACAAAGCATCTTTTCTGACATTCGGCATACTACTATTCCAATAAAATAGCTCTATTCCAAATAGCTCTTTCTCAAGACTTTAAAGCAGTGGTTGATACATCAAAGCTGGCCCATCAATAAGTTCTTTTTGACCTCCCTAGAGTTAAAAATGTTTTGGGGCGCCTGGGTGTTTCAGTTGGTTGGGCATCTGACCCTTGATCTCAGCTCTGATCTTGATCTCAGGGTTGTGAGTTCCGGCCCCACGTTGGGCTTCCCATTGGGCTCCATGCTGGACATGGCACCTATTTAAAAAAAAGTTTAGGGGTGCCTGGGTGGCTCAATCTATTAAGCATCCAACTTTTGGTTTCCGCTCAGGTCATGATCTCACGGGTTGTGGGATCAAGCCCTGCATCGGGCTCCGTGCTCAGCAGGGAGTCTGCTTAAAGATTCTACCCCTCTGCCCTTCCCCACACTCACTCTCTCTCTGTCTCTCTAAAATAAATAAATATACCTTTTTTTAAGAAAAGTCTGAATTTGGTGCCATTATTTTAAAGTTGGGAGATGTCACACAAAATCAGGATTTTGGTTCCTTTTGAGAAGGTGGGAGAGCGGGCCATATGGAGCCCACATTCCAATGTGGCAACAACCCCTATAAACTGGTGCTGAATGAAGGCTGTAACTGTGGGTCAGATTGCCAGTCTTCACTCTTCCAAAGTTTCTCATCAGTCCTTTGCTTTATTTACTCGTAATTCATTCTTGATTCTCAAAGGCATGTGAGTTCCTGACCATATGTGATCCTCACTTTAAAGTGTCTCTTTCCCCCATTTTTCTCTTCACTTAAGTATTTGAATATCACTTCAAGGAGCACTCACCCTCAGTCAACTGGGAACCCAGCTGAAGGATTTTCTATGGGAAATATTTACTAAAAGCATGACAGATTTATTGGTAAAAATTCGGAAACAAAGTTTCGTAATGACAGCAGAGTGAGGCTGAAAGACTTATTTCTAGGAGGGAAGGAAATATCCAAAGGGAAAAGAAAGAACCAGGGACCTGAGGAGGAATTTTCATACATTAATGGAAGGTCACAGGAAATGATGCATCTAATTTCAGAGAGAAAAAAATTCAAGTAGCCAGTGTTTAGATCAGCCACAGGAGAGATGATAGAACCAAAAAAAGAAAAAAGAAAAAAAGAAAAACACAAAAAGAAATGTGTTTGGAGACCATCTGAACTTTTTGGAGGCATTCCCATAATTATTGAGTTACTACTGATACAACGAGAGCTACTCTTCTGCTTAGGCCAGCGGTTCTTGATTTACCATTAAATGATCCCTCACATGAAGAACGATGGATCGCTTTAGTTATTAATCTAAAGAAAGAATCAGTCAAAAGAACATCAACAAACCATTAACAATATATTGCTAGATTTCCAAGATTTGGGCTGGAAATTCTTCCTAAGAGAATTACACTTCCTTGTATGGATTACAGAATCTGATGCACTTTTTCTTTCCGACAAACTGGCCATTTTGTCAAGTACCAGCTATAAATTAGTTTGAACTGAAAATGTATAAGAACAGCATAGTAATTCCTTCTCAACCTAGAATGAGGTATCAGATATCCATCAAGTGTCTAAAGTTGATGTATTATGATAAAACAGAGTGGGGGAAAGGATATATACCATTTTAGAATTTAAAAACTGTAAATAGATGCTTGTCTTTCCTAGCCCCCATCATGTGCGATGTCTGCACAGAGTTCCCACTGTCTTTGTGCTCATGATTTGTTGTCTCAGTCCCTACCTCAGTGGGATATCTTTGGCACAGACTTGCAAACCACAGGGTGGTAGTATCAGAAGGGTAGTCACTGGATTCGTGTGTCCAGGTGGAAACAAGCACAAAGAAGAATACAGCTGCCTCTGGAGGGAGCTGCCTGGCCAGGAGAGACTGGCCAATGAGAGATGGGCCTCTCTGTATCCCGGAGGAACCTCTTCTTAGCCACATCACCCACTTACCAGACAACAGCCTCAAAATCGTGCCTTCGCCTTACCCATCTCCAGGAGGTCGGTGTCCCCCAGAGCCTGGCTGACACTTAAATTGATCGTCATTACCATTCATTGCAGACATCAACACCTTTTGTTAATGCTCTCTCCACCCAAAGCTGTTTCTCAGGAAAGTCCCTGGGAAGAAAGTCAAAAATAGGGCCGAGCCCGTGAGGCTCGGTGTGTGTGTAATGAATGCGCCTCTATTTTCTGGTCTGCTCGGCATGACTTCCCTGGTGGTGGCTCTGGAGACCTGGGAGCGTATGTACAGCCACAGGCTGAAGGCTGTTTCTGAATGTGGGCTCTTTGTTGCTCTTCTCCCCACATCTCTGGTCCTCCTATGTAAATAAGTCATCAAAAAGCTATTGTCATTCCATTGGACACCTCTGACTCTCATGAACAAGGCATTCTTTCACAGGCCAGATGGTCTGAGATCCCTGATGGTTCAGAATCCTCCGTACATCCTTTCATTGCTCAGGAATCTTACTTGGGCTATCCCCTGCTGAAGAAAACCACTAGAAGGTGTCTTCTGGTATCTAGGAGGGACTTGTCCAACCTCTCTGTCCCCAGAGCCCAAGCCAAACATGAAACGTGGTGACAGCTCTTTATTTGCAAACCCTCTTAGCTTGTAGTTTAATTTTTTTGGTAGTTTAAAATTTACTGAACACTTCCTTCCACCCCACGCCTGCTAACTATCAGATAGCAAGGAAGTCAGAGTGTCAAATTGCTTTGTTCTATTTTCCTTTGGTAAACACAAAGAAGATCTGTGTGTATTTTAAGTCATACCTTGGATCAGAAAGATCAGGATATTTGATTAGAAGAACACAATTTAAAATGAACTGTGTGGATGATGATTTTTCCCCTTTCTTGTGGTTTCAACAGGCTCTTTTCCCACCTTCTGTGCTCTCTCTTGCATTTTCTTTCATTGTTTCCACTTGTCTGTCTGTCTCCGCTTTGGGTCCGGAAGGACAACCCAACACAATACGGAGAAGGTGCCATTAGGAAGGGCACCCCATGGTTGACCCCACTGCTAGTTTGCTCTGGGGCTACAAGGAAATGCTGAGCAGCTCACACTAGAAAAGTGTGGTTTATATTTTAACTCTATTATAATTTTCTGGAGGAAGAAGGATTAGAAATGATAAGCCCAATACAATCACACAAGTCCTCAAAAGTGGACAGCCTTTCCACCTCTTTCAAGGTGGGAAAACCGAAGAAGAAAGAGACCCAACCACCCATGGCCGACTTGAAGATGGAGGAAAGGAGCTATGTGCTAAGGAATATGTACAGTGTCAAGAAGCTGGGAAGACCAAGGAGACATGGGGCCTCCAAAAGGGGCTCCTAAAAATGAACACAGCTTGGCTGACACTGATTTTAGCCTCAAGAGACCCATGTTGGACTTACGACACCAAGAACTATGAGATAATGAATTTGGGTTGTTTTAAACTGCTAATGTTATTATATTTTGCTGTAGCAGTAATAACAAACTGAAACACCCCCAAAAGAAAGAGACCAGCACTGTGACTGCAGACTTCTGCAAAAATGTTACTCGGCTAGTTTTGGCCACACTACACCCCAGAATTTTAATAGTGCACAGTCACCCAGCTCTAGTCCCCACTGGAAACACCCCTTGGGGGGACTCCATCCCAGGGCCATGATAAGATGCCCCAGGTGGCCCTCTAGAATAAGAATTATAATACAATTCACCCTATAGTAACAAAGGCATAAATGATCACATAATATTATACAGCAGAGTCCATTATCTCTTCCTAGCTCTAGTGAGGACCCTCAACCAGTGTAACTCAGGAAATAAATTCTTTAAGATTTGGCATGCTCCTCAGTGTGGTCTATACAGCTTTCTTGTCTACATGTCAAGCTTGTATTCCCCTTTCCTCTTTGACTGTATTCTCTGTCTTGGCATCTACATGTTTACATAAGGTAAAGTCTTTATTGACTGTTTTCTTTAGAAAATGCTCATGGCTAACTGACTCCACTTCTTGTTAAGGGCTGTGCGGTGTACCTGACAAGGGTCCCCTTCTCTCTTTTCAGCCATGTTGTGAGACCACAGGCAGCTTTCTCAAATGATGGAGATGGATGTCTAAACCCTTCTTAGGTGGAAAGGTCAGTATCAGTTTTGATTTTGAGCTGAAAAGCCATTTCTGTTTTGTAGAGTGATTTCCTATTTGGAATTGTAGGGTATCAGATTATGCCACTTTGGCATAAGGATTATTTTGAGCTGAAGGCAATTGGGAAGAAGATACCAGGAAAGCTCTCTGCTCTCAATCTATTTGCCTAAATGCAAGACATAAATTTGTAAAGATGTCTCTCCCAAATCAGGAAGGGAAACTCAAAGACAACTCTAGACTCTGGTCCGGTCAGAGCCAAGCACCAAGAGGAAGCTAAAAACAACATCTCTAAATAGCCCGTATCTTCTATTAGTTTCCCCCATATATTTACTTCCTATACTTTGCCACCCCTAAAAGCCTAAATCCCTTTGCCTTGTCACTTCTCCACAAATTTATTGTTCTTTGTTAAGAAGTGATATAAACCTCAAATTCTGAGCACCCCAAGACTTTCTCATCACTGAGTCCTCCTGTGTGTATGTGTGAGGCACATGTTGACACACTCCATTTTTCTCTTGTTAATCTGTCTTTTGTTAGCATATTCTGCAGGCTCAGCCACTGAACCAAAAAAGGTATAGAAACTGTCCTTCCCTGCAGAACCCTATCATAAAAAGGATCCCCCAACATGCTGCACCAGTGACACTTTCTGTGTAACTCCATTAGATGGCATCAATAGTTCACGGTCATTACAGTTCAGCCATTTCATACCCATGTATATGTGCATAAACATGGTAAAAGCAAAAACGAAATTTGGAATATACTGTACAAAGAGCACAGCAACATTGGAGACATTGCCTGTAGTGCTCAGAAAAAAAGTGGTAGGTTTGTTTTTAATACAGAGGCGAGACTATTTGGTCAACAGCTGAGTCATATTTGGAACTTCTCCATAGGGAGAAGAGGGTCACACCAGATAAGTCACTGCATTCATGATGTAGCTACCCAAAATATGGCATGTTTGCCGTCTGTGTGCTCCTCACAAAGAAGACCTACTCGGTAATTCGACTTCAGAGTGTGTTGCTTAAAGCTGTGGTGAATGGTTGGTCTGCTTTATCATTGTGTCCCCAGCCCTAGTTGCGGCCATGTGATCCGCTGCTGAGCTAGGTCTTCCTCAGTCTGCACTGATGTGATCGACCATTCGGATCTAATTACAGAAGTTGACGTTTTCCTAGGTGCATTTCATCCCATTTAGTTTTATCACATTGTGATCCTTTAAAATGTATCTTGTTATCTAAATATTGAGAATTAATGTTAATGTCTTAGGTCTGAAGATGACATGATGATAATATTCTTAATTGCAATTTTTATTAAGATAATTGTAGATTCACATGCATTTCTAAGAAAAAATACAGAGATTCCTTATGCCCTTGTCTGGTTTCTCCCAATGGTAACACTGTGTAAAATTATAGTATAATATTTCAACCAGAATATTGATATTGATACAATCCACTTTTATCTATATTCATGTGTGTGTGTATTAAGCTCTATACAATTTTACCACCTAAAAACATAAGAACCACTATAGTCAAGATACTGAACAGTTCCAACACCATATGATGTCTCATGTTACCAGTTTATACCCACCTCTCTCCTTCCCACTGCCCTCTTCAAGTCCCCGTCTCTTACTCCCAGACATCATTAATCTGTCCTCCATTTCCATAATTTTTTTCATTTATAAAATGTTCTATAAATGGGACCATGCAGTATGCAACCTTTTGGGATTGGCTTTTTTTCTCAGCATAATTCCCTGCTGATATGTCTAAGTTGTATGTTTCAATAATTGGCTGCTTTTAATGGTTGAGTACTATTGTATGGTAGGCATGTGCCATAATTTGTTTTACCTGTTCAAGAACATTCAGGCTGAGTACAGTCTGGCTATTACACAGAAAGTTACTATGAACAGTTGTGTGTAAAATAACAATGTCATTTGGGCTGGTTTGTGAAACAAGAGTAGGAGTTACATAGGGAGAAAGACATTTCCAGCTGACACAGACAGCACCATACGCAAAAGTGTGGGAACCTAAAGAGCATGATGTGCTTGAAAAAAATTGTGGGGCTCTGGTTTGTGGCAGGAAGAACAGGTTATGGTGTATGTGAAAATTTGTGGAGGAGAGGTCTGAGTGTGTGTATGTTCATAAGCAGATGGGTATGTAATCAGATGTGAGTAGATGGATGTAAGTGGATGAGTGTGTGTATGGTGAGTGTGTACATGAGTGTAAGTGTGTAGATGGAGAGTAGTTGGTGGGTGTGTGAGGACAGGTGTGAGTTGATGGGTGGGCCTATGTGACGGGTGGAAATGTGTATGAGTCTATGAGTATATATAATTGAGAGTGAGTGTATGTATATGAGTGTGTAGATGGGCATGAGGGAATGAATGTGGGTTGTACATGAGTATAAGTGAATGGATGTGTGTGAACGGATAAAGGAATGGATGGGGTGATGCAAGTGGAGAGAGGGATGTGAGTGTGTGATTGGATATGAATTATTGAGTGTGGTATATGTATGAATATGAGTAAATGTGTGTTGAGAGTGACTGGGATGTGTGTGGATGGTTGTGGGTGTGTAAATGGCTGGGTATATATGAGTTGGTAAATGGATGTAAGTGGTTGTGTATGCGTGTGCGTAGACGGGTAGTAAGATGTGGGTGAAATGGCAGAGGGAAAAGAATGAAGAAAAACAGATCTAAGTAATAAGGAAGGTAATTTGAAAACAAATTATGAAAAGCACTATAACTATTTCCAGAAATCTGATTGCCTTACGGGAAATGAGGACCCTTTATAGATTTTCTTATAACACATGCAACATATGATTGAAAAAAGGTCTTGAGTAATAAAATCTGGAGAATATCAACATTTCACATCTAAGGACGACACAAAGGAAGCTCTTTCGTTTCCTAAAAGGATCCACTGCAGAATTTTCTCAAAAAACAAACATTTAGTAGGAAAATAGATTACCCTGATCTACAAAATATATTTTGTACCTAACTTCTTGAGACTATGTGTACTACACAAAGCCAGATGTATATGTTTCTTCCAGTTCTCAAACACTGTTTAACGTTGTTTCAAACAGTCGCCTCCATGTCCCATCTTAAGTTACTAGTAGCTGACACATGTCTAAATATTTTTGTTAAAAATCCTGACAAATACTTCTGGACCAGAAAGCAAACTTCTGCTGTAGAATTTTGCTGCATTTAGACAGAACTTTAAAAAATGAAAGAATTTATTTAAAAAAAAAAGCATTTTCCCTTTGGATGCTAAACCAATTCCCATTCCCCTTTCTGTGTGGCCTGGGATCAGGTCACTCAAGATCTTAAGTTTGATACTATCACATCTGGGAAAAAAGTCCAAGTTCAAGCCAACCATAAAATCCCCTGGTAAGGTCTAATTTGCCAAGTAAAAGTAGAGAAAGTAGCTTATAGCAAAGACTCAAGTAATACTCTTGTTAGTCTCCACTCCAAAGTACTTTTTGCATACGCCTTCTATAAATTCAGACATTCCTGAAGTGCTAGCTCCAAAATGCTTATCAGTTGTGGAATCTGGGGATATGTAACTTCTGGGTGTCTCAGTTTCATCTTAGGTTTAGTGGGATAATAATAGCTTGCACAGTTATTGTGAGGCTTAAAAGTAAGACAAAATGCTTAGCACGCTGTGTGGTAGGTGGTAAGTATGTTATCAGCATTGTCACCATATGGCTTTAATGTCTGTCTTCTCCATATTTTCATAAACTCAGCAGGTGGGAAAATGTAATTAGGAGACTAACTATAGATTTATGAAATTATTCTCCCTTTCCTAAAATATTATGAGGAATTCCAAAGTTGAGTTAGCTAATTCAAATCATATTTTACTTTATTATTATTTTTTTAATTTAATTTAATTTTATTATGTTATGTTAGTCACCATAAAATACATCATTAGTTTTTGATGCAGTGATCCATGATTCATTGTTTTCGTAGAACACCCAGTGCTCCATGCAGTATGTGCCCTCCTTAATACCCATACTCTATTTTAAAGATATTATTTATTTATTTATTTATTTATTTATTTATTTATTTGAGAGAGAGAGATTGGGAGAGCCTGATGTGGGGCTCAATCTCACGACCCTGAGATCATGACCTGAGCCAAAATCCAGAGTCAGACACTTAACTTACTGAGCCACCCAGGTGCCCCAAATCACATTTTATTAAAAGACATTCCAGGGCACCTGGGTGGTTCAGTCCGTTAGGCATCTGCCTTCGGCTCAGGTGGTGATCTCAGGGTGTTCAGATTGAGTCCCACTCAGGCTCCATGCTCGGCAGGGAGTCTGCTTGTCCCTCTGCCTCTCCCCCTTGCTCATGCTCTCTCTCTCTCAAATAAATGAATAAATAAAATCTTCAAAAAAAGACATTCCAACCTGTAGTCCCAAAAAGGAAAGAAATACTGAAAAGTTAGGAGGTAAAAAAGTAAAAAAAAAGTTTTTTAACGTTATCAAATCCAATCAGTATGAAGTGTGTCACTCAACTCCCCCTTCCCAGTCTGGGCAGATTGGAACAGAACTGGGTGCTAGACAAAATGCTGGCAATCCGTGGCCTGACATGAAAAGAACTGGTCCAATCACGTTCCTGTCTTGGGGAAAAGAATAGTAATGGTCACTCAGGCCGAGAAGACAGAGAGATGCCACATCCCAGCAAATAAGCGATGCGTTGGAGGAAGGCCGAACAGAGGGAATGGGAGTGGCTGTGGCTGAGACAGAGTAGAGCTGATGGGCCAGGCTGATGACAGGATATCTGGAGCTGCCCTTGTTACTTGGGGACAGAAGACACGTGATGTTCTTCAGTCTCTACATCTTACTCTGAGTGTAGAGAATATCTGTGCTCCTGGAACATCATGATATTCCTGCCAGATATGAGAAGAAGCTTTTGTCACCATGTCCCAAATGAAAACTAGATTCAGATGTTATCACCATCAATCATGTCAGGTGTGAAAGAGGAAGCAGTCACCTCAGATGGAAAAGCAGTGACCACATCAGGTTTGTGGAACTTGACTGTGGACAGGCCTCCTTCTCCACCTCTCTTCAAAAGGGAAGCAGGCTGTGGTCTCTAGTTCTCCTCAGATTTTTTCAACAATTCAAGAAAGAGACCTGATGAACATAGGTCTGAAAATCAATGGGGGTAATATCCGGTTATTAATGCTCTACTCGGCAGAAATAGAAAGAGCCTGGGTGAGAAGTTCCTTTGATTTTCCTCTAGAATTCTGAAACTGTATGAAAAATTACCTACCAATTATTTTGGTGTCTGGGCCAGAGAACAGAGTCCACTCAACCCTCTGGCTCAGAAGTCCCCTGGAACAGGTAGGTCTTGTGTGTCCGGAAGCCTGTATTTCCATGTGCATGTATCTTTCTAATAAATGCCCCACGGTCTGAGGTCCTTGAATCTGGTAAGAGGGCCTGCCTGGATTACTTTAATAATTCATTCAGCCCAGAATGCTGCCTCTGGCAGTAGAGTTCAGAACAGATATTTCGTGACATAATTTTCGAGTTCCCACCACCACCACCACCACCATCAACACATTATTCGTTAGAGATAGTTCCAAAGAGCCCAACCCCGCCAACCATGGAGTTAACAGGCTCATTTTTACAGCATGGCTACTTCGACTATGTATGGTTAAGATTTTGTGTCACTACAAATAAAGAAAATCCTACCCCAGTCACTTCACGAAACGGAGGCATATCTTCCTATCCAAGTAAGAGGTCTCAACAGTCAGAGCCTCAGCAATCCTGGTGCTTCAGTGAAGACCTTGGCTTTTCCCTCATGGATGTCACGAATGCCCTAGTACTACAGTATTATTTAAGTCAGGTCATTTTCTTGTCTTCCTCCAGAACGAATAGGCCAATCCTAGGGTCCCCAGTCCTAGGGTCGAGTTGAGCTCTTCTCCTGTATGGGTTTTCTGCGACGGTTTGTGGTCGACCCAGCTCCCAGGTAAACATTTCGGAGAATTCCATCAGCCTATGTCCATGGGACACCAACACTAGGCATCACAAACATCTTCTTACTTCCTCTCTCCTCCTTTCCCTTTCCTGAGTTTTCATGCCCAGAAGTCAGATCTACAACAGGCTATTCCACTGAAGGACAAATATAACAGATTTCTCATGTGCCCCCTAAGCTGCCTAAACAGGTTTTCCCTTCTTCACTGCCTTGAGAACTATTTTGTTACCCTGAATCCCAAGGTGGGCAACTACAGCTGAGATGCCTTTAGTGAAATCCCCGTTTGCTTTCAGTGAGCTTCGGCAATTTCTCAGTGTTTTATCCACCCCCTCCCCCACCGCCCCCCCCCCACACACTGTTCTTTCCTCCCAGAAGCTTCATTTAAATGTTTTTAAGCCGGTTTTCACTTATTTGGTCATACCATCATGTTCCTGGTTTTCAAACACCAAGATCTTATATACCATGTTTATATCTAAAAAATATACATATAGAACAGGCTGGCATATCTCAAGATGCTATGGAATCAGTATTTGAAGATGCATAGATTTAGAATCTATCCTGCAAATATTGTGTGGAGAAATGACGATTTTAGGAATCAGTCCTTTTTGGTTAATGGTAAAATTCCAGCTACAAAATTAACATTGGAAGAGATGCCGTCACATTAAAGATAATTAAATTATTGGTGAAGCACTCAGAACCTATTATATTTAGGAAACCAATGGATAGTGTCCAATTAAGTAATTTTAGCTACAACAGTATTCCAGTGCTGCTTATCAATAAGCTTGTCCTGGGAGTCTCTGTTGGAAATTTATTTACAAGTATCTTATCACCCATAAATATGCTAATAGCTAAGGTAATTAAACTCCACTTGACATAGTATTTGACATAGGAAATAGGCTAACTGAAGAGGAAAATGTGGTTTTAATTTTTGTTGATCAAAATGTCATGTGTTTCATATATAAGATGGTTCACTTGGAACTAAATAGAGTAATCCAAGATTTATCTTATTCTTACGTTGCACAATCATTTGGTATTTTTGAGGTGAAATGCCATGAACTGATTCAAATAATGTAAATCCTAATTTCTTTTTACACATTTATGACTTTAAAATGATGCATAATGTAAATCGTTTTTCACAAATTAAATATATGTATTTCCATCCTTCCAATGAATATATATATATATATAGTTTCTTAGCAAGACACTGGAATTTTATTAGCTATATTTATTATCACATCACTGGGCACTCTGCTTCCAAATTCTCACACACAAGAACACACAGACACACACACACACACACACACACACACAGACACACACTCGTCTCTACACATATTCCTTCTAGGTCAGAGAATATATTGAGAATCATTGTCATAATCATCACTTAGCAATGAACTGATGCCAGGATCCATCTAACACTTATTTGGTAACAATATGCTGGATTGTAATCAGGTCAGATGATACTAATAAGGACAATTATTGGCTGAAGATTGAATTCTGACTCTATCTGCAATGGTTTATTTCTTCTCCCATCCTCATTACTTCTCATTTTGCTCTTCGTTCATTTCACAGTAATTTTACTAAAATAACCCTTCACCACCATATCTCTGGACTGAGAAGAAGTCACAGCGGTGGTGAGTTCAGGTTGAAATGATCATGAGGGTGTTTTCCTTTGGCCCAGCTTTCCAACGAGGCTCTTGATCTTAGCGTGGGCTTGCATGGGAGATGAGGGGTCAGGGAGAAGAGAGTAAGAGGAAAGGTAAGCGGCACTACTTCGTAGACACTAGAACATTTAGCATCTCTTCATTCCTTGTATGATTGCCTGTTAATGATCTGGCAGAGAAGTAAACATCATATCCCACTCCGCTCATCTTCTCCCTTTTTTCTGCTCACCTTCTCATCTTCCGTTGTCTCTGCTTTTTGCATCTTCATGCATCTTCTTTCCTATGTTCTTTCATGCCTGTCTCAGTTCTATCCCTTTGATACTGGGTAACCCTGTGATATTACATTAATTCGCATAGAAACATTCCCACATCTATCGTTGATGTGGCCAGTTATTCCTTTTGGGTGTTTGGACTGTCCTCCTAAGTTTGCTGCCAGGCATGTGAATGGGCGCTCCTCGCCAGCCGCGGGCTGCTTCAACGGTAGCAGGTGCATAACCCCTCCTGCGTGCCCATCTTTTTCAGAGCAGTCACATTCAACTCCTTAAATCACGAAACAGGTCCTACACCTCCCTGGATTAAATGTTCCATGGTTGTCCTACCACTCTCAAATAAAATCCTAACTCTTTGCCACAATGGTCCTCTGTAACCTGGTTCTTCTTTAAGTCTCTGCCTTGGTCCCTCTTTACTCTCCCCTGCCAGCACTGAGCTTTATTCATGCTCACTTTTCAGGTCCTCAAAGAACACAAAGTCCTTCTCACTCCAGGGTAGGTGAGGGGAGGGACTGGAAAGGGGCTTTCCACAGGCTCTTGCCATTGCCTCGAATCTTCCCCCCAGGTCTTTGCCAAGCTTTCTCCTATTTTCTCTACTTAAATATTATCAAACTCAAAGAGAACCGTCCTGACTATGCTTCTTCCAGTACTTTCTCTCTCAAACACACATACTGACACACATATGCACATGCACACCTACGTGCAGAGATACACATGTGCAGACACATGCATATACATGCACACAGAAATGCACATGCACACACAGACAACATGCACACACACATGCATGCACACGTGACCAATGCCACCACCATCGACACAGTCACCAGCATAGTGACACTGCTTTTTCTTTTCTTCACAGCACTGACTGTATTTTTGTCTTGTTTATTTGTTGTATGTATAGTATTTGTTTCCTCCACTTGGACATAAACTCCAAGACATTAGGGACTTGTTTTCTCTCCACATAGCTATATCCCTAGGGCTGGGCACGTAGTAGGTGCCAACAAGATAAACTGAATGCTGAATGAACTGGCTGAGTTTAGCTTGATTTTATATTAAAATTTTAAACAGAAATCAACCCTTCTATTAAAATGGAGCAGTGAAAACACAACAGGCCTTTTGGAAAGGAAGGGTTAGCAGCTAGCTTTGTAGTATCTTCTCAAGTCTTGGGGATCCCTGAGCATCTAACTCTTGCCCCTTGTAATCCTCAGGAAATTAGGAATTAGTATTCTAGCTTTAGAAGTGTAACTCTACCAAATCCCAGAGAAAGGAGAATGCAGCCAAGGACTGCGTACCGGACCAAGCCCTCATGGCAAAGATAGTTTATCAAGTCATGAGCAACAAGCCTCGATGGCCTGGAGCTTCCCCCAAGAATGGGGATAACCGACAGGGACTAGCTAGATCATAGCATTAGCTAGATCAGGACTAGCTGTGTGACTAGGCAGAGAGCTGAAGAAGGATCCGAGAAGTTGGCTTTCCTGAGCTGAACTTACTCATGCCTTGTCTCTCTTGGTCACCTGCATTCTGAGTGCAGATGGTTTTCAAAGTTTAGTTCTCTTTGGAAGTCATATCTCTTTTGAAGGGAATCCCAAAGGACTGGGTGCACAAAGGAAGAAGAGTTCCAGAGCCACAGGCCTTTGAATGTCAATGTATGAGATGGGAAGGTATTTCATCAGAACTGAAGATCAGACAAGTGTCAGCAAATTATGGCTCACTAGCCAAATCTGGCCAGCTGTCTGCTTCTTTCTGTAAATAAGGGTTTGCTGGACCAAGTCACGCTTATTCATTTCTGTGTTTAGCTTTGGCTGCTTTTGCCCCACAACTGCAGAGCATATGGCCTACAAGGCCTAAATTATTTACTGTCTGGGCATTTAACAGGATAACTTTGATGACTCCTGAATGAGAGCCTACAGATGAGACCCCATTTTATCTTAACAGTGAAACATCCAATTAGGAATCAACGTGAATTTACAAAGTAGCACTCAATGCAACCAGAATTCTACCAAATTTTGCTTGCACAGGACTCTGTCAGGCTCCTCGTAGAATTTTCTCTCAAAACAACAACAACACAGTAACAAAATACTCTTGCTGCATTACACTCTGGACATTCTATTGGCAGCTTGTCACCACTTTGAGGCTCTCAGCAGCTTGCCTCCCATACATTCTCCCTCTCTGCGGCCCCAGCATGGTATACACTATGCCTAGTACCATACTTGTGTGCTGTGATATTCAGAAAATGCTGTTAAGACTCCACAGGAATCACCACCTGCTTCCTCAGGAAGGGTGTTCTGCAACAGTTCACAGTCTTCGTCACTTATGGGTTTTTTGTTTTTGTTTTTTTTCTTTTTTTTTTTTTTTTTTTTTAGAATTGCATGTATATTTGAAAATGTTTCATTCACCACAGAAGTTGGGAAAATTATTTAAGATGATATTGCATATTCATTTAAATTATTTAGACACAGAGAAGAAACAGCCATGTTAAGGTCCAAGTTTGCGAAGAAATTTCCTTAGAAAAAAATACATGAAATTTAAATTCTAAAATAAGCTGAAAAATGCAACTGGAAGAAATGATAGTTTACATTCTGAGGCTCAGAAGGAATGGGTATCTTTCAACAGCGATAGCAAACTTGGGAAGCCTGAGGAAATGTTCCTTAGTAAACACTTGAGAGTTGAGAATTTTCTGTCAATTCACAGGAATGTATGAAGACATTCAATCTGATGTTTACTTTACCAGATACAGGTTTTTTTTCTCTATAATTGTGAGGAATACATTGTTAAATAGGCAATAGAGATTATGAATAATGTTTCCTTGCAAAAATTTGAACCAAGAAATAATCTCCTCCCCTCTTTCTTTGTCCAAAATCGTGCCTGGAATATAGGAGACACTCAATAAATTACTGAATGAACGAATGGAAATTAAATTCACGTATCATTCTGTACAAATACATTTGAAAAATGCATCTCTTTTGCTGGGATTATCATTCTTGAATACATTTCTGACTGTATATTTTTGGGTTTTGTTTGTTATAGAATCACTTAAGATCAGATTATTGCCTAGGGAAAAAACTGGACAACATGCAAGGAAAAATGCCCAACCTAATTCAAACTCTTGTGCATAGTTCCACTGGCAAGAAGTCATGGAAGGGCTCCACTTGTATATTTGTTTTTAATACTTGCTGCACTACTTATAAGCCAAGATGAGCTGCTTTATTAAAAATTAACAATGCCTGTAAAGATAGAGAAATAGGTTTATGTAACAGAAAAGTGTCCAGAAATATATGGCTGGTTCACATATGCAGTCAATTCGTTTTTGACCAAGACGCTGAGACAATTCAATGGAAGGAAGAAAATCTGCTAAACAAATGATGGTAGAACAACTGGATACATGTAGGGAAAAAGTTAATACCAACTCTCTTCTTTCACCACACATGAAACTTAGTTCAAAGTGGGTCATAGAATTAAATTTAAAAACTTTAATATATAAAATGTACAAGTATAAAAACTATAAAGCTTCAGGAAGGAAGCAAAGGAGAATGTCTTTAGGACTTCAGGAGATACAAAGACTTCTCAGACAAAACACAAAAATCACTAAACTTAAAAGAAAAAGAATTTAAAATTTTTCCTTCATATAAATTAGAAACTCATGTTCCTTAAAAACCACCATCAAGGGGCACCTGGGTGATTCAGTTAGTTAAGCGACTGCCTTTGTCTTGGGTCATGATCCCGGGGTCCTGGGATTGAATCCCATGTCGGGCTCCCCGCTCAGCCGGGAGCCTGCTTCTCCCTCTGCCTCTGCCCCTCCCCTCCACTCACACTCTCTCTTGCTTTCTCTCTCTCTCTCTCTTAAATAAATAGAATCTAAAAAAAAAAATCACCCAAGAGAAGTGAAAACATATGTCCACAAAAGACGTATACAAATGTTTACAGCAGCTTTTATGCTTAATAGTGAAAAATTTAAGAAACAACACAAGTGTACGACAACAAGTAAATGAGTAAGCAAATTATGGCACATTCATGGAATAGAATATTACCCCACAATAAAAATGAACAAACTTCTGATACAGTGATATAGATCCCACTCAAAAATGTTTTGTTGAATAAACAAAAATTATGCTGAATTATTCCATCTATGAACAGGCAAAGCTAATCTTCAAGGGACAGAAAGTATATTGGTGATTGCTTGTGGGTGGCTGGGTGGGAGGAGAATGCACTATAAAGGCGAATTGGCATGTTTTATGTTGGTAACATTGGTGGGTAGATGGATGTAATCATTTGTCAAAACTCATCAAACTGTGTACTTAAAATGTGTGCATTTTACTGGATGCAAATTATAGATCAGTGAAGATGATATAAACAAGAAAAGAAGCATCTAAAATGAACACGAAATGTTAGCCAGATAGTTAATAAAAGTGAGCTAGCGATCTCCAGCAAGCTCATGTAAAAATGCTCAACTTCATTAGTCAGGGAAATGCAAATTATAATCACAGTGCCGTATCATTTCATACCCATTATAAAGTTAAGCATACATCTACCATCAGTTTCAATGCTAGGTCTGAATCTAAGATACATGAAACCATATGTTTACCGAGAAACTTGTACAAGACTGGTTCCAGCAGCTTTAGTTATAGGACCCTCAAAATGGAAACAAGCCAAATACCAATGAATAGGAGAAGAGATAAACAAATGTGGAATAATCCTATAATGCAATAATACTCGCCTATAAAAAGAATTGAACTAGTAACATACACAGTAACATGTAATAATCTCAAAAACATTCTGTTGAGCCAAAGAAGCCAGATACAAGAATATATACCGTGTGAGTCTATTCCTATGAAGTTCACAGACAGCCAAATTATTCTCTAGTGATAGAAATCAGAACACTCATTGCTCATAGAGAGACAAAGGACTGGAAAGGATATGAGGAAGCTTTCTGGGTGATAGAAATGTCCTGTGTCTTGGGGAAGGTGATAGTTTACATGGTTATATGTATTTGTCAAACTCACTGATTTTAAGCACTTGAATTTAAGAACTTAAGATCAGTTACATTTCCCCACGTACATTTTAGCTCAATTAATAAAAAAATCCACCAACCCAACTGAGTAACTATAGCCTTTCTCACCCCTTTTTCTTTCAAGGATAATTTGGTTAATAAACATATAATCCTGGATTAATGTAAAAACATTTTATTTGCCTTTCTTTCAAGACAATTATTTTTAAATAATTATACATTTAAATAATATTATTCCTGGGGCACCTGGGTGACTCAGCCAGTTGCACGTCTGGCTCTTGGTTTTGGCTCAGGTCATGATCTCAGGGTCATGAGATGGAGCCCTGCATTGGCTCTGTGCTCAGTGCAGAGTCTGCTTGAGATTCTCTCCCTCTCCCTCTGCCCCTCACCTCCCCCCCCACTCTCTCTCTCTCTCTCTCAAATAAAAAGAAATAAATAAAATCTTTAAATAATATTATCCTTTCAAATGGAATTTGGTTTTGGTTCTCTTTCAGCCCCTAAAACATTGACTCCATGATTCACATTACTGCCAGCATCATCCGATGAAGTAAACTGATACTTGTTACTTTGTTTTAGCAGTACTCGAGGGTTTTTACTTCATGATTCATTATTTTTTTTTTTTTTGCTTTAAAGATTTTATTTATTCATTTGAGAGAGAGAGAATGAGAGAGATAGAGAGCACGAGAGGGAAGAGGGTCAGAGGGAGAAGCAGACTCCCTGCTGAGCAGGGAGCCCGATGCGGGACTCGATCCTGGGACTCCAGGATCATGACCTGAGCCGAAGGCAGTCGCTTAACCAACTTTTTATTTGGGGTTCCTTTTCTATAGTGAGAAAGTATTTATGACATACTAGTGAGATGGAAGTGGAGGAGATCAGGATGACCTAACAGAAGAGTCTATTATTAGTGGAAAGGTAAGGTTGGAGACTGACTGATTAGTTAGATAACAGAGGAAAAGCACGCCTTCCGAGAAAGCCTCACCTCGTTATATTTGTTGTCACCCTTCTGCTTCAGCTTGTGTCATGGCCTGCTGAGCCCCTCAGGGAGGGAGCTGGTGGAAACAGGAGCAGAAGAGCTGGGAGCTCCACGATTCACATGCCCTCCCGCAGGAGTTCTTAGAGTATGTGCGGCTGGGCTGCCCGGAAGAGGAACCCCAGCCTTTGAAGCCTGGAGGTATCCTGGCAACCTGTCAACAAAAGGGACAAGACTGAGCTGTCTGGTAACGGCTTGGAAAAATCCAAAACAAGGGGTGGAGGGTGTACTCTGAAACCAGCAGTACAACAGGCATGGATCTCAGCTTTCTTGGAAGTTGACTCCAACGGACTGAGCTCCAACGGAGGAGAGGGGCACGAATTTCAGTCACAGGGCTCTTCTCAGGGAGGAAATGGAGTAGAACTGACTTTTTCTTTTTCTAAGGAAGAAAAAGAAACAATTTACTGACTGTCTTGCTGATCTTGTCTAAGGTCTTTAGAAAGCATCATCTACAGTAGGTGAGGAAGCTTGGCCTCCTAGGGAGACAGATGGAGGTTCTCCATGAAGATGTGGCCCTTATGGGGAGTTTATTTGCTAATGTGTCCCAGGTTACAGCAAACAACTTTAAGAACTCAGGTCAACATTTTAAAATGTATCTGAAAGAATGATTTTTCTAAGGCCCATATTTAAAAATACTGAGAGATTAAGCTACTCGTGGTACATTCTTGTGATGAAATACTCTGCACGCACTGAAGCTCCTGAGGTAAAACAGTTTACAAATGTGGGGAAAGTACACAGTCTATTTGTGGGAAGAGAAGCTTCGAAACAGAATAAATGCTCCGATCTCATCAAACTCTGCGTGTGTGCTCGTGTGTGATCAAACTCAGAGAACGTACACCGAGATGTTTATAGCAGTAGTTGCTGGATAATGTTGAAAAGATCCTACTAAATGTTCCTTAAGATGCGGAGTTGGGGGAAAAAATACGCCCTGACCTCTAAGATTCTACAACCCTGTTTCTTGCCCCCAGATAACTGATTTGGGAAATACAGGTGATTCATAGGACTGTGAATTCTATTGAATTCATGTCTAAAGAGCCTGCTGGACCATGAAGCTCCACATCCTAACATTCTGCAATGCTCCAACGATGACTATTTATATAGAGAGATTTAATGATGTTTCAATTATACTATCACCTAAGGTAGTTCCAATTTGGATGTTGTTCTCCTGAAACCTTTCCTAAAATGCCACAGATAAATGATAGAGCATGCCTTAAGTGACTAAGCGTGGGAGTGAGAAAACTTCGTTTTACAGCAGGCTGTTTCCTAATCTGTGGGTCCCTAGTTAACCTATTTTGTACTTGACCCAAACTCCATGTTTTCTCGGCCCTACTGTGAGCTCAGTGAGATATTTCTCTAAACTCATTGCCCAGTAAATAAACACCATCCCACGTGCACCCACAGTATCCCGTTCAGTGGCCAGCCACTTGGGCCAGATGGCAGAAGAACTAATAGGAAACTCTGGCCTAGGAAAACACGGACAGCAGATACCGCCGCGCTTAAATAGCGTAAAGGGTTCTTTATCTGGGCTGGAGAGACTGCTCCGGGGAAGCCTGAAAACAACAGGTCCTCCAGGAGCCGGCATAAGCATCTGCTGGGCAGCTCAGAGCACTGCATTCAGAGCCCTCTCCTCTCTGGTGGGGTTGCTGACTTACCAGCAGCTTTTCTGCATTTATCAGAGCGCTTCTGAAACTGGCTGCTGAGGAGCCTTTGTTTTCTTGCAAATTCGGGACCCATGTGAAATTCATGGGGTTGTAGTTTCAGCTTAAAGTGAACTTCCGGGTGTTCAGATCTATTTCATCTTGGCCCAACAAGGCCTTCCTAGGTCTCTCTGTCTCTCTCGGTCTCTCTCTTTCTCAGCCTTTTAAAGGGACCAATGCTTTTGAGCCGCTTATATTTAAAGGACAGAAAGATCAAGCTCAAAAGGCATCTTGGACATCAAACAGCTCTTACAACACAACCTTTTGATGACTTAAGTGTAAACGAAGCAGAAACATATGGATTCCATTTCCCATAAAGCACACACAGTCCTTAAAAAAAAAATCGAGGGAGAATGTGCTCAGCAGGATGTATTCTGTTTGCTTGAACCTAAAACATCTGAAAAATACTTGAAGGCTGATGAATCTGAGATATTTACCCATCCCTATATTTAACATTGAGGAGCAAAGCCCTTGATTCCCGGCAACAGGGAAAGTGCTCACACGTGCTGAGTGGACAACCGGCAACCAGTTTAAGATGCAAGGGAACTGTGGTCCATTTTCTTTTCCCTCGCCAGCTCAACCTCAGATCAAAGACAGCCCTTCCTTCAACAGACTTAGTCTGGTTTGGGGTTGCACGAGCTTTTCTCACCTACAACAATTGAGAGTTATTTCAAGCTCTTGGCTGTCCATTCATGTTTGTGCCCCTGTGGGGTGATGCCAGGCTCCACCAATAATCCAGATCTGACCCCTTGTGGCAACAACCCCACCACAAGGAATCTGGCTTATGTTCCCTTCATAAAATCACAGCTGTTGTGCTTGCACAAGCCCCTGACTTTTTCATTAAAGGAATAAATCATGGTGATTTTTATGGAGCAGGAGAAATACGGCTCCTTGCCTGTTTCTCCGAAGGTCCTGATGTCCCTTCATTGATGCAAAATCCAAGTCCCCCTCTGAAAACGACTTATAATACTTTTGTATACTTCATTCTTCATACTGGACAGGGGCTACATTCTGCATGCAAGATTTTTTTTTTTTTTTTTTTTAATGGTAGCAGCAGGAACTCAAACAGGATGTTTGTGAAGTTTGGCAAAATAGGTCCACTGGGCTTCCTGTTCTCTTCTACCCAGTTATGGTTTACTTGGCCTTTCTGCCTGACTCAAAACAGCAAGTGTCCATTAGCTCAAACCCTTTCACAACCCTATCAGGTGAAGCATGAGTATCCTTGTTCTACAGATGAGGAAACGGGTTTAGAGGCTTTAAACGACCGCCCCTAGTTGCAAGGCTAACCCCAAAGCAAGTCTGGGACTGAAATGTGTGTCTTGCTGATACCTGAGGATTCCCCTTTCACGGCCTTCTGCAAGGCGTCACTGTCAGATTGCCACACAGAACACTCTGATCTTAAGAGAGTTGTTTTCCAAGCTATAACTTTTGCCACAAGGAAAGGGTTTTATACGCTGCATCGAATTTGAAGATGTCTAAATTAAAACATTTGCAGAAATTGTCCTGTGATAGATTAGAAAGGGCACAGGAAATGCGTTAAATAAAGACTTTTTAAACTTAAAAAATAAAGGATATTTGATGCACCAGAGTCTTGCCCAACACATCTTTTTTTTTTACAAGACACAGTCTTCTTTTTTTTAAATTTTTATTGTTATGTTAATCACCATCATTACATCATTAGTTTTGGATGTGCTGTTCCATGATTCATTGTTTGTGCATAACACCCAGTGCTCCACGCAGAACGTGCCCTCTTTAATACCCATCACCAGGCTAACCCATCCCCCCACCCCCCTCCCCTCTAGAACCCTCAGTTTGTTTTTCAGAGTCCATCGTCTCTAATGGTTCGTCTCCCCCTCCGACTTACTCCCCTTCATTCTTCCCCTCCTGCTATCTTCTTCTTTTATTTTTCTTAACATATATTGCATTATTTGTTTCAGAAGTACAGATCTGTGATTCAACAGTCTTGCACAATTCACAGCGCTCACCGTAGCACATACCCTCCCCAATGTCTATCACCCAGCCACCCCATCCCTCCCACCCCCGACCACTCCAGCAACCCTCAGTTTGTTTCCTGAGATTAAGAGTTCCTCATATCAGTGAGGTCATATGATACATGTCTTTCTCTGATTGACTTATTTCGCTCAGCATAACACCCTCCAGTTCCATCCACATCATTGCAAATAGCAAGATCTCATTCCTTTTGATGGCTGCATAATATTCCATTGTGTATATATACCACATCTTCTTTATCCATTCATCTGTCGATGGACATCTTGGCTCTTTCCACAGTTTTTGCCCAACACATCTTAAAGCCTCAAGGACTCCTTGCCCCAGGACAGTGCTCCTCAACCTTTTTTTTTTCATTATTGCTCTCTCTCCAAATCATTTTATATATATATTTTTTCATATCACCCCCAACCAGGAAATTTTAATACCACAGATAAACTTGGTATCTGTTTATGCATTATGACCTCATGGTGGGCCATAAACCAATGTTTTCTAAAATTATGTCACCCCCGAAGCCAGTTTATACCGCCTCCATGGAATGCATGCCTGAGGGACATACATCCAAAGAGCTGACAAGGTTGGCCTCTGATAATCTATGGTTAAGCTGATACACAGAAAAAGTGACCAAGAGGACATAGAAACCATGGAAACCTTCCTAAATTGCCAAAACAAAAAGCAGAGCAAATTGCCCTTAAACTGTGTGCAAGAGAAAAATGGATTTGTTTGCACAGGCCAATAAGGGTATGATATTTTCTATGCACTTGAGTGGTTTACCATAGAACCAGAACTCTTGGAGCTGAAGTGGGCTTTAGAACAGCCTCTAGTCCAGCCAACTGTCTTCAGGCAGAAGTACATAACTGGCCTGACTTTTTTAAATTGATGAGGCAGAGGACATTAAATTATTGTTTATGTGCCACAGATTTCAAACTCAGACGCCAATGGAAAAAAAAAATTGTCAAAGGACTCTCTTGCTTTATCCTTGGCATAATGAAAAACATTGCCAGGGCAGAGAGAAGGATTTCTTTCTTTTGATCTCCCTTCCTATGGAGGGGGGATGCTTTTTCAGTATTATATCTAGGCGCTCCAGTGATTATAAGACATTTTGTAATACACTGTGTTGGAAATCCTCCTCTTTCGAAGGCCTGCGATTCTCGGTTCTGAATATCTGCTGTGAATCTGGACAACCCTTCACAAGCTCTGGCTCTCTCCAGAATGTCCTGACACACCCCTCCATCTTGCTTCTCATTTTCTTTTTCAATACCCACCACACCCAGCCAAACACAGAACTTGTACATACGAGGTACCCACAAATATCTACCCACCAAGCTGGGCACACACCTTTCCTTGTTAAAAAGGATGATGTGACTAGCTTGGTTGAAGGTAATTAAAAGTTACAAGATGTTAAGACCAGATTAATCCTTAAAGTTTTCTACTTAATGTAATATAAACATTTTGAAATAATTTTGCTTCTCTTTTCAGAGAACTGGCAGAAGTCCAATGCCTTATGGCATGTGAACAATAAATATTTAATAAATACTTAATCACCAGTTTATTGCCCACAGATTTTCAAAGCTGGTTTACATTAGAGTGTTCATGGCTGATAACAGTCTCATATTTTACCTTTCCATGTGCATTTTATGAAGGGCATTTCAAACTCTAAATTGAAAACCGTAAGTTGTAAGGGGATTCCCTCTTATTCTCATTCTTTTTAAAAAAATTTATTTATTTATTTGACACAGAGAGAGAGAGAGCACAGGCAGGGGGAACAGCAGAGGGAGAGGGAGAAGCAGGCCCCCCGCTGAGCAGGGAGCCCGCTGTGGGACTTGATCCTAGGACCCTGGGATCATGACCTGAGCCGATGGCAGACGCTTAACCATCTGAGCCACCCAGGCGCCCTCTTATTCTCATTCCCTCTGTAGGTGTCAGAACGAGGGGCATTTCTTCTCCAGTAGTGGGCTTCCCTGGTTAGTCCCTTCTCTCTGGCACCTTTAATTTCTTCTATTCTACCGGCTTCTTCCCCTCTGACTACATGCAGTCTCAGGTGTCCTCTGTCTTAAGAGACAGGAATCTGCGCACTCACCCTCTTCCTGATAAAGAGTGGTCAAAGTCACTGCCTCTCTTCTCATGATTTCCTTCAGTTTTTACCCCATCTTGGCCTATCATCTGGTTTCTATCCCCTTTTTCCCTGAAGCATCTTCTTAGAATTTCAACAGTGGCGTCCCAATCAACTCACGTAAGAGTCTTTCCACTCTCCATCACCTTTGGCGACTTTGATCTATTTAACATGGTCACCCTCCAGCCTATTAGAAATTTTCTCCTCTTAACCACCCCATTGATTAAACAAAAAATACACATTTCTCAGGCTAACTTTAAGACTTGATGAATATAAATACGATCCAGTCAAGGAGTGAAGAGTGCAAAGCCTAAGTCATGGCCCACAGTTCCTGGATGAGTCAGGAGAGACATGGGAGCTGATCAGATGGCAGTAAGGAATGCTGTATTCTGAGACCCAGAAAGAAAGAAGAGAGGTCACTCTTGTTGTGCACCACGTCTTATGCCAGGCAATAGGCTGTTGAGTTGTCCCGCTGCTATGATAGGTTGGAGTTTTCTGTCTGTCTTCACTCCCTGATTAACCACAGATCTTTGCTAAGACAGAAACTTGGTTAGAGTGCTAACTCATGAAAGCTTTACCAAAGAATAAACCCGTATCGGCAAGACCAAGTTTGTTTGCCTTGTAGAGCTCATGGTAGAGGCAGACCATGCCTTAAGATGAAGCCGTTAGCTTTCAGAGTATAGCTGACCACGTCCCCATTGCCCTCGCAAGGTACCTAATGAAGATAGATTGAGGGTATGTGGTAAGGGAAACCAGGAAAAGACAACTCGGCTTGGTCCAGATACCAATCCTAGCCTGACTATATGAACGAAAATAAAAGTTGATAGGAAAATCATCCTCTGAATCATTGCTTCTTTTTTTTTTCAAGATTTTATGTATTTATTTGACAGAGACATAGCGAGAGAGGGAACACAAGCAGGGGGAGTGGGAGAGGGAGAAGCAGGCTTCCCGCTGAGCAGGGAGCCCGATGAGGGGCTCGATCCCAGGACCCTGGGATCATGACCTGAGCCGAAGGCAGATGCTTAACGACTGAGTCACCCAGGCGCCCTTGAATCATTACTTCTGAACTGGTGATGATCCCTCCCTCCACCCCAGGGACATTTGGCAATGTCTAGAGTTATTCTGGGTGGTCACATCTGGGGTTGGCTGGAGTGCCACCAGCATCTATGGGTAGAGATCAGGGATGCAATTAAACATTATACAGTGTACAACACAGCCCTCAACAGCAAGGAATTACCTGGTTCGAAATGTCAGTAGTGCCAAGGTTGAGCCTTGTGCTCTAGACTTTCTGGGAGTTCAAAGGAGAATGCTTTCTTTCCAGAATAGGCAGGGTCAGCTCTAGACTCTCTGGGTGTTCAAAGGAGAATGTTTTCTTTCCAGATCAGGCAGGGTCAGCAGGCTCTTTTCAGGCTCATGGTGCATAACTAAGGGATTACATTACGAATGAAGCAGCAGGTACAGAAAGCCTAAGTAGCTTAGTCATATTTCTGCAGCCAACAAGCGAGGACACCTTGGAAATGTGAACACAGGCCCTGCCTGCCTGACTTCAAAGCCTATACTCTTTCCCACATCACCTACTCCAAGCAGCGAGGCGGCAGACATTCAGTCGTATGTGACTAAGTGTAAAATCACTTTTTCAATGTCAAAGCCAGTTAGAAAGAGTGCAGGGACAGAGGAGGGAGATGAGTCTTCTCCCATGCAAGTTGTAATGAAATTAGAGTGGGCAGGAATACAGCTAGGAGCCGTGAAGTGTGGGCAAGTGCATACGCTGAGGAACAAGGCCAGAGCCCAGTTACAGGAAGATATTAAGACAAGTTCAGCTGGGCTGGTCAAGGGCAGCTGTACTGAAATTCACTCCTAGATAAAGCACAGACAGGCAGAGGCTCTTGAGAGGTGATGATCCCTGTCAGGTGAACCTGGTCGTGACCAAGTTGTCTGTTATCTCCCCCTCTTCCTGAACGCTCCTTCTCAGAGCAGCTGCTCTAACAGAACCCCTGAATTTTGAACTTTTCAGCTAGTAAGATACTGCTTGGGGTTCATGTTGTTAACAAGACATGATCTCTCCAGTATCAGACTCAAAATGAGTATGTTTATTTTCTATGGTTGGGGAGTCCCTGCTTTAAGAAACATTAGTATTTTCTGTAGTCTAAATTTATCCCACTTCATTTTAGAAGAGTCATTTAAGGTTCAGAGGGAGAAAATTATCCATCCAGTGCAATGGAGAGCCAAGAAGGATATGGCCTTTGTTTGCTCACTCTGTCTTTTGATACTACATTGATTTTTTTTTCAATGAGCAATACACATATATGTGTGTGTATTGCATATGCATATGCACATGCTTTCTTGAATGGGATATATACATATACATGAAAAAGTAAATTCTTTTCCCACCTCTGACTCACCAGGTTCCCACTCCAGGACCTACTCCAGCAGCAACCTGTGTTACCAGCTTCTTTTGCATCCTTCCAGAAAGCCTATGCGTTGCCAGTCACATAGCTATGTGGGGATCCTGCCTCACGACCCGCAGGCGGGTGCCCTTCCCATTCCTCTTGATGGCCACTGCGGCTTCTATTGCTCAAGAGGAGCCACGACAAAACAGATGACACATTTGTGCTGTTGAAGGAAAACTCAGTGACTCAGATAGACACAAATTGTTCCATACACCTTTCATCCTCATTACCAGGGAGCTTTGCCAAGGTCAAGTGGTGACATTCTGATTTACCACGGAGCAGACTGGACACAAGTCCCATTTGACGAGAATCTGGAACTCACATACCAGAAAAAGAAAAAAAAAACCCAATATTTTCTTAAGGCTTCCAGTTTCGTAATTGAACTTGCTTTCTTGCTTTGTTGAAAATATTATTTTCCTTTCAGTTCAATGACCACAGTCAATCTGAAAGAATAAAAACAGGACTCCCCCAAATCCCCAATTCATCACCAAATTGCTAAATTTAAAATCCAGTTTCACCATCTTCTTGACATCTCCATTTAGCATCTCCGAGAACGAGGACCAAGGAGCCCCACTGTTTTCACTAGCCAGGTCAGGTGGAGCCAAATCCAGGTTCCAGGTACGAAATCAAATTTGGCTCGCTGCGGCTTTACCATTTACAAGAATCTGTATTCACATAAATCAGGGATACATTTCTCTTGGCTCTTACGGAGACCCTTTTAAATAGTGACTTCAGCCCTCCTAAGGTCTTTGTCCGGGTTGCCTGAAAGTGGACAATTTTCACAAGTTTGCTTTGGCACCTATGGCATGAATTTTTATTGAAAGTCTCAGTTGTTTTAGTGGGCACCACAGTCTGCCAACAGATCTCTGTAGGGGCCTCCCAGCCAATTCGATGAGAACTATGTGCACTTAAAACATGCCAAATGTTGTAAGAAGTGACACGTCCTCCAACTCTGCTTGCCTGCATACGACCACTGATTCATTTGCACTTTTGTTTTAAGGACACACTATTGAGTGTGTCTGCAGCATTTCTTAAGTCAAACAGCTATGTCTATATTGAAGTTTATTCTGGTTATTCCCTATGAAGATTTTTTTATCCCTGGAGTTATACTCAATGTTCTCTATCATATCAAAAAGGTAAGCAACAGAAAAATAAGTTTATTGGGAGCATACCTCTTCCATTGAATTAAACAAGTAAAGATTTTGTTGGAAAGTTTGCCCAAACCCATTCCCAAAATGCCCTTTAAGTCACCACTGGGAAAGAGCACTGATTTAGGAGGCTTCAAATAAATGTACAGAGGTATGTGGAGACCAAAAAAGACATCTGTTATTTTTATGCTACTATTGTAAATCATCACATAATCACCAGGAAGTCAAACCGTAATTGGCTTAAATCGGCATTTACAAGGTCCTTGCTCCAAGATTGAGAAGTCTCCTGACATCATTCCTTTACTTTCTGATTTTTTTCTATATTCCATTTTATCCTTGTCATATTACTTTGTATCATTGAAAAACTTTTTAGAATTTTACTTTATGAAACGCTTAAGAAGTCTTAGCTTATTAATGGCTCAACCCTCCCACTGCCCAATTTTCATCTTTAAAATTAGACCAAAATCCTCAAAGCCAATTCCTTCCTGTTTACAAATACCCTGCTCATTAAATTTTCGGTAAGACCAGAAAACCAATGCAAAGCAGAGAAAAAGATGTACGTGAAAATAGATTTTGTTAGCGGCTCTAGTGAAAACATATTTTAAACCAACTGAAAAAAAAAATCTGCTCTTTTACAATTTTCACCTTCCCTCCAATTATACTGGCTTTAATGTTTTCCTTTGAATTCTCCTGGGTCATACAGCACTCTTAAACCTCAAGATCGTAAAAACGAGAAACCTTTCCCAAATCACATGGGTAAAGTCTCAACCTGCTGTTAAAAATACGGCGGATGGGCCAGGCCTTTATTCTGTGGGCAGGTGTCAGAGGCTACACGGACGTAGAGAGCCACAATGAGTAGTAATGAACTACAGGGAGCATGGCGTTCCACACCACCCTGTCCCCTGGAGAAGTACCATGGCAGATCCTGGGAATTGTCCCATCAACAGACTTTCCCTACTTCGTTTGCTGTTTCCTGTTTCTTAAAAGAGAAAAAAGAAAGAAAGAAAGAAAGAAAGAAAGAAAGAAAGAAAGAAAGAAAGAAAAAGAAAGAAAGAAAGAAAGAAAGAAAGAAAGAAAGAAAGAAAGAAAGAAAGAAAGAAAGGAAAAGAAAGGAAGAAAAAGAAAGGAAGGAAGGAAGGAAGGAGATTATTTTCCCTTCCTCCTTTCCACCTGGGGACAGCCATGTCATTAAGCTCTGGCTAAAAAGACATAAGAACAAGTTCATTAGAGCAGCATGTCTCAAATTTTACTGTATGTACGAATCACCTGAGGATCTTGTTAATATACAGAATCTGAATCGGTAATCAGGATGGGGCTAGGGATGTTGCATTTTAATTAGTTCCCAGGTGAGGCATGACGCTGTGACCTGAGGACCACAATTTGAGTTAGCAAGGATTTTCTTCCTTGATTTGGCCAGAAGGGTGCAAAAAGAAAGCTGCTTCCTGTACTTCCTGCAGCTTCCTGCTTTTGAATGGGATTGAAGAGGGATGTGAGTATGGGGCTGCATCTGCCATCTTCCACTGAAGAGGAATGAAAACCAATGCTTTGAAGAGCAAAGGAGAAGAGTGGAGAACACCTACGTATTTGATGATGTCATAATGCCAGTGAAGTTCAGTAATTTTAGAACCTCCTACCTCTAGACTTCTTATTTTACTGGGATAATAAACATCACGATGGCTTAAGCCACCATTGGTCAGGTTTTTTGGGAACTGTAACCAAACAGTTCTTATTTATTATATGAACTAAGGTGATCCATTCAGGACTGGGCTTAAATCAATCAGCCCAGAGGCAGATCCCATCTTTTATAGCCCGTGGCCTGTGGAGAGCCACTGGACCTGGGGTATGGGAATTCGATGGCTGCAAGTCTTCTGGGAGTAGAGAACATTCACTCATGTGCTGGCAGAAAGGAAACTGACTCTGAAGACTGTAGCAAGTTGGTTTTTAGCCCCTGGCACAGAAGTAGGCAATAGGGGAATGTAGAGGTACAAAAGATGCTGAAGTGTTTCTTCTACTGTCTTATTCTTCCAATGAAACAATTCTGAGGAAACAGAGGATCAGTTATTTCCCACAGCTGGGCTCAGAACGTGAAGTTAGCTATTGAAATTCATCAGCTATTGAAAAGCATCTTTTGATGTTCCATACTGAGGATAAGGGTTGCAGAATTATAGTAAGTTAACTAATGTGTATTCTTTTGGGGAAACCACACACTTGCTTCTCCCATTACTGAATAAACACAGGGTGGTATAACTTTGTCAACAATGCATTTTAAATTTCTTGCTTTACCTTAAGTATCTCTTACCCCAAAAGAACTCTGATCTTGCCAGTTCTCCCCCAAATCTCCGGTAGCTTTCTTTTCATTGTCTCCATTTTCTTATTCTAGTAGTTAGGCTACAGACGTATCTGTTATAAAAAAAAAAAAAAAGAAAAGAACAATAGGTTCACTTACGTAGAAATGTACGTATGTCTCATTTAACAGTCTGAGTGAAAACAATTCAAGACAGAGAGGCAGTTTCACAGTGTCAGGGATTCATGCTTCTTGTAGCTTCTTGCTCCATCAATGTGGAGCTTCTCTGCTTTGTAGTCTCTGAGGTGGCTGCTCAAGGTCTCAGCACTACATCTCCAATCCAACCAGATGTGATGGGAAAAGAAGAAATGGAAGAGACTTCCCTCCCGTTAAAAGCCATGTAGGACTTTAAGGTCCGTGTGCCAGGTAAAACTCAAATTTTGCTACTAAATAGAGAAGTGAAGACTGCATTTTGGAGACACACAGTCTGTACCACACAAATTGGTCAACTGGTCAGAGGGTTTGTGGCTGTCCTTACGCAACAGCGATTAAAAAAAAAAATAGCCCCAGTTATTGTCCTTTTAGATGCACTGGTTTATTTGGAGTACTCAGTGCCAGGACAGAGGTAAGGATGATTCACAGCATAGCCCCCTTTCTGTCTGTCACTCTGGTCGAGCTACCAGGACCTCATATTTGTACTGAGACAGGACTAGAATTAAAAAATGAATAAAAACTAACATAGTTGAGATTTCTGGGAGTCCAATGCATGTCTATATTGATGCTAAAAGCTTCCATAACAACAAGAGGGGGCATTTGTATTAACTGCAACAGTCAAAATTTGGTTTAGGTGCCACTGCCCTGAGCAGATGGCATTGCAATTTGGCTCAGCAATCGCAGTACAGTGGCAAGAATGCTTCTAACGTGCACTGCTGAAAGAGCTGCTTCTTTGTTCATTGTCACTGCCATAGTGATTTGGAGCCAAAGAGAAGATCACAGATGGCACACTGAACTCAAAAGATTTGGCGGCAACACACAGCAAGAGTTTCCTGAGAACTTGCAGGATGACTTTGGAAGAATTTGACGGATGCTAGCTTTTCCACAGAACAAGTGGAGTGTGGCCAGAAAAAATCCCGTTGTGTTAACTGTCCCTTTTCATTGCTTTGGCTACCACGGGAATTTATTCTTCATTCAGTAGTCCCCACAATCTCACTTTTCCCAATGGCCGCTAAATCTGTGTGATTCAAGCCCATTTGATCCCCTCTTCCACTGGTTAAGGCTTCCATCTGAAAGAGACAGACATCACTTCCATTCTTATGTCACTGGCCAAAGTAAGTCATTATCTTAAAGAAGCAAGGAGTGAAATCACTACAACATACCCTGAAAGAGGAGAATCAGAATATTCATAAACAGTCAAACGATGGCCACAGTCCTTAAATAGTATACTGAAAATGTCATAAGATAGGAAATATTAGCTATGATGATCCTATCACCAAACTGAAACTAAATTGCTCCACCTAATTTTGGTGCCAGCAAATGTATTAATCACTACTCTTGCCACCTGGTGCAACTCTTCGTGACTCTCTAAGACACAGGGTGTGCCTCCTGATACAGAGCCTAGTCGCCAGAGAGTATAAAGGAAAACATGATTCTGTTGGTCTGCATGATATTGAGTAATGGGCCATGCAGCAAAAAAAGTCTCACATTTATGTTTAAAAGAAGTTCTATTGCAAAGGTGTTTTCTACTTTCCTCTAGAATGGCTACGGTGCGCAAGGCTGGGATTAGGAAAATTTGCGCAGAGAGTATGATTTGGAACTATTTCATCACCTTTTGGGGCTAATATCTTCCTCTTCTTCTTTTTCTTTTTCTTTTTTTTTTTTTTTTTAAGTAGGCTCCACACCCAGTGTGGAGCCCAGCCTGGGGCTTGAACTCGTGACTGTGAGATCAAGACCTGAGCTGAGATTAAGAGCCAGGCACTTAACCGACTGAGCCACCCTGGCACCCCAGGGCTAATATTTTCTTTCCACTCTCCAGCCCTATGTCCCAAGGCTTCCAGAAGTCTAATACCCACACCTGGGTTTTCACATTCCAAAAAGAAATAATTTTTAGGGACTGTTTCAGTCTCAAAATTCACAATCAGAATTTAACTCTACTGTGATCCATTCTTTAAGGACAAAACTCTTTGAAAAAGTAACTTATTACAAAGTGTTCACAGCTGAAAGGAATAGAATGTGTAATCCTTTCCACTAATAAATTTACAAATTAATAAGAGCTTTCAATATTTTTAAGCCAAAGGGGAAAGAAACAATAGGAATTTCAGTTCTCAGGGAAATACTTATGGGAGATCTCTTTGAACAGAACTTCCCTTGGGGGTTTCCCTCAAATCGCTCCATAGATCTTGAAATGATCATTATAAACATAAATAATATCTTTTTTAATTCTTCTGCTGTTACAATAACCTAACTGATACCATCTGATGCTGGCAAGGGTGCAGTTTAACTGACCTTTAATTCAATGAATTGTATTAGGACAGGAATACTTTTGTGGGAAAGAAAGTTTGGATTATCAACTCAGTAGGTAAATCAAGGATTAAATCCTATTGTTGATGAATGTTAAGCAAAAGGCAAAAGAAATGTTCAACTATTCCTACACACAATCCTCCCACCAGGCACAGTTTTCTTTTCATTTTTTATGCACATGAGCTCCCTTGCTTAGTGGTCTTTCAAAGTGCCATTAGCTCTGCTTGAAGTATACTTACCTTCTTTTCCTATATCCCCCCTTTTTTTTTTGCTATTTCCTTATTCTTTAGGACTTACTTAAATGCTATGTCTTCTAGGAAGCTCTATAAGACTCTGGGAGTAGGGGCGGAGCCCTATCTATGTATTTCCATAGGACATCTCTTTCCCCATCCAAAGTACTGGGCACTCCATAGACTGGTCCATAGCACCTCTACTAAAGAAAGCCCCATCAAGACAGGAATGGTGGCTCGCTTGGTCATTGCTGTCTTCTTAGTATGTCAGGAATAGTACTTGACATAGTGCTCCAAAGGAGACTTTGAGTAAATTTGTTACTATATTTAACATTGTAGAAAATTGTCTGTTCCCAATACACTAACTGGCTGTTACCCTTGCCTGATGTTAGGGTTTCAAAATTTAGCTATCTCAGTAAAGTAATAATAGATATGGATAGATTAATCTATTAGACATGGGTCTGGGCAAAATGATACATTTCCTATAAATAGATAAATAATTCCACTATTAGGTTAAACAAAATATGTAAAACACTATAAATACAAAGATGCTCCTAGGAGTCTTGTTTATCAGGCCTAAATATCAGATGTATTCCAAATGCTCACCATTAGGGGATTATTTAAGTAAATTATAGTGTGGCACCTGAATAGAATAATATGTAGCCAACTGAAATGATGGTTATAAAAAAAGAGGGCTGAGGAGACCGTCACAACATAGAAAAACCATACAATAAAATGTTAACTAATTACAAAGTAAGACACTAAACTGTACAAACGTCATTATTTTAACTAAGTGAAAACATGTGTGTGAAAAGAAATAAAAGAATCATTGCATTAGAGTGGTTGACTGTGGGTTATTTTCTTCCTGAGCCCACATTTTAAATTCACATGCTTATGTTACTTTCACAAATAAGGTATGTAATAAAGATACTTGCGACTTTAAATGTCAATTATTGTGTATTATGGGTGACAAAATAAGAGTAACTCTTATAATTGAAAGTTTAAAACTTAAGATGCTAAGACTGGAAACCTAGCATCCAGCAAACAATTGACTGGATAAAAGTAGGTATTTTACTTAATGTGATAAACAAATAGAAAATAAATTACTAGCCCAATAACAAAGGTTCCTTTTGCAGGACTCATTTCACCCAACAGAATGAAGACAATTGCATTACTTCCCAAGCGAAGACGAAAACACCTGGAAGGTGGAATTCAAGTCACAAGAGGAAATGCTTGGGCATGCATCAGTCTTCTCTGATCTTCCTAAACAGAAATGCTAAATTTTCACGTAATACCTGAATGATTAGGCCCCCCAAAAAGCAGAAGAGATGTAAAGGTAGGAGAAGCAAATAACTAAACAAGGCAGTGTTTCAGAAAGGAATTACCATGCCAGGCCTTGGCTCAGAAGCAAAAGTCTTTCTGTGAAGCGTTCACAGCATCTATTACACACAGGGTCAATCACAAAAACAAAACCCATCTGTTTGAGATTAACATTTGTAATAAACATTTTAAAGGAAGGAATGTGGAAGGCAAATATATATTGTGAAACAAAATCTATACTCCTGGGAGAAGTAATACTTCCTTTAAAAGAATTGCAGGGGCCCCAAAACTCATTCCTTATACTGAAAGAAATAACAATTAGATGCAGGACAGCACATTAGCAGAGGCATATTTAATTTCTGAGAGGGAAGTATATCAAGGCAAAAATCAAGCACATGCTCCCATTGTAGGGAATGCCAAACTTCCTTAGAGACAATTGACAAAAGAAAAAAAAATATGTATATATAAATGGAGTATATCCTAAAAATGAAAAACACAAATCATATATTTTAAAACCATGGCTTAGATATATTAAATTGGTTGGTTGCTCTAAGAAATTATTTATCAAGCACTTCCACAGAGAATCATGATTTGCTCATTTATATTTGGACAATGAACGGCATTAAATAAATGAAATTTTCTATCACAGAAAGTTCTGTTGGATAGCACTGGTCTGGGGCCAGTTTGAGAGAGGAACTACTTTACAGGAGTCTTGGATTGGGGGCCAGTAAAACTTTAAAGAATGAGTAATGAGATCTGAAGAGTAAAAGTGAAAGCTATACTGTGGAGGGGAGGTTAGGTCCTTACGTTAGAAAAAGAGGGCCTGTTGGTTATAGAAACGTCTAGAGTATTTTTATAAACACAGATATCTACCATCTACCCCATTCCACCCTTACGCGTGTTCCAAATCTTTGGGAAATTCTCCACACACAGCCTTGGGTCAGTTGCAAAAGTCAGTGTCATACACCACATGTGGGATGAGAGGAGATTAAAAATTCAATAGAAGTAGGAATTTTAAGACCAGATGTAATCAGATCTCTCATCAGAGACAGAGATAAGATCAGTGATCATCCCCTGGTAATCTCCAACCTGCCCCAAGTAAGAATGTCCAGAAAGGGGTTTACATCAACTATCACAGGTGACCTCAACTGATTCCAGAATTATTTTGATTCATCAAGACAGAGGTTACATATCTATGAAAAAAATTATAAATTACTCTATTTTCTGAGAGACAATAAACACTTTATTAGGCATTAAGATGGATAAAGAACCCAAATGCATTCTCCTCCATTTATCCAGCTCAGAAAAGGCTTAAGTTAAAAAGAGCTAGAGAGTATTGTTTCAAGGGGGAGAAAATCCCTTGACTGCCGATGAGAGATTGATTTATGGAAACTTCCTCTTAGCTTTATTTTATCTGTCTGCTCTTTGCTACCAGTTTCAGAAATGTTCAGAATAGAAAGGGCCTTCCTGCAGAGCCTACTTTTTGAGGTAGGTGTTCTAACTCGGAAATAAGGCTTATGTCGTAAGATTTCTGGGTTGTCCATACCAGAAAGGCCTTGAGCTTTTCGGTTGGGCTCAAGAGTGACTGTTCTTTTGTTTTTCAAAAACCAATAACATCCACCATATTAAACAGGAATTTCATGTTTATTTGTGGATTTTTAGAAAAGCCTTTTGGTCAGCCCTGCAAATCATACAGGCTTCCAAAATTAAAGGAATACCGAAATAACTATGGCATTTCCTCAGTTGAACATAATGGTTTCCTCAGAGCAGGTTTGCCCTGTAAACACTGAGCATTTTCTTTCCCCCCAGTAACATCTGTGAACAAGTTTCCCATTGGACAAAGCGAAGGACTAATAACCACGTCAGACACTGGTGGGCACAGGTGCTTCAGCATGTACTTCCACAAACACATCCCAGTTTTGTCAAGTGGGCTATTTCTGACCCAGCCCTTCAAGACTTCAGTCCCATGGTGTGTTTGGCCTGGGAGAAGGGCAATCCGTTGGCAGGGCTGTCAGCAGCCTCGAAAGGGCCTGACTTTTTACTGGCAGCGTGCATTCCCTGAACATATTGACTCTCTGAACACAGAACATCAGCCCAACAATTTATTAAAAGCAATTGTGTGTTTCCTAGGTCTAGCCAAACATTTGGTGCATGTTATAAAACCCTCCAAGACCCAACTTCAGTCCTACTTCTTTTAAGAAAATCTTCCCCAACTAGCCGGGATTATGAACCTCAAATTTCTTATGGCAACCATTGTCTGGAATGTTCACTGGACACTTAACCATGCACTGCGTTATGAGAAGTCCCTCTTCCGTGTGTAATGAACAGTTATTTTCAATTTGTGTTCTATTCAATTTCTCTCCTTTAAAACTTGTGCTCCTTAGCTCTAGCTACATCTCATACTCTTTGATGATAAAGGTTGTTTTTTATACTTGTCTGCTTAACGATACTTTGTGTGAGAGATTATACCTGATAGGCCTTAATATATTTTTGTTGATTGGCAATTTAGAAAAACAGCATAAACTCCTGGCTCCTCATAAAATTGTTTTGGGTAGCAAGATGACATTTGTCTAGCACTCTGGTAGTATGAGAGGAAAAGAAATTACTTTAATTTTTATTAAAATCGAGGAGTTGGTGGGTATGTAAAGGAAGACAGAACAAATAATGCATGTATGAGAAGTTTCAGAGCAATTACCTCGTGCTAGCTGGAGGAAGCGTACGGAATTCTGCAAGTACTTGAAGGCATACTACCTCGCTTTATCACCAATCACCAGGCTAAAAATCAGGCCCTCTTCTCTGCTTTCTAATATCCACTGTTTGGACGCTGATTATTTCATAATTGTCTGTTAAAATATTTTTCCCATTTAAAATTTTTGGTTGTTTAATCCATTATTAAATTTTGAGTGTTCCTTATGAAATTTGGTTACAAGCGCATTACCAATCAGATATATTTCCCCCAGTCTCTGACTTGTCTTAATTCTCTTAAAAGTGACTTTTGAAGAAGTTTTTAATTTTTTTTAAACTTTTTATTTAAATTCCAGTTGGTTAACACACAGGGTAATATTAGTTTCAGGTGTAGAATTTAGTGACTCAACACTTCCATACATCACCCGGAGTTCATCACAGCAAGGGCCCTCCTTAATCCCCATCATCTACTTCCTCCACCCCCCCGACGTCCCCTCTGGTGACCATCAGTGTGTTCTACAGAGTTAAGACTGTTTCTTGGATATCCTCTCTTCTCCCCACCCCATGATCATTTGTTTTGTTTCTTAAACTCCACAAATGAGTGAAATCCTACGGTATTTGTCTTTCTCTGACTTATTTTGTTTAACATAATACTTTCTAGCTCCATCCATGTCCTTGCAAATGGCAAGATTTCATTCTATTTTATAGCTGAGTAATATTCCATTGTATACATACACCATATCTTTATCCATTCATCAGCTGATGGACATTTGGGCTAGTTCCATAATTTGGCTACGGTAGATAAAGGTTTTTAACTTTGATAGAGTCCAATTTACTGATTTTTTTGTGTGTGTGGGTCCTGCTTTTGGTGTTGTATCTAAGATATCTTTGCCTAAACCAAGGTCAAAAAATTTTTCTCCAGTGTTTTTTTATGAAAACTTTGTAGTTCTAGAGCATACATTTGAGTTCATTTTTGTATGTGGTATGAGATATACATTGAAATTTGTTTGCATATGGATAGTCATTTGTTCCGGCACCATCTGTTGAGAAGATAATTTGAATTGCGTTTGTATTGTTTTGAAAACTAGCTGACCATAAATGTGTGGGTTTGTTTCTGGACCCTCTACTCTGTGTCACTGATCAATTTGTCTGTATTTAAACCAATACCGTATTGCCTTGTTATCTGCAGCTTTATAAATCGTCAAATTGGGTAGTGTCAGTCTCCTGCTTTTGTTCCTCTTTTTCAAAATCGTTGTGTCTGTTTCAAGTCTTTTTCATTTCCATGTGAATTCTAGAATTAGCTTCTTCGTTTCTACAAAACTGCCTGCTGGGATTTTTCTTTTTCCTTTTTTGTTTGAGTGGAACCCATACATCCGTTGGGGAGAATTAACCTCTTTGCAGTATCTTAACATCTTCTAACCTGTGAACAGGCAATAACTCTCCATTAATTTCAGTCTTCTTTAATTTCTCTCAACACTGTTTTAGAGTTTTCGGGACTTGAGTATCTGTTGTTAAATGTATCCCCAAGTATTTCATGTTATCTAAGGATGTTGGAAATGATAATTTTTTTTAAAGATTTAATTATTTGAGAGAGAAATCACAAGCAAGATGGGGAAGGGGCAGAGGGAGAGGGAGAGAGACTCTCAAGCAGACTCTGCATTTCTTCTAAGAGAGCCAGAAGTTGTACATATGAGATGTCGCAGAAGAAAACATTAATGAACTTGAAGACATAACAATAGAAATAATCCAAAATAAAACACACAGGGGAAAAATAATTTTAAAAATATATATTGTGAGCATAAGATAGCTGCGAGAAAACATCTAGCAGCCTAATATACACATAATTGGAGTCCCTAAAGGAGGGAAGACAAAAAGAATATTTGAAGAAATAATGCCTGAAAAATTCCAAATTTGGTGAGAATTACAACTGGCAGCTGCAAGAAACTCAATAAACCACACCACAAAAAACATGATGAAAACCACATAATCATAATCATAGCCAAACTGCACAAAATCTGTGATAAAACATTTTTTTGAGAGCCAGACAAAGAAAAGAAACTTTACCTACCTAGGAACAAAGACCAGAATTGTACCAAACTTCTTAATGAAACAATGCAAGTGAGAAAACAGTGGAGCATCTGGGAGGTTCTGGAAAGGAAAAAAAAAATCTGCCAGTACTGGCTTGCCAGTGCTTCTGTCAATTTCTCTTTGGAAAAGACCCAAGGAAATGGCTCTCATAAGAGGAAACACCCATCTGTGGAACTGCTTTCTGTTTGTCTATACTTTAATGGGCAAACAAGGCCAAGAAGACATTCTTAAAGCTACTTTGTGATTGACACTTGATAGAGATGCATGAGGTCAGCAGGGACTGGGGGAGGCATGTTAAGAATCAAGAGCTATGCTCCCTTGTTTTCTCAGGGTTAGAGATGAGGACTTATGCAGATGGTATCTCCATCTGAATCCCCTAGCTGTATCAGATACTGGACACTTCCTACCTTTTGGTGTTTTTATTACTCACTTCTTCAGTGTCCAGTTAGTTCACCCAGGAACTCAGCTTCTTAGGGATCTTTTATTGCTACTCCTTGGGTCAGAACAAAGAATGACTTTGAGCAGGTGTGTATCCACATATAAACAACGCGGGCTTGAAGAAGTCCTGGGGTCATATTTTACCTGGGAAGAATATACCTACTCACAGTAATCCAGTCCCCCCCCCACCCTCTTCACTATTGCCCTTCAGCAATTCAGGCTAGACCCAAAGTTTTATTGTCCCAGAGAAGGAGTAATAGATAGATATTCCCCAGATCAAAAATGCCATTACTCAGATTTGAATCTAAAAGTAAATTCTTTCGAGTCCTTTGTGAAATAATAGCATCGAAATCCAGCCCTTGTTGAAATAGAAAGTTTTTAAAAAATAAACCCTAAACTTCCCTTTATAGATCAAAAACAAAATGTGAGGGTCTGAGCACATGTATTGTAAACCATAATCAAAAATAGAATGAAGAATGGTGTTAAGGAAAGCCTTGATCCAACAGAAATAGGGGGAGATTTGTCCAGTTGCTGTGTGGCAGAGCCAAGAAGGGTAAGAGTTGGGTAGGGGGATCATGGCCAAGTATTCCAGCTCACCTCTTACCGTCAACATCCCCGAGGTAAAGCGGAGCGATATCAAACCGGTCGAGGGATGATTCAAGAGCACTGGAGCTGGAAGTCCCTGTCCACAGAGCGAGTCAGGAAGACTATGTTCCTGAGCAAAGCCCAACATCCAGTTGGTTTTGAGAGCAACATGGCTCACAGGAGCAGAACAGCAATAACTGAGGGAGGGCCCTTTGGCAAACTCACAGAATCCTGCACCCTGCTGTGAGGGGTGCAGAAGGCAGGGAAACGTTCTGGAGTTTCCCAGCGGGGCACTCATGTATGGGACTCGCAGACCCTGGAGGACTCTGGCGGCACAAGGGTCATCGTAATAGAGGCCATGGCTATAGCCATGATCACTGACCTGTGCACGCCAGCAAAGTCCATAAAAGACCAGCTACAACTCAGCGGACACCACACCCCTCTCCCAGGAACAAGGCAAGATGAGGGTATCTGAGCAAATGCTGGTGAGAAAGACTGCCCTCCCCCACGTTCAAAGGCTGTATCAGCTTCCCCTTATATCCAGACGTCAGTGTGGGCAGAAAGAAAGGGAGCAAAAATTTTGACAGTGAACATGAACCCTGATAAACATTTTTGAATTTTAAGAGAATAACGTGCCTCGAATTGGCAAGTGCAATTATTTTTCTGCATCAGCAGGAATGGGGTTGTCAAGGCAAGATGAGAATTTTAAAGAACAACGAAAGTACATCTGGGGTGGATTTGAATCTTGGTGAGTACTTTTCAGCCCTGCCCTTCACTGTATTATAGGTTCCTAGTGTTAGCGATCATGGCTGGGGCAGAATTCTCTGGAGAAAGCCTGGTGTCCTCAGGTGGCGCACGTTCCTCCAATCTCCTGAAGTCAGAGCCTAGAGCCAGAGCCTGGAGCCCACGGCTCCTCGACTGTCTGAGCCACGGATGTTGCTGCCTTGTGCACAAGTATCACAGATCACAGTGCTTTGTTGGATCAGTTCACCTTCTTCTTGTACTTTCTCCCACATAGCAGAGGACAAAAGAACCATACTCTTGCTCCGTTTCCTCTTCAAACATGAATAACGTACATGAGAGACACAAGGAAAGTTTATACGAGTCTCTAGTCCCTTCTGTTAGTCTTATAAATAGTTCTATATAGGATATTTATGAAAATAACAAAATGCATACTTAACTTCTGTCTTCTAGTTGGCTCAGTCATTTACAGTAGAAATCCTGATGCAATCTGGATCAATAGTTGGTTATTCATTTAAAAGTTCACCTCAAGCACTTATTCATAAAAAAATTATACTTACCTCTAACTTTCTATTTCAAATTAAAAATAGACATTTATTCACTGTTTATGAAAATGCATGCACAGGGTGCCTGGGTGGCTCACTGCCTTTGGCTCAGGTAACGATCCTGGAGTCCCAGGATTAAGTCCCGCATTGGGCTCCCTGCTGAGCAGGGAGTCTGCTTCTCCCTCTGACCTTCTTCCCTCTCATGCTCTCTCTCTACCATTCTGTCTCTCTCTCTCAATAAATAAATAAAAATCTTAAAAAAAAAAGAAAATGCATGCACATTTATTCACAATCTTTCGATGCCAATAGGTCAAATGATAGAATACATGCTGCTTTTTTTTTAAATAAACCACTTCATCATGCATTACCTATACTTTCTAATTTTTATTTCTTTAAGGTTGATTGAGATTTTAAAGATGCTTGTAAAGCAATCTAAGTGTAAAATCCTTCTAGAGTCAAATGATTCTTCCCTCTCCCCATTTTTACACTAATTGACCACATGTAATTCAACAGCTAGTTTTAGTGACTCATCTCTATCAAGTGTTTTAAAAGCTTTCAACTTTTCATAAGAAGAATGATTTCCCTTTTTTCACTCTTATTAATTTATGTAATAATTTATAAGTTAAAGCTGTAAGCACGGTTGATGTAAACAGACTGGAGAACGAATACAACTATCGTATATGGGTAAAAGTTTACCTTGGCTAGTAGGAGGTTGGTGGACTGGAGAAAAGCCTGATGTCTGTGAACATTCAGTAAGTGGTGGGCACTAATGAGTGTGCTTTACACAGAGGAAGGTAAAACACTGGTTAGGAAGGCTGGTTATGAAGTAGTCATAAGCTGATAAGGTTTCTTACAAAACCATTCCTGGCAAATTTATATTGCATCACGTAAGCAAAATATATGTATATATATTACAGTGCTCAACCTGTCAGCAGCAATCTTTATCGATTGCTATCTTTAACGTCAACTGGGTTTTTTTTTTTTTTTGCTTGCTTTGTACTGTTCAGAACAGGTACTCTTTCTACAGTCCTACTATGACTTTATTATCGTCTCTATAATCTATTTCCCACCTGGTCTTCTCACTTTGAAATAATGAGTAAGTTCTGCTTTTTTAAATATTTTATTTATTTACTTGTCAGAGAGAGAGAAAGAGCACAAGCAGGGGGAGCGGCAGAGGGAGAAGCAGGCTCCCCGCTGAGCAAGGAGCCCGACGCAGGACTCAATCCCAGGACCCTGGCAGACGTTCAACCAACTGAGCCACCCAGGCGCCCCAGTTCTGTTTGTTTGTTTTTTTAATGCACGTAGGGAGCCCTTAGCCAGGCTTTCTAGTTATCTCCATCCTGCTTTTCTGGGACTTTCCTTATTTTCCTGCCACAGTTTGTCCCACATTTTTATGTACTCCCTGGATCAGCTCTACACCATCTTCTAAGCTTGAGCAGTTTTTCAAAATGTTTTTAGTCAGTCAGGCAGGGGCACCCAGCTATCAGATCAGGGCACTGCCTGATGCTAGAACAGGGTCATACAGGCTCTCAGCTGAGCTACACTTCCACCTATTAGTTACTGGATCACTGGGACATCGAAGACCCGGCTACGGTAGGAACACCGTCAGGAGGCTTAGAACAATAGTTATGTACTCACAAGTATCTTAGTATCTTATCAAGTACAGCCCAAATTTATATGTGCTGACTGAATCTAAGCTAACAGACTACAGAATTTTCTTACAGTTCTAAAGCACTTTGATTGTGTGTATACAGAAACATGCAAATGCATACACGCACTAACATCACTCCCCAAAATTGTTTCTGTTGACAAATGATAACATCATTTTTAACATTGTTTAAAAAAAGTCAATATGGCTATTTTAGTAGACACAAATAATTATTTTTAGATTTCCCATCATGGAGGTCCAACATTAACAATTCTACTCTGAAAGTGGTGGTCGTTAGGACATATTCTTACTTCTGATGGAGAACTTTGTTTAAAATTGAAATAGTTTTATTTGGGTTTCATTAACAGCCTGGATCTAGTGAAATCATCAGTATATTCTAAATTCAGTGATACAAATTAAAAGAAAGAAACAAACAAACAAACAAAAAACAAAGCAAGGAGAGCTTTGGAAATTCTCTCTGCTTGAGTAAAAGTTAGAGCTATCATACCAAAGATGTAATAGTACTTTTAAGAGTGAAATACCACTTCTGCTCATGCTTCACTTTGACTAGAAATATTAAGTTCATTACAACCATCTATCCTTTCTGGCAAATTTTATGTTTTTCATTAAAAATGACATTTGTACTCAAGTATTTGTAAGATAAGTAGATATGCCCTTAGGAGTTGGTTTCAAAATAATCCAGTAGAGGAGTGGAGGCCATAGAGAAGTGAGACTGACCGTGTTTCATAAGACGCCGATGGTAGGTACCTGGGAGCTCATCCTATTATTCTCTCTACTTTCACTGGTGTTTAAAACTTTCCATAATAGAAATATTTTTCTCTTCCATTTTTTGGTTTTTACTTTAGGCTTAATCATACTTACGCTCCTAATTTATTTTCTTAAAATGGAAAAGAAAAGATCATTGGAACAGTATGTATCCAGTTACAATGAAACCAATCTTAAAATAATGAGCCCTTTCCCATAACCATACCCATCATTAGTTGTAATTGACTCATGGTATTCATTTTTATGGTAATTGGAAAAATTATCTTAGAGTTAACAAAATTTGGAGTATTTCTGTTCATAAATTCATTTAACAAATATTAATGGAGCACCCCCTGTGTACCAGTAACAGTGTGGTGGGCACTAGGGTTATCTGTGGTAAATGAATAGATAACATGTTCAAAATCTTAGTGTCAGAAACAGATATTTATCAAATCTGTGCTACCTTTTATCTCTTTTCCTATTTGGAAGAACAAGGGGTACAGAATGCCTTATTAAAATTTACCCAACATTTTGCTTTCTAACAGGAAATACACTTTTTATAGGATTAACATATTTTCACATTACTTCTAAATTAATTTCCATATATAGCTTCTCATCAAAGTGGGATAAGTTGATAAGGTAAATTAATTAGCTTTTTGGCATTGGCCTGCTATCTAACATAAAGAAGGTGAAAATATTAATTGCAGAACGGTACTGTATAAAAATATTTACAACTTGGTGAGGCAGCTATTGTCAGATCTGGGATTTGATTTTACCCCACTTACCAACTAATACATGAGCCTGTTGCTGTTTCATTTCATGAGTGCTGGCTGAAGACTTGAGATCCTGAATCAGAACCACAGGACTCTTTGACTCATGGCACAGAAAGCAGTGTGAGCATCAGCATATTTATATTGGCTCCCCTGGCCCAAGTCCCCCAGCATGACCCAATATGCTCATTGGGCTCAATACATACAGGAGGTTTGCATCACAGCTAAAGAACAGTGAACTTGGAGAATCCACTACCTTTTTTTTTTAAAGATTGTATTTATTTATTCATGAGAGACAGACAGAGAGAGAGAGGGAGAGAGAGGAGAGAGAGAAAGAGAGAGAGAGGCAGGCTCCCAAGGAGCAGGGAGCCCCATGCGGGACTCGATCCCAGGACCCTGGGATCATGACCTGAGCCGAAGGCAGATGCTTTACCATCTGAGCCACCCAGGCGCCCGGAGAATCCACTACTTTTTAAAAAAAATTTATTTCTTTATTTATTTGAGAGAAAGAGATACTGCAGGGATGAGCAGGCTCTGCGCTGAGCATGGAGCCTGATGCAGGGTTCAATCTCATGACCCTGAGATCACGACCTGAGCCAAAATCAAGAGTTGTGAGCTTAACTGACTGAGCCACTACTTTTTAAACAAATAGTAAGCAAGCCTATTCTTTGTCTGGGGGAATACACTTAACTCATTCTCTCAGAAGAGATTGGAAGTCCAATCCTGTCCTCAACTAGAAACTGGATGGCAGAAAAAAAAGAAAGAAAGAAGAAAGAAAGGAAGAAAGAAAGAAAGAAGAAAGAAAGAAGAAAGAAAGAAAGAAAGAAAGAAAGAAAGA